>NC_063344.1:45541425-45624273 GCF_021869965.1 Rhincodon typus | reverse complement strand
TAGTCTGTGAAATCAAATAGGTGGTAGAGAGAAGAACCAGTAAAAAGAACAGTAATACTTAGAAACTAATGGTCATTCTAGAACTACATTTTGGAATATACAGTTGAGTCAACAACTATTTGTCAACTGCATGTTTTACTTATTTCTCCTTCTAGGGTTTGACTATTTTTAGCAGTATCTGGCATTCAGTCCTATTGCAGTCAATAGGAATAAGTATGAAGTGGTATCCTGTTCTGTGTTGATATTTAGTCATTAACATTAAGCATATTTATGTTAGTTATTGCAAGGTCTTCGGATACTGAACTAATAAGGGTTATGGGAATAGCTTGAGAAATTGTAGTTGAAGCAGAAGATCAGCAATGACCTTACTGAATGATGGATCGGGGTCAAAGGGTCAATTGGCTCCCATCTCTTATATTGTTTCCTTCTTATATGCTTCAAGTATGGCAACCAGAATGCACACAACACTTGAGCTGAGACTCAGCTAGTGTTATAAAAATATTTAGCATAGTTTGTTTCTGTACTTTATATCTTCATGATTGAAGCCAGCATGACAAGTTGTTTTTATTGACAATATTCTTAAACTATCCTGTTATCTTCAAAGATTGTATAACAAAACCAAAAAGTCTGTCTCTTCTTGCGCTGATTAAAATTCTTGTTATATTACTTCTCTTCATTTTTCCTATGAAGATGTATCAATTCTCATTTTTTTGCAACAAAATTTAATCTACAATTTGCCTGTCTATTTCACTGGTCCATGTTGCCCTGAAGCCTCCATGTTTACTGTAAATGAACAGTTTGTGCTATCTGAAAATTTTGAAATTGAACCCAATACTCCTAAATCCAGGTCATTAATATTTATCAAAGAAACGGTTCATTGGGACAAGTGTAATTTTGCATTTAAAGACTGCACTCAACTTTCAAACCATATTGTCTTTATTAGATTCTTTTGAACATAACATTTATAGAAGATAACGAGATTCTTAAGCTCCTAGGATAATCTGGGTCTTTGGTTATGTAAAAAGTGATTTCCCCTTGAAAATATTGAGCAATTTACTGTAATCTGACTACCTATGGGTCAATGAAAGGGAAATTGAAACAATATCAATATACTCAAGAAACAGCACCATTATTGATGTCCTTTCATACCTGTGATTAGCATTGGTACATGTTTTGTTGAGAGACTGGTCTAAGAAACAAACATAGCTAATGATCTCAACAATATCAGTAAAGCACGTGGATGTTTTATGCAATCAGCATCAATCAACAGGTTTCTCATAACCAGTCCCTGAAAATGATGTTTTGAGCATTTGTGGACAATGCATAAGTTGCTTTTAGATCTTATATCATGGAGGAAATTACTACAGATGTCACTGAGGCTTCATATATTAGGCTGCAGAGTTGTAACATCACCCTATGATGTCCGGCGTACTGTTTTCCTCCTCCATAACCACCATCTGAAACATTGTTTCACATGGCCATTAACATCTACTCTCCCTTGAGCAGAAGAGGTTGAGACAGAACGTCATTGAGATATATATAATTTTGAGGGGCATAGATAGGGTAGACAGAGAAACTTTTCCCATTGATGGAGAGATCAATAACCAGGGAGCGTTGATTTATGGTTAAGGGCGGAAGTTTGGAGGAGATATAAAGAAAACTCTATTCACCCAGACGCTGGTGGAAATCTGGAACTCACTGCCTGCAAGTGTGGTAGAGGCAGAAACCCTCATAACATTTAGGACTTATTTCTATGTGCACTTGTGATGCCAGGATATGCATGGTTGTGGGCCAAGTGCCCATAGAAAATAGGATTATAGTAGTTAGGTGGTTGTATTTGACCTGTGCAGACATGATAGGCAGAAGGACCTGAAATCTGTTGGAGATCTCTATGACTTAATGTGGATCTTCTGCAATACTTTTATTTTGATTTAGAGGCAATGCCTTTAGATTCCAATTTCGAAGTTGTTCGATCAAGAGACAATGCATCCTGGTCTCTAAATGGCAATAAAAACAAAGAAAGCTGAGAAACCCAGCAGGTCTGGCAGTATCTGTGGAGAAAGGAACATAGTTTACCTTTTAAGACCAAGTGACTATTCTTTGGACTTGAAACACTCACACTTTTTCTCTCTCCACAAATGCTGGCAGACTTGCTGAGTTTCACCAGCTTTTTATATTCTTATTTCAGATTTCCAGCAGCCAAAGTATTTTGCTGTTATTTTCCTTTGTAATGCCTACTTCTCCTGTGCCATCAGGAGCTGCTCCTGCTCACCAGTGCAATTGCCTCTCCTTTGGTTTCTGACTCTACTGTGTTGTGCCTGGTCCTTGTGACAGATTGTGTGAGTCATAGCATGTGATGTGAAGGGCGGGCAGTGTCAAATCAACTGGAACATCACTGTCCTCCATCGCGCGCCTTCTTGGCAGTGAAAATACTTATTCTGTCACTGTTACAATTCCAGGCATTTCTGTCCTGCAGACCTGTCAGGCATTCTTTATTCCCTGAGCCTTTCTTTTTGACCAAAAGTAATTAGGATATTCCTCCCCTGCGGGTAATCTGTGAACCACGGGTAGACTCTGAACATTTCTGACACTTGGAGATAAGACAGAAAAATACAATAACTTGACCCTGGAGATTGTAGTAAGATAGCACATGTTACATTTCTCCTGCATAGATTGCATTCTGCCCTATTTTTGCTTGTACTTATACTCACAGAACTGTTACAGAACAAAATCTGACATAAAAGGAAATATTAGGACAGATGACTAAATGCTTGGTCAAAGAATGAGTTTTAAAAATCATCTTGAATATGGTGATGAAGCACAAGGTTGAAGTAAAGAGACAGAGAATTTAGAAAGGCAAGTTCAGAGATAAATACCACTGCAGCTAACAATAATATCTGAAAGCAATAAAATTGGGAACGTGAGAGCCACAATTAGAGGAGCAGAGAGAACTTCCAAGATTACAGGATTAGATGCACAGAAAATAAAAGAGAAAGTTCAAAAGAAGGTAAGAAAAGTGAAGAAGGGATTCTATATCTTGGCAGATGTTTTAGTTGCATAATGGGATAATCCAACCACATGCCCTCTATCTCCTCAATTTAATAGATCCTATTGCTCAGTCTGAGTGCAGGTTTCATGCTTTTGAACTGGTGCCTGCTCTGGGGCATTTTAGATTCTTTGTATAGTGCAAGTCTCAGTATCCATGACTGTTAACACATGGATTAGTCCCTTAAGTTTCTTCAAAACATCAAGCACTTTATAATTCTTGCAAAGTATTTGGTTTGTTATACAGACATTTCTTCTCAACTTTAGCTGAAACCACGTTTGCACTGCTTGCAGGTTTGTTATCTTCCTGCAGAAACCATTGCAAGGTTCCCCATTTGTAAACCACCATGTTTTTTTCTAATTTACTGCTGACTGATGGATCACTATCTAATGAGCACTTTATGTGGATGCTAAGCTCCAACAACAATATCCAGGGTGAGACTATAATAGGGAATTGCCCCATTTTTTGGGGCCTTAATGAACCTAGTGGTTGCCTGAAATACAATTCCACTGTGCATTACACTATTCATTTAGCCATACAGTAAATCTCAATATCAGTTCATATTGGTCCTTTATGCCTAAAATATATCTGTACTGCAATTGGCCCAAGGATTTTGATCCAGGGTCTAATCAGTGGTCATGACCAGTAGTTTGGAACTGTGAGCCAGGCAAGAGGACATTGGATGATGCTGCATTAATCTCAGCCTTTGCCCTTGTCCAACAGTTAAGGTTCTTGCCGCCTGTGTAGGTGAAGGAAATGGCTGCAGGTTGGATGAACAAAATGACCAAAGAAAAGTGCTGCAGAAGGCAACTCAAATTGGAGGGAATAAATAAAAATGTGGTAGCAGTAAAATACATTTAAAATGTAGATAATATTTTTTAGAGCTGGAATTAAGAGCTCTGGTGACTTTGAAGGTCTAAATGTCTTTCCAGTGCCAGAATTAATAACTTAGGCCTGTATTTAATTCTACAGTGCATAAGTGTATGGGTGAACATGCTCAGAGGCAAATGACTTTTTGTCCAAATTCAACATTGTGTTTACTCTCTCAAAATCACTAACAAGTTTTTTCCATTAAAACTACTAAGAATGTGTGCGTGCATTTTATCATTTTCCAGAATCTTTTTAAAATTTTCAGTTAACTATTCCCTTTGAATGTTTCAGAATGCCGGGCCACAGAGCCTTAAAATAATTTTCCTGATACTCAATACACTTAATGTTTTCACAGTAGTTCTCCAATGCTGAGATGCGTTGTTAACAAACGGCTTGATGGATTGAGGATGCCTTATCCATCAATCCCTATCCATGATAATATTTTCTGGATCAAGCTCCAATCAATTAGTTAGGGACTTAATGATGAACATCTCAGCAAATAAAATCACTTTAGCTTCCGTCCAATCAGAGGACTGCAACTTCTGGGACTGATAGATGGTCACTGGAAGCATTATCTTCACCAGATCCAACAGTAAACAGGTGGATCATTTTCTTTCAGATTTCTTGGTGTGGGAATCATGTTGAAAGGAGGATCAAGTGGGATCAGATGTAAGGGCATGAGTGTGCCTTTCAGTGTGTATCTCCTTACCCCCATTCCTGTACCCAGTTGGCTGCTGATTAGAATGAATGGAGGTCCTCCCCAACAGCTTCAGATTAACTCAACAGGGAGATTATCCTGCTTTCTCAGCTAAAAGATGAACAACTTTGCTTTCCTGTCTGAAAGGCAGCTAATCAGGCTGGAGCTTTTAGTTGAGTACATGAGGATCTTAATTGTGAGTGAATTGAGAAGGTCTGCAGTAGATCTTTTCATTCAGCACTTAATTGCTAAGGTCATCATAAGATGTGGGAGCTGAATTCGGCTATTTAAGCCGCTCAGGTCTGCAGTACCATTCAATTAGATCATGGCTGATCTGAAAATCCCTAAAAAGGCATTTATGAAGAAGGGTCTACGCCCGAAAATGTCAGCCTTCCTGCTCCTCTGATGCTGCTTGGCCTGCTGTGTTCATCCAGCTCTGCACCTTGTTATCTCAGATTCTCCAGCATCTGCAGTTCCTACTATCTCTGAAAATCCCTAACTCCACTTTCCTACCATTTCCATATTACCTTTGATTCTCTTACTGAGAAAAAAACACTTTGTCTATCTCAACCTTAACAGTTCTTATATATCAATGTCAATAGCTGTCTGTGGTAAAGCATTCCACAAAATGACTACCCTCCGTCAGAAGAAATCCCTTGTCATCTGACTTAAATAGGCCAGAAGTCACACAACATCAGGTTATAGTCCAAGAGGTTTATTTGAAATCACAAGCTTTCAGAACGTTGCTCCTCCATCACTTTTACACAAAAAGTAACCTGGTGCCATGTGACTTCTGACATTTTCTGCACCGATCTAACACCGGCACCTCCACTATCAGATTATGCCTTCTGGTCCCTGAGTGGACAAGAAGAAGGCAAGTATTTCTTCAAGAGCAACTTGCCAAAAGAGTTGCTGTTTTTGCCACCCTTAAAGGAGGAGTGGGTAGAATCAGTTATCATGGATCCTGTGGAAGCTGACAACATCTGATGAATTAAATGGGATTCTGCAGAAGGAACTGGGGTCCAAATTATGAAGCAAAACTTCAAAGTCAATAATCCCTGATCCTCTGTGAAAGAGTGCAAGATATTGCATCATGTAATGACAGTGTTACTTAGCAATATAATTGTAACAGATACTCTGTTGAGAGTACTCACCATATGACATAATTTCACACTGACTCAGATTGATATATGTAAATCTCTAAACCACAGTGTTAAACTAGAGTGCAACACACAATTACCGAGGTATGAGGGATAAATTAGATAACCTAGATAATGGAATTAGATTAAAAGATATTATGGTAAATAAGCAATGGCTTGCATTTAAAGAGATATTCCATTATTCTCAATGAAAACATTTTCTATACAGAAATAAAAATTTCACAGTAAAAATGATTCAAATATGGGTAACAAAAAAATTACACATAGTACGAAATAACAGAAGAGGCTTATAATGTTGACAAGAAAAGTAGTGAACCTAAGGATTAGTAGTGTTCATGAAACCAGCAAAGGATGAGCAAAAGCATTGTGTAATTTGGAGCAAACAAATTGGGAAAGATAGTCTGGAAGTTGAGTTTGTAGAATGTTTTCATTCCAGTTTAATGGAATGCATTGTGGAACCAACCAGTGACAATGATATTTTAAATCTTTTATTGTGTAATGCGGTAGTAATTCGTAATCTTACACTAAAAGGTCAGCAGGAGAAAGGAGATCATAATGTAATTGAATTCTACGTTAATGTTTGAAAGCAAAATACCCCAGTCCCAAACAAGAATCTTTAACTTAAACAAAGCAAACATAGATATGAGAGAAGAACTGATAAACTAAAAGGTCCATTGTTAAATAAGTAGTTGGAAATATTTAATGAAACAATGCAAAACCTTAACAAAAATACACTCACAAAAATACAAGAACTCAGGAAGGAAAATCCGTCCATGGTGTAGTAAGGAATTTAAATGTATGACATTCCACTGGCTTCATGCAAGAACTTTGCCAAACAAGCTCATAACCATGTCGACCTAGAAGTAGGCTCTCCTCTAACCCAAACATCATCCCTTTTTGGCATTATATTTTTATTCCTTCAGTGTTATGTATCTCCTCCCTGTTGGCAATGTGGGTCAACCTATAGCACAAAGACTGCAGCAGTTCAAGAAGGCAGCTCACCACCACCTTCTCAAGGGCAATTAGGGACATACATTAAGTACTGGCACAGCCAGCAAAGCCATAACACTTGAATTAATAAGTCACTGAATTCAGCTCTTCTGCAGATTTTCTATGGCTGTCCTCCTTTAGAAAGCAACACATTTTTAAATAAATGTAAAACACATGTATAAGTGCTTTGAGGTTCTGATCTATCATTGTGACATTAGCTAACCAGAGGGCAACAATTTAAAGGGAAGGAAATTTTGCTATGGCTGTATAAAGTCCATTTAGATCACCAGTTCTGGGCACTTCACCTTAGAAAACATATATTGGCCTCCAACAGGGTGTAGCACAGATTCCCTAAAATGTAACTAGGACTGGGGTTATAATAGTTAAGTGGTTGTTTTTGATTGGCATGGACACAATGGGCTGAAGAGTCTTTTCCTGTGCTGTAGATTTCTATGGCTGTAGAGGATCAATTATGCCATCTAGTATTGTATTCCTTAGCAAATAGACTATTGAGGAAAGATTTAATTGAAGTTTTTAGATTTTGAACAGATAGATTTTGGCAATGGCCTAGTGGTATTATTGCTGGACTGTTAATCCAGAGATTCAGATATAGATCTGGGGACCCAGATTCAAATCCCGCCATTGCAGATGGTAGAATTTCAATTCAATAAAATATCTGGAATTAAGAGTTTAATGATGACTGTGAATCCATTGTCGATTGTTGGAAGAACCCATCTGGTTCACTGATGTCTTTTAGGGAAGGAAACTGCCATCCTTACCTGGTCTGGTCTACGTGTGACTCCAGACCCACAGCAATGTGTTTGACTTTTAACTGCCCTCTGGGCAATTAGGGATGGGCAATAAATGCTGCCTAGCAGCGAAGCCCTGAATGAATAAATAAAAGGAGGGAAAACCTTTCTGCTGGAGAGGAAGGTTAGGACAAGGAGACATAATCTTAAAATAAGAGCCAGACCATTCTAGAATGAGGTAAGGAGACACCTCTACACAAAAAGTATGGGCCAATCTCTTACACAAAAATATAGACGCCAGCTCCTTATATAATTACAAAATTGAGGCAAGTGTGAGGATATAGAATTATTCCATGATCAAAGGTAACAAAGCTTCAACAATATCCAAACTTGGCTGAAAAGTGGCAAATACCTTTTGGTCCCCACAATGCCAGACAATGACAGACAATGACTTTCTCCAATAATAAACAATTTAACCACCACCTCTTGACATTCAATGGCATTACCATCACTGAAGATACTGGAGGTTACCATTGACTAGAAACTCAAATGGTCTCACTAGTTAAATACAGTGCAAGCAATAGTATGTCAGAGGTTAACAATACTGCAGTTAGTAACTCACCTCCTGACTCCTCAAAGTCTATCCACCACCTACAAGCATAAGTTAGGAGTGTGGTGGAATACTCTTCACTTGCCTGGATGACTGCAGCTCCAACAACACTCAAGAAGCTTGACACCATCCAAACACTAACCTTAACACAAGACAAAGCAAAACAAAACCTAAAGAACTTCGAATGCTGGAAATCTGAAACAAAAACCGGAATTTCTGGAGAAACTCAGCAGGTCTGGCAGCATTTGTAGAGAGAAAGCAGAGTCAATGTTTCAGGTTCAATGAGCCTTCTTTAAAACTGCCCATTTGATTGGCACTACATCCACAAACATTCACTTTCCCCAACACCGATGCTCAGTACCCAGCTGTGTGTACTATCTCCAAGATGCACTGCAGAAATACACCAAAAGATCCTTGGACAGCACCTTCCAAACTCATAATACTTCCATCCACAAAGACAGCTGATACATGGGAAACCACCATCTGCAATTCCTCCTCCAAGACACTCACTATTCTGACCTGGAAATATATTGTTCCTTCACTGTCAGTGGGATTAAAATTCTGGTATTCCCTCCATAACAGCACTGTGGATCTACCTACAGCTCACGAATTGCAGAGGTTCAAGAAGGCAGCTCACCGCCACCTTCTTAAGAGCAAGTCGAGATGAGCAATAAATGCTGGCCAGTCAGTGATGCCCATGAGTGAATAAAAAAACAAAACTGCCAAAATTCAATGGAATCGTAGAACAAACTAAAGCTAAATTTAGGTCTATTTCTGTCCGTAAATTCCAAAACAAAACTATCAATGACCTAGGAATCAGAAAGATAAATTTGATCTGAATCTTATAATGAGAACTTTTTTTTCTTTATTCATTCACGGGATGAGGTTGTCGCTGGCTAGCATTTATTGCCCATCCCTAATTTCCCAGAGGGCAGTTAAGAGTCAACCACATTACTGTGGGTCTGGAGTCACATGTAGGCCAGACCAGGTAAGGATAGCAGTTTCCTTCCCTAAAGGACAGTAGTGAACCAGATGGGTTTTTCCAACAATCAACAATGGATTCAGGGTCATCATTAGATTCTTAATTCCCGATATGTATTGAATTCAAATTCCACTATCTGCCGTGGTGGGATTCAAACTTGGGTCCCATGAATGTTATCTGAGTCTCTGGATTAACAGTCCAGCAATAATACCATTAGGCCATTGCCTCCCCAATATTACCAATGTAATATTCAATATTACATTGAAATGATTTGCTTGTATCTATGATTAGAATATATACAATGAAGCCAGTGCAAGTAGTGTTTGTTTGCACAAGAGGTGCCTGCTGGGCATAGGTGGACAATGATTCTTTGCAGTCTATCTGCTGCAATCCTTATACTGAGGTTTATTAAAAGCCTTAATTAATAACCATCAATACCTTGCAGTGATTTAAAAACTTTTAGTTAAATCCAGCACATGTTAAATACTTCAAATCCCTTTCAAACTATTTTGAAATGGTTGTATTGCAGTTTGGCTCACTTTATCCTCCTTTCATGATCAACTGTAAAAATGCAGCCTCATCTTTGCACTTCTGATTTTCTAATAATCATAATTTTCATAATTATGAAAATAACTTCAGGAGCAGTACGGATTATGAGAGGATAATTTGGCATGTGGGAATTTATTAATTGTGCTATGCGATACAATTTTTTTTGTGTACAAGTCGATCTCCCATGGTGTTGCACATTTGCCTGGATGGAAGTTAGATATGCAACTTGCCATCTGCTTGTAGAACTGGCATTGTAAACTGGCCACCTGTTATAGGAGCACTGAAAAAAAGGAAACAAAATATGAGCATATCAAAGAATAAAGGTCTGTAAATGAATCAGGGAATTAAGCTGAAAAATAACTTAAAAAGGAGCCACATGAAAACATTAAGACTGTCCTAAAATGTATTGCAAATTTGAGGAGTTGCAGTTGATGGGAAGAGAAGACGATGTGTCATAATGGAGTCCTGATCCTGAAAGGCTGTGCCTGCATTACTGACACCTCCATTGATGTGCTGTCAGAGCTATGAGAAGGCAAAGAGAGATGCCCTTCCGTTAACACAGGTAGAAGATGTCTGCAGCTGAAAACATAAGACAACGTTGGAGGTCAACAGTGGTAGCACAGTGCTACACTATTAGATTCAGTGTAGAAAGTGGTTTAATGGCATAACCAGGTCAAAAATGTTAACTATATTCACCGAAATTCTGCTGTGTTCATCACCCCACACCCAAAAGGCGTCTGCTCAAACCCATTCCATCACATTTCTCCTCCAACCTTTCTGGTGCACCCATCCTTCTCTTTCATTTCTTCACATTCCCATCTTAACATCCATCACTATTAGCCACCCCTGCATTTATTCAGCTTCATGCCTCTTCCTCCCCTGAACCTCAACACATATATCATCTATCAGTGTGCATGTATTTCTTTCCACTTTGTAGGAAAACAAAACAAAAAGCACTAGGGAGAAAGAGAGAGCTGGAAATGGCCTTCCATAAATTTCACAATTGATAACTGCAAGAAGGAGACACTAAATATCAGCAGAGTTTTAATGTGCCTGGCTTGTTGGAGATGGGAGTTGGACTGCTCCCAGGTTTTTAGTGGATTTATTTATCCTAACTTCCCACAACATGTTGAACTCCATCATGCTGACTCAGTTTCAACAGTGAATGAAACAAGATCATTTCCAAAATAGTAATGTGCAAAATTCTTACATTGTTGCGACTAACTCATGTCTTTTATCTTGAGCAGGAGCTTCACAGGTCTGACAGAATTGAATGCATGTGGTCAATGATGAAAGCTCAGAGGCTGAGTCCATTTTAAGATGCACTCTAGTGTGACTAATGCAGACAATACACCAGCTCAGGTACTCAAATTTTGTTAAGACCAGTGATGTAGCTAATTGCAGTTTTACTTGGTGACTCACACTTCAAAAGTAAACACAAAGAGAGGGTGGTAACAGGAATGGCAGTAGAGATTTTGGGTGGGAGGCAGGATAACCCTCTTCAAATTCTAATCAGTTGGACGTAGAGATGGAATCCTTGTTAGAGGAGAGGGCTGGTGGGGGATTAGTGAAAAGGAAAATTATTGAGCATGTAGCAGATATGTGATGCATTGACAAGCCTTCAAATCCTACCCAACCATGACTGCAGATAGAATAGAGTACTCCATTTCAAGAAAATTGCAGACAAATGAGTTGATGCATCATCACAAATACTTCTCCACTTCAGGTGGTTTTAGGATCAGGATTTCCATGATATAATGGGTACATTGCACTTTTTCATGGGGGTTTTAAGGACATCATTGAAGCATCTCTTCTGCCCTCTCAGTAATCGCTTGCCAAGATGAAGCTCAGAGACCTTGTTTTGGAAATCTAGTGTCAGGCATGTGGGCAATGCAACCTGTCCAATGCGGCTGATTCATCATCATCAGTTCCTCAATACAGGGGATATTGGCCCGAGAGAGGACATTGATATCAGAGCATCAACCCTGTCCGTGGATTTACAGGATTTTGTGGAAGCTTACTGGTAATATTTCTCAAAAGTTTAAGATATCTGTTGTACATTGTCCACATCTCTGATGAACACAGGATGGCTGGTAATATTAGTTTTTCCAGCAACTTTGTTTGTAGCTGGTAACATTGCTGCCCTATGGATGATAAGCTTGTTTAAGGCCAATATCATCAAACACTCTGTTTTTCAGACTGCCAAAAGCTGCTCTGACACATTGGAGGCGATGCTGAATTTCATCATTCTGTCTCCGCTCACTGAGAGGATACTCCCAAGTTATGGCATTAGATCACCATCATCTAGTGGATCACCATGGATTTTGATAGTCAGGAGGCAGTAATATGCAGTAAGAGCAAGTTGGCAGAGAACTTTCATCTTACAGATGTTTAATCCTCTTATGGCTGTGTGAATACATCAATGACAGTTTTGAACTTGACCTCTGATTGTGCACACACAAGTGTTATCTGCATACTGCAGCTCCAAGATAGAGCTTGGGCAGGAGGTGGCGGTGGGGGATGGGGGAGTGGTTTGGGTTCTGGATTGGAGGTGATGCAGGTAAAATAACTTTCCCCTTGTGTTGTTACATAGCTCCATAGCAGCAGGAGTGTTTTGGGAGGGAGGATGGAGGACAGCCTTGCATGACCCTAGTTTGCACATGTATTGAGTCTGTGGTGGATGCACTGGTGAAGATCACTGGTTGTATGGTCACATGCTGCAGGCAGAAGATGTTAATGAATTACTGAGCAACAAGTAGTAACCAGCAGATGGGTGGTTAACAGAAGGTTGTCTTTACTTCAATCTGGGTAGCAGAATTACACCTTCAGCATGTATTTTACTATGTGCAATTAAGGTTACATTTGATGAATCCACTTTAGGAATTGATTGTAGCTATCAGCAATTCTTGGAGAAACACAATGTTTCTATAGCAGTGTTAAGTGACACACATAATTAACTAACCTATCATCATACTCGAATGGCCAGTCTAGATTTCTTCTGGTGTTCCTATGCCTTTGCTCATAAATTAATGGAGTCAAGAAAAGTTGCTTAGTACCTGAAGAAATATATATTTAAAAAAAACTTATACAGTTTGACTCAGGATGGAACAGATTAATTAAATTGCTGAACCATTAAAGGGAGCATTTTGTTGGAAAACATTGATACCTAGGCATTAACAGCCACCTTACAACATGCGAGAGTTGTATCGGAAGGTCTAGTTGCTATTTACTAGCATTTTGATGAGATAAATCATGTCAAAGATTGCAATTCTGTTCTAACATTTTATTTGCAGCCTATGTTTCTGCAGTAATTTTCCCTAAACATGTTTCCATCATTTTTCTAATTCTCACTGTTTGATATTCCATACAAATTTCTCATTCATTCGTACCCTTTGATAAATAATGTATACCTGGTATTGCATCGCTCACCAATAGAACTCATCTTGTTAACCTAATACTATGTGTAAATTGACTGTTTTTGATGCTTCAGGAGTGCGGAATCTACATTGGTAGTCACCAAAACGGTCACTTGGTATTGTCTTTGCCCTGATTCCTCATTATCGTGATTCTTGCGTACAGTTAGCATTGAACCCATTGTCGGTTGCTTGTATCAGCAGGGGGCTCCAAATCATTATTTGCTTCTATTACCTACAGCTAACTTGCATCTTGGAGAAGATGCATTGTGGCAGCTGGAAGCGCTGTAGGCAAAGTTTGGAATTAATGCTGTGCAACAAAGATCAGTGGCTGACCATGATAGAGAGAGTGCACAAAGGTTTGCCAACATGGCACTGAAAACTTGGTGAAGGAAACAGAAAAGAAGAAAACTGTACTGTGTCCACAAGGGAATAGAAGGCCTGCAGGCACTCAATGCAGTCAGAGCAGAAAGCAATGGAGATTAAAGCCAGAGTTAAGCACAAAAGATTTGGATGCAGTGTCTCCAGCTGTTAATGACACGAACCAAAAAATCCCATGAAATGCATTCCAGTTTGAACTGATTCGCAAATCACCAAATCTCTACCATTCACTTACCAACAACTTCAGTCAATTAAAATTCATACCTCATATCTATGTCTTGACCTCATCTTCATGCACTTAGTGGTGTTGGAAACTTCCCAGTTATATATCACAGCTTGCGCACACTGTTAGTTATTCTATCCAGACAGACACATCACCCAAATAGTCTGTATAACAGTCATTTATGCCTCTATGTCCCTTGCAGGAGAAGGTATCAAACAACCAAAGGCAGCAGAATCTAATTGAATGGGGAAAGTCATGCTTGGGTGTTTTATTCACTCATTGAGAATGTGATATATTCCCAGATGACCACTGCTGGCAACTTGTATCACTTGCCACCTCTTCCACCATGTGTTACTGGGTGAGAATTGTTTGAGGTGACTTGCTGCCACCAATCCTCATTAGTCTTTCATTTGTCTTGGGCCTAATCAGTGGTTAGTGATAGGGAATGCACCACCCTAGGGTATTTACAGAAGATGACTTGTTCTAAGAGATTAAGAAGCTTTACTACAGGCTAGCAACAATATACTTACGTTTAGTCAGGTCTGCTTACCAGGACTGTAGGGAACAATACAGATGCATTTGTTCTCCCCAGAAGCTTTGATTTCATCCTGTGAGAGTGTGTGACATTAGTAGAAGGAGTAGATTGAACAATTATCCATCAAAACTGAAATCTTATACATCATTGCTCCTCAACCTTTTGTCTTTACAGTTAACCTATTAAACAATCATGTATAAAACCATATTACATTTACAACCACAGCATTCCACTGACACCCACACCCAAGACCTCCACCCTCGATCAGCTAATCTATGATTAGCAGGCATTCTCAACATTACACAGTTCCTTCAGAACATACTCTCTTCACATTTGGGAAAATGGTAGGTCTCTTGCTTGGGGATTGTTGATCTCGTTCTGACCTGTGGATCATTTCTCTGCTGGAGGCTCTTTTTAACACGTAGCTATCTTTTGTAGAAGACATTGTCCTTTGTATATGTTGTTGATACATCACATCTTATCTGGAGCCCTGTTAATCTCCTGATTTGTTTTCGGAGAAAGAAATGCTCCTCTACTAACTCAGGTATTTGCCTCATAACATTATCTGAGGGACCATTTAATGTTATGAATGTCTGTCATAGAGGGCAGCTGCTGTCAAAACAAATACTTTCTTCCTTATCACATCCTGGGATTTTTGACACAGCAATATCTTTCTAATTGGGAAAGATACTCACATTTTTGCAGTATCCCAGATGCTTAATTCAGGCAGTTTCTTCTTATTGACTGTGCCCTGAATCTGCAAACAATAGTCTGGTTCCCATCAAGACACATGCACCTTATCTCTCTCAAATTGTTGATCAGACTGGACATCTTCAGTTGCCTGCTGCGACTGTTTGACTATATCTCCTTTTGAACTCAGTTTGATTTTCAGGTACCTCCATAAAATATGAGTTTGTTTTTGTATGGTCTTTTCCTGACCTTGAATCTTTTTTTTCCATTTCTTCTCAAAGTGCTGATTAACTACAATAAATGTAGTTTAAATCTGAATCATTTCTATATTGCTTATAATCTTTTGTTCTTTAACCTTATGTTCTTGTGTTCATGCTGTTTTAGATTGATTGACTATCGAGTTTGTTTTAACAAGCCATAGCTAAGTTTCTTTTATTTGCCAGCCTTTTTAGGGCTGCATTTCTGAAACACCGTATGAATCCTTCACTGGAACTTTAAATTTTCTGACTAGCTGTTTTGTAAACCTTGATTGCTTTCAAGATTTTAAAATCTGCTTTTTTAATCTGTTTCCTTGAAATACCCGGTAACTCAACTGCATGATGGAATTTCCTGTTTTTTGTTAGTGTTCTCTGACTTTTTATAGCAATCAAAGTGTCTGCTTCTTCTGGGGTTTCCCACTTCTACAGTTGATAAGGAAATCTATGACTTATTCTCAGGTTAAGTAGATGTTTACCACTCTCATGGTCTAAAACACCAAGTAAATTCTTCCGTACAAACTTTTAAATCAAGTTTTCTGGCTGTGGTCTTAATAAATCTTCTTGTGAATATCACAACTTAGTTATTATAAGAGTCCTGGTCCTTTTAAATCTTTAATTTTTCTGATATACTCTTTCACTAGGTTTCTATAAATTTCCTTGGTTTGAACTTAAATAAAATTGGACATTCTCCTGATTCTCTAGGCCTGACCTAAATTTCTTTTCTGAGTCTTTCACTTTTCTTTGCAGCTGCCCCTCACTGAACCTAGTGTAAATGGTGGCGATGTGTCTTGTGAGAAGTGAGATTTAACACTTCTTTAATAATCTCTTCTCTTCCTTTTCTTCTTTCATAAAGTGATAACCCTATTCTCTTAGATATCCCTAAATTTACCATCTGAGCCTTCAGTTATTCTTTAAACAGCCTTTTTCACTAAGGCCTCCAAGTTTTCTAAGAATGCTTGACACTTTTTTCTTTCCCTAACCCACACTCTTGCCCCAATACTTCTTACCATTTTATGGATAAGGTTTTGTCTTTGGAGTTCTGAGGTTGCCTTTTTTGCTGCTTCCAGATCATGATATGACTCTTTATGTTGTCTTAAAGTGTTAATGTTCTTAAAGTGGTGAACACACTTTTTTGAAATGTATTTCTTAATCTGGATCATCTGGATTTCTTCTCCTTATTGTGGGGTCAGACCCACACCAGGGAAACTATTTGATAGTTACTCATGTATCCACTGATGATATCATGTTTTATTTGCCATGTCTACCAGTAAGCCTTACTGAGTAAAGGTTTCTGAGGTAGTTTACAGCCAGCAATCTTCTTTTGGAATCGTTTAGTCTTCAGCCTATTTACTGATTAGTCATAGGAGCAAATTACTGCAGATGTTGGAATCTGTGCAGAAAACAAAACAATGCTGGAATCACAATGGGTCAGGCAGCATCCAGAGAGAGAGAGCAAGCTAACGTTTCAAGTCTAGATGACCCTTCGTTAGAGTTCTGATGAAGAGTCATCTAGACTTGAAACAGCTTGCTGTCTCTCCATGGATGCTGTCTGACCTGCTGTGATTTCCTGATTTTTTTGTTTTCAGTAATGATTATTGGTAAATACAGCATCATAGAGTGTTCTTAGATAACAACAAGGTCTATGCATGACATCAAGACCTTCAAATAAATTTGGTCAAGTGTAGTTCCTAAGATCTTAGGGCAATGGCAAGGATACACACGCTCTCTCCAAAAGCTAGAGTAGAACTTCTTGTCTCCACCCTGGGTATGACATCATTAGAATGTGTGAAGTCAGCGTAACATGAAAAATAACCTGTTCAGAGTGATTACTTTATACAACAGATAGGATAATACTTATCTTTATTGAAAGGTTCATAGCTAAGTCCATGGCCAATGGTGACATTGAAAATATTGAGAATGATGGTATCATCAAACCTAATCCTTTTTCTTACATTGCATGACCCCTCATCTTCGCACAGAGACAACACCAGCACATCATGAAGTAGTGCTGTGCATGTGTAATGCAAAGAGGGAATTGGCAAGGATAACTGAGGTGCCAGCTTGTCAGAGGATGAAATGGCTGTGAATTCTTGTGCAGCAAACTAATCATGGACTTGAAACAGCCAGGCCACAGGAGAAGGCCATACACAATGAAATGGTGCATTATTGTTGAAACATCTGCATTCATTGTCAAGGGAGAATGGAACAGGCTAGCAACAACTTGGTGTTGGGAATTGTTCAAAATTGAGGGCTCAGCCTCTCCAGCATAGATGTTGGGCAATATCGTGGCCTAACTTACAGATCAAGCATCTTCCATCAGAAGTTTGAATATTGCATTGAAAGCTCATGCTGTTGCCATCAGCCCATGACACCTGGTATTCAAAGTGGTGTCACAGCGGTTCAGCAATCTGTTCTCCAAAGGAATTTTAGGATTACAGAGACACCATGCCAGGGGAATGGCAGTGGCTCGGTAGAGAACATATGTATACCTGCTGTTTCTTTCAGGATGGCATTAATCATCCTCAGATCACTACCACTGTCCTTGTTGATGCCTGAAAGCCAACCAGAACAGATTACTGTTGTCCATACAGACAGTCTGAAGCTGGAACTTCCAGAGCCAAAGCCATTCATTATGCTAGACCATCTGCGACCACCCACACTAAAATACAGGGGCCTTCTAATCATCATGCTGCAGCCACTGGGCTAGCACTGTTAGAAATCAAGATCATTCTGAAGGATAGTTAGTTTATGTTTGTTAAGAATATGGCATGATTTAATTGATAAATATTGTTGGGACTGTTTACCATGTGTTAGTTTATACTTTTGCATTCTGACCCTGAGAACAACGTGGGTGTCAGCAACAGAGGGAAGGTAAAGAAATTGGGACTGATGTTGATTAGGAAATTATGGTTGAGGTTACTGGAATTACCCTTGGATCAGTTCTTCCCATTCAGCCTGAGTGGATAGTAGATTGTCCCTGTCTCTACTCCTCTTCTTCTTTCCCTTCCCTTGTCTCTCAACTTTTTGGCAGTTGCTGGTTCATGAAAAGAACTGTTTTTTCATGAATGCAACCATGCAATATACCTACAAAAATCCTGACACCCACTCAAATGAATACTGCAGGGCAGCACCAGATCTGTCCAGGCAGCAGAATCGTAAGTTCAACATGTCAATAGTGTGCTCTATTATATTTCATATTGCAGCATAGCCCTGAATGAATGCAAGCTGTGCTCTCATGAGTGGGCTATCCCATATTGTCAGGGGATAGCCCTTGTCATCAGGGCTACCTGATTTGCCAAGGTAGTTGATGTGCAGTTGGCACAGTGGTTCCAATATATTGGAGAATTGACATACAACACACACAATGGAGTTTGCATGCAGTCGACAGCATATTGCACCGTGTGAAGCCTGAAAATCTTTGGAATGAGGAAACTAAATTATATTGTTTCCATTTTCTTAGACAGTCTCAGTATCCTCCTTTATGCAGCAATTGATGGCAAGCTGTGAGAAAAACGTTGCAAATATATCCATCTCCAGGATGGAAAAAAACAGAACCAGTGATTCTCATCAGGGCCACCTTCACTGGCCACTGGCAATGCTGTCCTTGCCTTTCTCTAAGCCTAGAATTATGGTTGCAACTGTTGACAGATTTCAGTGAGGACCTTATTACTGAAGCACAGACATCTGCAGCCATTGGGGTTGCACTGTTAATGCCTTTGCTGAGATTCAGATAAGAAAATTCGTCCATGAACATCTTCTAAGGATATAATTTCCTTCTCCTGCCTCCCTCCTTTTCTAACAGCTTCTTCTGCTCTGAATGATCCCTACTTATTTTTCCAATCATGCTCCATTCCAAGAGGAAAATCTACCTGCAGACTCCTGCCTGTGTGAACAGATTTATGCAGAAAGCCTGAAGTCAGCAAAATGAATGTGTGTGTATAACTGTTTACAAATAAATATCGCAAAAATATAATTGCATTTTGCCTTACTTTGGTGATCTTAAAAACCATAAAATATCTTCTGGTCTTTCATCTGTCTCCCCTTAGCAATCAAACCAATTAATTAATTTTTAGATTACGTGCATTCTTGGCAAGGCCAAAATTTATTGCCCATCCATAGTTGAACAGAAAATGTGTTGTTGCACCTCCCTGTACAGCTATGCTTTAAATAACTATTTTGCTAGGTAAGCCATACAGGACAGATGAGACACAGCAGTGTTATTTTCTTTCCTAAAGGATGTTAGTTAACCAATTGGGATTTTTATTGATGCCATGCTGGGATTATCGGTTTACAAAATCTAGATTATCATTCCAGTAACATACAAATACACAACCATTTCCCCATGTATTACAACACATATTTTAAATAAATATGTCAGTTGAAACAAGTTCTTCTTTGATAATTTGTGGTGTTATTCACTAAATAACAAATAATCAAAGATTATTTTAGGCTTCTTTCAACTATATCATATATTTGCTGTATTGTTTCTTATTTACGCAGGAAGAGCGAATTCACTGACAGCAGGAAGAACCCATTCAGGACAGGATGACAAAGCTAGAGAAATCCAAGTAAATTTGCGAGTTGTTCCATTTCTGTGATTTAGTTCACAAAAAATAACTGCATTTGAAAGAATTAAAAGTTACAACTTGAAAATTTCTTTGTAATAGTACTGGCCCTGATTTATTAGTTGTTTCAATGGCAAATCTGTCATATTTTTATACTGACAGAACTTTTAGTTATCATTACCATTGAACAATCTCTTTGGTTCTGGAAGACCAACTGTTCAAAAGTTCCCCCAAAATTTAATCATTAAGTCCCTAAAGTGTGGAAACAGGCCCTTCGGCCCAACAAGTCCACACCAACCCTCAGAGCATCCCACCCAGACCCATCCTGCATAACCCACCTAATCTACACATCCCTGAATACTACGGGCAATTTAGCATGGCTAATCCACCTAACCTGCACATCTTTGAACTGTGGGTGGAAACCGGAGCACCTGGAGGAAACCCATGCAGACACGGGGAGAATGGGCAAACTCCACACAGACAGTCGCCCGAAAGTGGAATCGAACCCAGGTCCCTGGTCCTGTGAGGCAGCAGTGCTAACCTCTGTGCCACTGTGTTGCAATAGGCATTTATTTTTAAATAAACCTTATTTATGGTACTTGAATAATTAATATACATGTGCTATCCTATTTTTCACACGGTACAGCATATAAAAAATTAAGGATAATCAGTGTGTTTTTCTTTCTGATTTTCTGTCTATGAGAATTCTGCAATGCGATTGGCTGATTTCCCTGTTTGATGAAATAACTTGCTGGACCTCTGAAGATCCTTTTGATTTCGTGAAAGAGTTACATTACTTCAGGTCTATGTCACAGAGATCATTAGAGTTCTGTCGGCAGCTTTTTTTACAATGTTAACTTGGATAGCATCATTTCATTACTGACTATAACATCCAACTATAACTGTTTATATTTTCAATGCTTCATAACATACACAAGTAATGAATAAAAAAGATCTGATTCACTTTTTAAAGATGGTGTTGGTGACCCATGTGTATGCTAGATTGTGCTATTACCATTGGGATTAGGAATTTACAACTGATTAAGAACTTTCTCTGAATTGAAGATGTCAGATTAAATTTCAAATAGTGCCTTTGTCTTTGAATTCTAGATCCAAGATTATGTAATCAAGAACAGCTTTTTCCCTGCTGTTATCAGATTTTTGAACGGACCTCTTTAATGTTAATGTTGATCGCTTTCTGCACCTTGTCATCAGCTGTAACATTGTACCCTGTACTCTGTTCTGTTACCCTGTTGATCTGTCTGTAAAGCATATAATACAACACATTTCATTGTACCTCAGTAGACATGACAGTGTCAACCTAATCAAAAATCCTAGGAGAATCCTGAATTTTTCTTAATTTTATATTGAGTTTGCCCTGGAACTCCACCTCCCACTGACAATCAAGGGACCTTCCCATATGCCACCAATTGCAACCAAATTTCCCTTCCTGAATTTCCCTAGGCTGTGAATCTAGCAGAATGTTGGCAAGAGTCCAGAAAGTTTTATTATGAGGAAATGCTTTAAATGTTGCCGGGCCTAGTATTCATGAAACAGTTTGTGTAATTGCCACTGGGGTCCTGCACACACTCTTCCGTTACCCTATTTATAAAAAAAGGCCATAGCTTCATAGATAGACAAGATCAAAACACCATACACTGGTTTGAGATATCAGGAAGATGTTAAATGCCACTCATGTGGGCTATACGTTTTCTGTCAAGTTGATAGAAGAATACCAGATGCAAATAATTCAAGCACAAGTTGCTGGTTTTGCTGGTGTAATGTTTTGGAAAAGGCATATGGAAACGAAATTGTGCAGAAATGTCCTCAAGAAAAAACGTCCATTTAACAACAGTCCATTGCGACATTGTGGAAAGCCCTGTTTTCAAATTTTGATTGATCTTCAGCAAATTATCTGTGGGATAAGCATGTATACACATACAAGAACAAGAAAAATCAATGTTGTTACTAAAAAATATTTTTGAAGCAGAATCCAATATTTTAACAGTACAAGTGTGCAGAGCTGTTGTTACAGCATGTAAAAAAAACCCTATTCATAGAGTTAAATGAACAATAATGCATGGCTAACCGCACAGATAAAGAAAGACTATGTGAGTCATGGGCAGTTTGAGCATGAATATAGTATTTAGCCTTTTCCATAAATCAGTTTAATGATGGATGACACTTCATGATTTATTTAGAAATGAAACTGTTTATGTTTCTGTTGTTTTGTATTTGTTTAAAACAAGGACGAGAAGGAAACAGCATTTTCTGCACTTTTCAGTGTCATTGTTTTAATATTAGAATATATAGAAGTCACAAGTGATTATACTTTTGAACTACATGCGTGATTTGTTGAGGTTAGTCACCCTATGGTAAACCCGACAAATCTCTGCATCTGCAAATATAAATTTGCCAAAAGGACATTGAGCAATTCTTGAAGGGAGCATGGGTTACAGAAATACAGCAATTATAATATATCCCAGTCCCTGTCCCACACAAAAATTGAGAGCTTCCAGTTGAAAGTCTTGTGATCTTATAGATGATTAATTTAAATTGCTGTGTGTAGTCTTATTTGTGCACTTAAATTTAACTAACTAGAATAAAAGAGTTTAGGACTGGTGAGAAGTTAAAATTTTAAAAATGAAATGGCAATTCTGACTCCAGCCCACTGTGGACTGTGCTTCTGATTTTAATGGAGGTATAACAGTGGAATGGTTGAGCTAATTACTCTCAGGAGATGTGTTAACATTTACAGCACTACTTCTGAGCCAAGGGGAGCATGTGTGTTTCCGCCTAGCCCAAAATATTTACCAGCTTCCAGGTTCCTGATCACTGGCTCTACCACATGCACCCCACTCCGATTGTTCTCTCCTTCAATTATGTCCTGTCCTCACCATTCCGTCTACATGGCTGTTAGTGAGTTTGTCCTGATTACAGTGGCAATGAAAGGTTTGTCCTGCATCAACAGCCTCTGAGTGATTCAAGCTTGGGTCAGCTTAAAGAGCAAGCTTTAATCTACATTAACTGATGAAGTATTGCTCATACACCTGTTCCACAGTTGTATATTAAATGACTGGCAATAAATACAATCTGTATCCTGACAAAGCCCGAGCAGATCAGACTTGTAAACGTGATTGTGAATTAGCATTAAAATAAAAGGAGTTCCAACTATCCTTGAGTGCTCTGAGGTCCAGACTTGGCCCTTAAACTGTTCAGCTACCTCGGATTACATATTCTCAGAACAGTATCTCATTATGTTGATCCCATGCCTAAGGTATTTACACCATGTTCAAATGTTTACAGCTCCAATCTTTGTCCCATAAGCTTTCTTTTATTGTACTCTAATGGATAGGCCAATCTTCATTTATTATTGTTTTCAAGCTTTCACAATTCTGATTGCCTTCACTGTGTACTGTGGTATGTGGTTTCTTAGCAACTTCAGACTCTACCTCATTGCTTGATTCTCATGGCTCAGCTCATTTTGTTTACATAAAAACAAATCTTTTCTCTTTTTCCCTTTCCTCCACATTTGACTTAACCATTTGTCTGCTTTAAGATATTCTATTACAGCCCTTATTGTTCCCTACCTGACCTTCACCAGCCCCGTTACTACCATTTCCACTTCTACAATTTCTCCTTCAAACCATGACATGTACTCTTGGCCATTAATTCCCCTCTCAACTATGATCTCTTCCCCCAGACCAAACAGACACCCAAAACTACTCCCACCTATGACCTTTCCCTGTGTCCTTACCTGTTCTGTGGTAAACAGGAACATAGGAGCAGAGGTGGGCCATTTAACTCCTGGAGTCTACTCAGCCATTCATTTAGATGATGACTGATCATCTACTTCAAAGCCACTTTCCTCTTCTAGATATATATTCCTTTGTTAGATCATTTTCTGGAAAACAATCAATCATTCTTGTGAATATACTAATTGAGTAAGATTTCACAGCCCACTGGGTAGGGAATTCCACAGACTCACCAGGCTCTGACTGAAGAAATTCCTCTTTATCTCATTCCTAAGGGACCTGCCCTTATTCTAGTATAGTTATATACACCCTTCTACCCACCCCAGCAGCCCCCCACGCACAGTTCAAAAAAACATCTTTTCTGCAACAACCTTGTTTAGTCCTCTAAGAATATTGTAAGTTTTAATGAGATGATGAAACTTCACTGCAGTGGTACCTAGCTATGTCATTAATGCCAATGGTACTCATGCCTGACAGGCAGAAAACCTATAGTAAATTGTGCAAGTGGCTTATTATTAATAGTGCACAATCTATGTGAAATCCACATGCTTGGGTTTTCTGTTCCAGGTTTCTCCCTTGCTCTAACTGGGCCACCTGTAAGTATTGAAGCCTTGATGTATGATGTTTGCATAACAATGTCATGAAAATGTCTTTATCTAACAAATTATTTCCCTTCATTTAGACACGTTTTGTCAGTCTCCAGTGGTAACATACAAGTTTCACAGATAGAAGGCCAGGGGCTGAAGATGCATTTTAGATACTTGAGCATATAATCCAGGCTAAAACTGTACCATTGAACTAGAGGAGGATTTCACTCTGGGCTATGTTGTCTTTAAAATGAGATGCTAAACAGAGGCTCAGACTATCTTCTCAGGTGGAGGCAAACGTTTTCATGGTGCCATTTGAAAATCAGTGGTGTACGTCAGGACTGGGGAGAGAAATAATCGGCTCTGGCATTTGTCCTGTTTCTGGGCCTCACTGCACTCGCAAACCGTCCTCTTACATGCTTCATGTACCCAGAATTAGGACACAATGTCACAATGCACTTGAACTGATTTATATAGGCTTTGCAAAACCTCTTGGCTTCTATACTTAATTTATAAGGTCCATTGAAAGCTCAGATTTCAGACTGAAACACTTTACAACAATTCGCTGCCAAATAATTACACTCAACTTAGTCAGTCATACCATGAACCTTCTACTTCTTTGAAACTGGCCCAAAGTAATGTCTAGACAGCAACATCCAAGAAACGTGAACCTTGAAAGCACTGTAGATAATTATCCCTTGTACAGATAAGAATCCCTTGAGTTAATAGCGAAATTTTCCATTAGCACATGTCTCTTGGTTTCACTTTCAAGTTAAAAAGTGACACAATCATCCATTAATTTAGAACCAACCATTTCACTTGCAAAACTGTGCACCTCTATCATACAAGTGGGCTTTGTTAACAGAAAAGTTACATTTTGCAGTTAATGATAAATATTTTCCCAATTTAAAGTGAAACTAGCTACATTTATAAATATCCAGCATGAAACATATGAGTGTAAACAAATGCAGATGCTGGAAATCTAAAATAGAAACAGAAAATCAGTAGCTTAGGCAGCATCTGTCAAGGGAATCCAGTAAAGTAAAACGGTAATCCTTGAAAATGAACACACTGAAGCACCGATCTGAGGTATACAAGTCAGACTAGTATGCTTCATTTATAAGTTTTACTGGTTCTCCCTTCTGTATACAGAGTTTACATTTTTGGTGCATGATCTTCACGAGCTTTTTTGAAAAGTCACTAATCTCTGCCTTTCTGTCTGTCATAAATGCCGAGTATTTCCAACGCTGCACATACTTTTTTGGAGCAAAAAGATCTCCTTTTGCTAGCCCTCTGACAACCAATCAGACTTCTTGGGCCGAATCTCCCCAGATTCTGAACAACATGATCAATGATGAGAAATTTGGGGAAATTGTGTGAGGGCCAACGAGGAGTTTCTTGGCATCAAAAGCAAAAAGTTCCTTTTTCAACCAAAATCATTACACAGCAAGGCAAGATTCTCATTCGTGAGTGGTGAGAGGCCTATTTGCATGCATTACTATGTCATTATTCCAAAATATTACCTCAGTGATATGCAGTTTCCCATTACCCCACTCACTGGATAGAAATTGGACAATCCCCAACGTGAAAATAAGAACAGTTACCTGAAAACACCAACTCTCTAATGCTTCTCCAGACCAGACCTTGGACACCAGGCACCAATATCTCAGGCAACACTCCATGGACAGCAATTGCCTACAGTGCCTTGGACCATGTACCAGCCTCATCTCATCATCATCACACATCTCCAAGCTACTTGCAGTAGGGTTTTGCACTTTGGAGTGCACTGGGCACCTATCTTTGGAATGCTGGTCCCAGGACACTTTGCCTGCAGGGACAAGCACTTAGCCCATAGATTTGACCAGGATCTATCTTAGGGCTAAAAACAAAGTTGCTGGAAAAGCTCAGCAGGTCTGGCAGCATCTGTGAAGGAGAAAACAGAGGTAATGTTTCGGGTCTGGTGACCCTTCCTCAGAACTGAGGAACTGAGCCCTATCTTAGGGCTGCTCACTTGGTCCTTTAGTGCTCACTCACTTTGTGGCTACTTTGATGCTGACAGAAACACTGATGTTCTGTGCTTTCCCTCTCATTCAGAACTTAAAGGTTCACAACAGAAATTGCTGGAGAAATTCAGAAGGTCTGGCAGCATCTGCAGGAAGTAAGCAGAGTTAACATTTCGAGTCAGAATTGTTAGCAGTTAGGAAAAACTGGTATTTAGACTGAAGTCAAGGTTGTGGGACGGGGCCAGAGAGGGGTAGAGGTGAAAGGATAGGTGGAGAAGGAGCTCAGAGAGAGATATAAAAGAGGTAGGTAAACAAGGAAATTGTGATAACAGTCCAAGACGAAAGAAAAGTTGAATAAGTAAAAATAAGAGTTATGAGTACGAGACAATGGGTGATCTGTACTGAATGCAACCCATATATCGTGATAATGAGCCCGGCAGTACCTGAGAATGGATGACTAATGCTGAAAGCAACTCACATCATAACAGGACCCAGGTGTGGGGTAGGGAAAAAACACGGAAGGACAGAATCATGCTCTAAAGTTATTGAATTCAATGTTGAATCCCAGAGACTGCAGGGTTCCCAAGTGGAAAATAGAGCATTGCTCTTCGAACTTGCACTGAGCCTCACTGGAACACAGAAATGTCAATGTGGGAGCACGGTGCTGTGTTGAAGTAGCAGACATTAGAAGCTTGGGGTCATTTTGCAAACAACATAGGTGTTCTGCAAAGTGGTCACCCAGTTTGGGTTACATCTCCCCAGTGCAGGAGAAACCACATTGTGAACAGCAAATACAGTAGACTCAGTTGAGTGAAGTACAGGTAAAACACTGCTTCACCTAGAAAATGTATCTGAGACCTTGCATGCTAAGGAGGAAGAACGTTAATGGTCAGGTGTTACACTCTCTGCCATTGCATGAGCAACTACCACAGAGGTATAAGGAGATGTCAAGAATGGATGAGGAATGGACCAGGGTGTCCTGGAGGGAACAGTCCCCGCGGAATACTGATGAGTGAGGGAAGGGGAATATGTATCTGGTCATGTCGTCTGGAAGTGACAGAAATGGTGATTTACAAGCCTTTGGATGCAGAGGCTAGAGGGAGGTAAGTGATGCTCTCATTGATGTGGGAAGGAGGGGAAGGGGTGAGGGCTCAAGTGTAGGAGATGGGTTGGACACAGCTAGGGACACTGTCAACCATGGTAGTGGGTAATCCTTGGTTGAGGAAAAAAGTGGATATTTCTAAGCCCTCCCCGCAGAAGGTGGCATCATCAGGACAGATATGACAGAGACAAAGAAACTGGGACAATGAGATGAAGTCCTTATTGGAAGTAAGGTGTGAGGAAATAATAGTCATGTTAACTGTGGGAGTTGGTGGGTTTGTGGTGTATATTGTTGGCCAGCCTCTCCCCGGAAACAAAAATGTCAAGGAAGGGAAGGGAGGAGTCAGAGATGGACCAGGTGAAGTTGAGGGGAAGGTAGAAATTGGAAGCAATCCCATTGTCCCAGTTCTCTTTCTCCATGCCTGTTGCATCTTTTCTGACAATGCCACCTGCCATAGGGGGTCTTCAGGAACATCCACCATTTTTCTCAATGAAGGATTCTCTGCTGCCATGATCAACAGGCTCCTTAGCTGTGTTCAACCCATTGTCCACTTTTTTCTTGCTGCTATTGGTTCTGATGAAGAGTCACTGGAACTGAAACATTAACTCTGCTTTCTTCCAACAGATGCCGCCAGACCTGCTAATTTCACCAGCAATTTCTGTTTTTGTTTCAAGATGTCCAGAATCAGCAGTCTTTTGTTTTATTTTTTAAAGATGCACAACACTTCTAACTTGACATGCTAAATGGCTAGAATGATTGTGCTTAGTAATAGTTCCTGACCAAAAGTGTTTGGGTAAAATGCTGATAGGTTATTTGAAAGCTAACAAAGCTAAACTCAAGTGTATGAAGGCTCCAGGAAGTGGCTGTCAGATTCTCCATATTGAAAATTGAATCATAGAATCCCTACAGTGTGGAAACAGGCCCTTCAGCCCAACAAGTCCACACTAATCCTCAGAGCATCCCACCCAGACCCATCCCCCTATAACCCACTTAATCTACACATCCCTGAACACTAGGGGCAATTTAGCATGGCCAATCCACCTAGCCTGCACATCTTTGGACTGTGGGAGGAAACCAGGGCACCTGGAGGAAACCCACGCAGACACAGGGAGAAAGTGCAAACTCCACACAGTCACCCGAGAGTGGAGTCAAACCCGGGTCCCTGGTGCTGTGAGGCAGCAGTGCTAACCATTGAGTCACCGTGCCACCCTGACACAGCCTTAGAGTAAAGCAGAAACTTCTTCTGAGAAAAGTGTACCACTTGTTGCACAGCTGTAATGATGGCCTGTTTTTAAGCTTATAAACTGGGGGAGAGCGCGAACGCAAATTGAAGTCATAGTTAAATTAAGCTTGCAGAAATGAGAGAGAAGAAGATTCTCTCTGGTGTAAGTTTGTAAAGGCGTGCTTTTGGGATCTATAAAGAAGTGTATTATGACCTGAAATGGGGTATTTTTGGATCAATGGGATTATATTTTCACCACCTATTTTGAAATCTTTAAAGGCATATCATAAGTATATAGTTTGGTTTATTCTATATTGTCTTTACTTCTTTTCTGTGAAAAACACGTTTGGTAAAATTTTAAAATCAAATCTGCAGCATTGAACACTTCTATTTCAGTGAAGGATCACCTCATGACTACCACCAAAAAAACTTACGATGTTTCAAACCAAATTTCAGTCCAGGATCTGGCTTGACTGGTTATAATATCCGCTGGGATCATTACACTCTGTAAAACCTGCCTGCTGCTCTTGAGTGTGATTGTACATTTGAATGAAATTGCTAATTGCCTACATTGCTACATATCGCTAAGTTGTTAATGGACTCCTTTCCTGCTTGGAGTTTAGCAGGTGCCCAGTTTCTGGCAGTTGGCTGAGTGCCAGTGACCTCAGGACCTTCTGCTCAGTCAGCTGCAGATATGTGACAGTGTTGTGCTCACCAGAATGTGCTCCCACCTCTAATCTAAATAAAATACCCACTGAGGTGTCAGTTTCTGAGTTGGTGGATGGTGCAGAGGCAGCTTTGCTATTGCATCCTCTGCTGGATCCATGGTGGGGGAGTAAATATCTCGCAGAGCCAGCCTCTTAGATACCAAGACTGTGCTGACACCATTGGTAGCTGCAGGAGACAAAAGTTAGAAGACATTGTGAACACGGGATTATGCACAAAAACTGAAAGAACTGTGGATGCTGTTAATCAGAAACAAAAATAGAGATTGCTGGAAAAGCTCAGCAGGTCTAACAGCATCTGTGAAGAGAAATCAGAGTTAACATCTCGGGTTGGTGACCCTTCATCAGAACAGGATCATAGTAGCAACAATGACACAGTAATGCAGAATGAATAGAATCCCTACAGTGTGAAATCAGGCCCTTCGGCCCAACACCGAACCTCAGAGCATTCCACCCAGACCCATCCCCGTAATCTACACCTCCCACATCTTTGGACTGTGGGAGGAAACCAGAGCACCCAGAGGAAACCCATACAGACACGGGGAGAATGTGCAAACTCCACGCAGACAGTAACCCAAGGCTGGAATTGAACCTGGGTCCCTGGCGCTGTGGGGCAGCAGTGCTAACTGCTATGCCAACGTGCTGCCCTAATGCTTCTTACATGATTGCCAGGACATGGAAGTTTTGGCATCTCTGCAGGAATTGTTTAGGTTCTCAGAGCAAGCATCAGGATCATCTCTTCATGTGGGTGAGGTGCTGAATATCAGGTGCCTTAGTCCCATCTTGGCTCTTTCTGACCTCTTATTCTTCTAAACTTCAGTGGATTCAAGCTTAGCCTGTCCAACCTTTCTCCATAAGACTGCATAATCATTCTAGCTATTAGTCTAGTAAACGTTCTCTGAACTGCTTCTAATGAGTTTCTATTCTTTTCCTTAAATAAGGAAACCAAAGCTTTATGCAATTCTCCATTCTCACTAATGACATGGACAACTGAAGCATGACTTCTTTTTTTTGTTCAATTTCCCTCGTGATAAAAAAATGGCATTCTCTTAGCTTTCCTAATTATTTACTGTACTTGTAAGGTTAGAAACCTTTTCCAATCCCTTTGCATCTCAGAGCTCTGCAAATTCTCACCATTTAGATAATAACTTTTTTATTCTTCCTACCAAATTGTACAATATCACATTTTCCCACAGTTCATTTGTTAATTCTTGGTCCGCTTGTTTAACTGATCTATATCACTTTGTAGCATTCTTTCCACAACTTACTTTCCTACCTATCCTTATGTCAACCTACTGATGACAGCAGCACAATGATATGGGTTGGTATTTAACAGTGTGAAGTGCCAGGTCAATGACATGAAACGAATTACAAAGCAGGGAAAATCTAAGATGTTAAACTGTGCTGATCACACTGGATCTATGACATTGCCTTAGATTTCTCAACTTGTTCTCATCATATATTCTCAACTTTGTGGGAAAGGATTTCTCAACTGAGAGATTTATTCAAGAAGGATTTTTGAGGGAGATGCATCACAAAATTGTCTTACACATGTCTTTTGCCAACCTTTTAATTTTGGTTTGAAAGCCCTGCTATCTGCACAAGCCAACTATTCCAAAGTAAGAGTGTGAGACATTAACTTTGGTATTTGGCATTAAGAAAGTTTCACACCAATTTATTCAGCAAGAAATTTACCGTTGTAACACATTAAGACATTAGAAATAATCTGCGATCAACTGCTATCAAGTGCGCTGTCACTTTTGTAGAGTCTACTTGCTAAAGTATTCAAATGTGACTTTGAAGTGCAACACAAAGCCAAGTACCCAAATGTCTGCTTCTGAAATGCTGAGCAGATTACCCAATTCACATAATGACCAAAAAAAATCCTTCTCAATCTATATGTTGATTTTCTTGACTATGATGTTGAAGGTGTTTTCAATGTCAAGCCATAAAATTTTTGCCCTTGAGCTTGTGATACTAGGCTGCCTTCTTGAACTGCTGCAGTTTGTTCGCTGTAGGGACACCCACTATTAGGGACAGAGTTCCAGGATTTTGATGCAGTGACAATGAAGGAACAATGATATATTTCCAACTCAGGATGGTGAGTGTCTTAGAGGGGAACTGGCAGGCACTGTGTATTTGCTGCCTTTGTCCTTTTAGCTGGTAGATGTCATGGGTTTGAAAGTTGCTGTCAAAGAAGCCTTGGTAAATTTCTGCAGTGCATCTTATAGATAATATGCACTGCTGATACTGACTAAATGTTAATAGATGTGGTGACAATTATGTGGTTTGCTTTGGCCTGGATGATGTCAAGCTTCTTGAGCCACAGTGTGTCACAGAATCTGTTTATGTCAATGGACATCCTGTTAACTGTAAGCATGATGTAAATGCTGAGGTAATGATCCTATCACACCGGTTATCATAATTTACATCCTGCAGAGATGAAACTATATGGTGTAACTGGAATAATTATCAGAAGCATGGAATGCTACTTTTCATCATAATGTAATGTACATAAGAGAATTGGAAATGTGTTTATTGAATACAATCAATCAACTGCACTTTCAAGCCTGCATGTATGTTATAACTTCAACTTGTTTAAGAGAGTAGCAGGGGTTCAATGACTTCCACAGAAACACGGGTCCAGAAGCCAATCAATCAAGGGTTAAAAGATTTAATTCAGCTTCCTAAAGCCATTTCAGATTCCAAAAAGGCAAAAGAATTTGTTGACATTACCTGCAATAGCATATAGAAAATGTTTTATATGACTGAGAAAAAACATGGCCAACACACCCAAATAAGCTCAAGTGAATTCAACAAAATCAAAAGAATGAAAAAGACTCTACTACTACTTGCCAGTATTGTGTTAAATGATGATGAAATGATAAATTCAACGGTTTGGCTAAGAACACATGCTTTAAGCATTGACTGCATTTCACTGTCATGACAATTTATTAATGTCTGACAAAATACTAATAGTTCTAGTATTCTTCAGGAAAGTATATTGAAAATGATACATTTAAATGGCGACATTTAAACATTGGCAGATGTCAATCCAGGGTATTATCAGGGGTGTGGTGGCCAGAGATCAAGAACGTAATGCTTCATTATGAAATATGAAATTATACAGGATTATCAAATCTGCAAAACACTCCTGTCATTACCAAAAGCACATCAGAAGCTGAAGCTTTGCAAAACTTGTGAAAAGAAATGAATACTGAGAACAAGAAAGAGAAGCTTAAACCTCTTGAGTGCACTCATGGATCTTTCGCTGATTATCCTCAGACAGCAGAACAGTCAATGTCAGTGACAGAGATAAGGCTGAGTAAGCAGCAATCATTCAGTAACATGACTGAGCACCTGAAAAATTTACTTGAGCAGTCAAGCAACTGCAATGGGCAACTAAGGCTGTCCAACCTGATCAACAACTAAAGGATGATAAGCTGCATATGAGCCAGCCCAACATTCACCGGCCCAGGAGAGGGTCAAGAAAAAGATTCTGCCCTGTCTAAGCATCCAGGATACTGCACAAAGCAGGCTACCTCTTCCAAACAGGAAGTCATTTACTGATCCAGAAATCCAGGATACCACAAAAAAAGTCACTTGTTTCAACAGAGCAATTATCTTTCATGATGGACATTCGTAAGTTTAAAGATCATCCTCCCATGATGTCATGGGAATCTGTTTGAGTTAGCATGGAAGATGTCCTCTGCATAGGAAATTCAGGAGATCAAGAATCCACCAGATAAGATAATGGATGAACAAATGTTTCTACTGGTAGTTTTCCTATAACATGATATTTGCGTTCTTCTGCAACCTCATGCTATAGAAAATTGCCATAGAAAATTGAGCTGTAGGGAAATTGTTATACTGTACAGTAGAAAGTTTGCATTATACAAACAGCATCCACTATTTGTCAATCGTGTTACAGCCAATTTTCATTAATGAAATGCGCATTATAGCAGAAATACCTATACAAAGAACAACACCTTCCACAAAGGATATCCAAGAGATTAAAGATCCTCCAGTGGAAAATGATACACAGAATCAATAGACCTCAAACAAGAGAATGATCATTTTTCCAGGTCCAAAGAAGTATGCTTTGACTAAAGTGTGAAATGTCCAGTCCATTTACATTTATGAAGTCAGAGGCTTTAGGGGGAGCTGGGGTAGTTGGTAAATGCAACATAGTTCTATACATGATTGCAAAATGGTGAACTATAGAGTAAAAATTGGGAGGGGAGTGAATATGGTATAAGGTAATAGTTCTGAAGGGGTGAATTTTCATGTTACATGGCGCCACCTATTCTATTGATGTCACACATAGTTTGTGGAAAAAGACAAGAGTTCTACTGTAGTTTTCAGAGAGAGATGTATCTCCACCAACTACCTAAGGTTCTAGTAATTATACGTGACCAAACGTAGCTGTATTTATTGCTATCATGCAATAAACCTTCTCGAAGAAAACAGAAGAGCAGGCCTCTCCTGTATATATTTTACTGTGTTGTTTCTTCTGCCACTAATCACTAGATAAGCCCAAGGCAAAGCAAAGGGAAAGGAGCACTGTTGGCAGTGAACAACCTCAGTACCATTTACCCAATATCACATATAAGTAGGGGTAGCAGATACCATTAGAAATCGGATTGGTCATCTGAGAAAATGCCATACACATTATACTACATATCCCCAGATTTAGCCCACTTACTTAACTTGTCTTTATTGCTTCACAGATTCTATACCTCTCTTAGCCATGTTGGTGTCATTGACAAATTTAGCTACCCTACCTTTGATTCTCTCAGTGAAATCATTGGCATAGATTGTAAATAATGTTCTACATAGATTCATCATAAATTATTTGCTTTTGTACTTTAGGTCTTGATTGATAAAGCTTAGAATCCTGTTTACCTTTCCTAAATTCACCACTTTATCAATCACAATACTTATTCCCTCAACTCCTCTGTTTTATTTCTCCTGTTGGAATTTTGCCTTTGATTTTTATATTGCCTCTACCATCTTTCCTACCAAAATGAATCACTTCACACTTTCCTATACTAGAGCAACTATCAAAGGTTATCCTGTACATTATGTACTCAAATCTTGCACAGTGACCTTTGATGTGGCACCATATCAAATGCATTTTGGAAATCCAAGAATACCACATCGACTGATTCCACTCCATCCACCATGAATGTTATTTTGACAAGAGATTCAAATAGTTCTGCTAAATGTGAGTTTCCTTTCACAAAGCCATGTTGGTTCTGCCTGGTGAAATCGTGACTTTAAGACTGTACTGCTATAATCTCAATAATGGAATCTAGCACCTCCTCTGTGACGGAAGTTAAAGGAACTGGTTTGGAGTATCCTGCTTGCTTTTTTAAAATTCACTCATGAGACATGGACATTGCTGGCTGGGCCAGCATTTATTGCCTGTCCCTAGTTGCCCATGAGAAGGTGGCAGTGAGCTGCTTTCTTGAACCTTTGCAGTGCTGTAGTAGATGCACAATCTTGTCAGGGAGGGAATTGCAGAATTTTGATCCAGCCACAGTGAAGGAAAAGCATCTATTGCCAATTCAGGATGATGAATGCCTTGGAGGAAAACTTGCAGGTGATAGAGTTCCCATGTGCTTCTAGATGGACTTGGTCATGGGTTTGGAAAGTGTTGTCTAAGGATCTTTGCCCAATTTCTGCAGTGCATCTTGAAGATGGTACACAATGCTACTGAGCATCAGTGTTAGAGTGCCTGAATGTTTTTGGATGTGGTGCCAATCTAGTCGGCTGCTTTGTCCTGAATGGTGTCAAGCTCCTTGAGTGTTGTTGGAGCTGCACTCATTCAGCAGGGGAAGAGTATTCCATTACACTCCTGGCTTGTGCTTTGTAGATGGTGGACAGACTTTGGGGAGGATGGAAGTGAGTTACTTGCTGCAGTATTCATCACATCTGACCTGCTTTTGTCGTCACTGTATTTACATGGCAAGTCCAATTTAGTTGGTCAACGGTAACCCCCAGGATGGTGATAGTGGGGGGTTACAATGATGGGCATGCCATTAAATGTCAAGGGATGATGGTTAGATTTTCTCTTGTTGGAGAGGGCCATTGCCTGGCATTTGTGTTGTATGAATGTTACTTGCCAATTTTCAGTCCAAGTCTGAATACTATCCGGATCTCTGTTGCATTTGGACATGGGCTGCTTCAGTATTTGAGAAGTCATGAATGGCGCGAACATTGTGTAATCATCAGCAAACTTCCCCTCTTCTGACCGTCTCATGGCTGGAGGTAATTGATGAAGCAGCTGAAGATGGTTCTGCATAGGACGCATTGTTGCCTGCCTCCTTTCTTGAATAAAAGTGTTACGTTTTCTGTTTTCCAAAACTGTCCTCAGCCACATTAAAATTAAAATAGTTTGTTAAAGTTGACTCAAAGAACTGACCATATGCAACCAAGAAAAACTGGAGCACTTGTTTTGTCCCTTTATTCCTGCTGATGACATGTTCAAGATTGAAAAGTGTATCAGAAGACCTCCCTGCAATTTTGAATATTTTAATCATATTGTTAAAATATATCAATCTGATTTTGTGTTATACACTGTCAATACATTTATCTCTGATCATTCTTGGGTTGCTCACTGCTTTTTCTTGAGGAAACTCCAAACCCATAGCATCTGAAGTTTCTTTTCTTAGCTTTAAAAGTCAAATTTTAGTTATCCAAATTGATTTTGTTTTATCAAAAGCTGATTAATGATCTTTATTTTAAGCCACAGAAGGGTAACTTCATGTTAAACTTATTTCTGTTAATTACTTTGTCTTATTTGGTAACAGTATTAATTATCTTCATTTCATGAATCTACTGCACAAATGTGGCTATACTTTTGTTTTTTTGAATGTACAATAATGCTAATATTTGTGAAGCAGACAAATCTTACCAAGAAATAGACAAAAATTTAACATAAAACTTTGATTGGATAAGTATGTAGAACGGGATGAACTGTAATTAGTTTACCAGTGAGTATTTTGGGGAAAATGGCGGGTAAATACAATATTCGGAAAGGATGCATCAACATCATCAGCTTGTATTGGATTACTTTTGATGAAGTACTTAATTTTTTTTAAATAAACAAATTAGTATTATAACATTCCAACTTGGCAGCTCACTTCTCACAGTTTGCTGCAATGCTTAAGTTATGCAAAGAACATATGGGTGAAATAAATCTGAGATTCACCTGATTTATTCTTTGTTTGGCTCCTAGTAGGTACAAGGAAAATACAAGGAACCTAGGCTGATAATGAGCTAACCATGGTAACAAACACAAATATAAAGTTATGTCCCATCTCAAAGAACATCTGCCTTTCCAGCAACTGTTGTGCCTTATTTTGTTTGCAGACCCTAACAATGAATAAGTAATATTAGTCATCATAACAATGGATGTGTTTAATCCAGTTGCTCGGTTTGTTTTTCATAGCAATTTAATGTTGGCACTATAATACTAATAGATTCACATTGTGCTATTGTGTTGAAAGCGATATTTTACGTTAAGAAAAGCATCCCATTTAATGCGCTTCAAAATTTGCAAACAACAAAATAATGTGATTTCGGGTACACAGATAAACCACAGTAAGCATGCACTGAGAAGAATGCTGTTCACACTGCAGGCATGTTCAAGACTATTTTAGATCTATAAAAATAAACTAGAGTTACATATGTCTTCAGTAAACCTAAAGTGTGGCCATCTGTGTGCCGGCAGGTTGAGCCATTGGGGATGGCTATTTTTGTTCCAAAAAGCATCAGGAATTGACATGGTGCAGTTTCTCTGACTTAACTGTTCCCATCCTCCCAATCTAGTGCAGAAATTTATATGCCATTAAAATTTGAGATAACGCAATTTATATAATAACACCAATAACCAAACTCACCAGATAAATCACAAATAAACACAAATTCAAATTACAAATTCAAAGCTATTAAATAAACTGAGCTTCTTTCACATTTTCAAAGGAAGTTTATGAAAAACCTGATTATACTCTACTCCCTTTAAAAACAATTCAGAGTTGACTTGGTTTGTTTTCCATCCATTTCTAGTTTATTAGGGTCTCAAAACATGGATTTCACACATTTTCAGGCAGGAGATTGTGACTGACAAGCTTTGGGCTGCCTCCTCATTTCATAAATGTGGTGTTCAGCTGAATGCATCTTCTAGTGTTGTTTGCCTGAATACTCAGCAATGGGCCTAATAGCGTGCATGACTAAAATACTTTTAAGCTTGCCTGCGTCTCTTAAAGGCATTCTGTCCTATTTTAGAGGAACAGCATTCATTACAAAGAATTCTGACTGTCTGCAGTACAAGTGGGTGTAGAAGAAGGACACCAAAGATAAGAGTTATTAGTAGGATGACGCAAGTCTGTTGGGAAAAGCAACAGTATATCTGAAACTGGAATATCAGGTTGGATTATCTGCAGGATATGTATGATCCCAACCCCATAGAATCATCAAGTTGTTGGTCACATGGCAACTGGTATGCTGTGGAACCAGTAGCTGGATGGCAGCTTCAGATGAAGATTCATAGAGGGCAGTTGCTTGAGGGCAGAAGTCTAGTGGATTATATGAATGTGAGCAGTTCACTCAGTGGTATTAAAGAAGCTAAGGTGTTGCCATATGATCACTTGAGAGAAGTGGAGTCGGGAGGTGATACAGAATCCAGTAGTGATCCGTTTGCTGCGAATCCAGGGGGTGCATCCACTATAGGCATGCCTACTTCGCCATGGAAAATGGATTAGGAATGACCTGCTAGGAAGCAACAACTGAAGCAACAAGTGCCATTCATCATATGACTCCTGGGGACAGGACCAACAGAATTCCCCAGGTATTCCCCATAGAAACATTGGACGGTATCAACACAGATGGGAGGTGAAGATTACAGAAGATCTTCTCAAGAAAACGTTGGATATCACCCAATCCTTACCATTTGCTCAGATCAGTGATTCAGGAAGAGAATGCTGCCACCAATGCAGATATGAATATCCGAGCCATTGCGGTGCAATTGAACCTGCTAGTCACACAACTGCTTAGAACACAATCACTGTGTCCTATGGGCAGTTGCTGGCATAACCGGTTTCAATCAGGTATGTGTGTAATAGGACCTTGAGCAGTATGTGGCAGTGGTGAGGGCAAGAGTTGATCGAGGGAAATTAAGCAGCGATACTAAGACCATCTGCAGCTGTTAGTGGCAGTGAAGGAGGGCAACCAGAACCGTGGAATAGATCCTCGCTGAAAAGATGGTATCTTTGGCAGGAAGAAAGTTTGATGGGAAGACGGGGCAGACAAAAAAAAACAATCCTTACCCCAACATAGTCCACAGGCTTCACCTCTATATATACTGAGTATTTCCTTTCTTTGACCTTAATTCCCTTTCTTGCTTGTAATGAATTGAATAAAGAATCTCTGCTTTATAATATTTTGGTCATTTGTATGTTCTAATCTCATATTATTGAATTATAAATTGACATTAATTTTCAGGAGAATGGTGCGATCAAAATGCAGGATGAACATGTTGTGAATTGCAGGATTTGACTTTGGGAATGACTTATGTTGGGAATGTAGTGGGAAGTAGGAGGAAATATGTGCAGCATTGGTGTGCCATGTGGTATCACTGCCTCAGGTTCTCTATGCCATGTGGTATCATTGCCTCAGGTTCTCTGGTGTGCCAAGTGGTATCACTGCCTCAGGTTCTCTGGTGTGCCAAGTGGTATCACTGCCTCGGGTTCTCTATGCCATATGGTATCACTGCCTCAGGTTCTCTATGCCATGTGGTATCACTGCCTCAGGTTCTCTGGTGTGCCATGTGGTATCACTGCCTCAGGTTCTCTATGCCATGTAGTGTTACTGGGAGTTGGGTGAGCCGCAGCAGGCAACCTGTTCAGTTCAAGCTCCTCTTCCTCTTACTGCAGCTCCTTTTCCTGTTTCTGATCCTCACAATGCAGAATGGTCAGTATGTCACTATTTGTGCAGCCCCAGTCCCCTCTGCTATGCTATGTGCTATACGAAGGATCAGATCTGAGACATTTCCATTTGGGACACTATCATGCATGAAAAATAGAGGGCACCTCCGATCTGTCCAGGCAACTGAAGCACATCTTCAGCTTTCCAAAGGCTTTTTCAATAACAGTTCTCATGTTTATTTGGCTTCTTTTTTTCTCTGTATCGTTGGCTTTTTCACAGGAATTGTGAGCTAGGTCCACACAGCAGACTCCTTGCCTTGTAGAAGGCACCTGCTCACACTGTGTAGAGGTTTGAAAGCCTGAGGAAAATGTAATTGTCACAATGAATGAGCACTTCGGAAACAAAGGCACTCAAATGACAGGCAGTAAAGAGATCTAAAGACTGAAATGTCCAGTTTTATATTATTCTATTATTGAAGGTATTGTTGGATAAAATTGTTAGTCTCTTTGACTGAAGGATTTTGGTCAAGATACTATTACTGAATCTATAGATGGATGGAATGGGAGGAATTGCCGAACAATACTAGTGTCATTTCTTGGCTGAGTGCAATGCCAGTCCAGTGTTTGCATCTAACAGATGGCCTTACAGACTGGCATAGAGCAGCTCTGAGCTTTGGGAGCCCAGTTTTGGAATGAATCACTTCAGCATATGCAGCAGCAGTCTGTATTGGCTGACTATAAGGGGACAGTAAGGTTACTGTATGAGCAGCAGTGAACTGAGACTTAGTAAGAAGACAGCTCTGCTGGCAGGGAGCAGAAATGTTACATGAAAATGTCAAAGATCTCATCCATGGCCTTCTGAATAACAGATGCATCTCATTGCCAGCGCATTGTCCCTCTGTGATTGCGTGATAGAGGTCATGAGCCACGTGTACAGCTTGTATTTGCTGTCTGCAGACAACCAGATTCTGGTTCCATGAGATGGCTGGAAGACAATAGGAATGAGAGACTGTCTAATGAGAGACTGGTCAGCATTCACTAACATGATATTCTGGGTACAGTCACACTTTTAACTTTATGTTAATAAAGTGGAACACTTTGCAGTTACAGCACATCTCCCTATTTGCATGAGGTACATGTGATTCCCTGAACCACTACTGCCCTGACAATATTATGCTCCTTGTCATCATGCTTCCCTCTTGTTTGAGAGAAGACCACATTTTCCTTTCTACTTACCTATAGGTCCTCTGTCACCTCCCTGACATAGCAATGAACAGCAAACAGAGAAACTTTTAGAAGCAGAGAAACAGATGAACAGATGAATCTGGCTGGGTAGAAGTTGAGGGTGACAGTAACTTTGACCAGTGGCTGCACTATCTTTGTGCTGATGTGAGGCTGCAGACCATTTTGAAAGTGTTGGCCCAGTTTAGTGACCATTGCCTTGGCAAATTGCAAATTACTTTTGCTCTTGCTGAGATGGAGATTATAGAAGTAGTTCCCAAAGATTCTTGATCAATGGAGACTCTGTGGAGCATCCTCCAATCTTTGTAACTGACACTTCAATTCTCAATATGACCTTTGTGATCTGTGTCCAACACAGTTCTCAAACTCTAACCAATCGATATTGAACAGATGTTTTATGTAAATTTTGGAGAATTATAAGTTTATTGAATATTTTCTTGACCTTTATTATAGGGAATTACAGACTCAATAAGACAATTAGTACCAACAGATAATCTGAATATTTTACATGATAAGATATTGGGAAAAGTGTATGCTGTAATCTGTTAGCTGCTTGATTTAATCAACTGTTAGGTACTGTTTGTTCTCTATTTATACATTATTCAGAGATTATCATTTTGTTGAATTTTTTTATCGAGAAAGGAGCATTCTTGTGGGCAGTTAGATGATTGATCTACTTATAGACTCTCAATACATGAAAATTCTACATGCGCCTGAGTTTTGAACCAAGGCCCTTTCACATATGTGTAAAATGAATGTGGCATCCATGACAGTATAAAAATGGAACACTCTAATTTCAGAGATATTTTCTCATTAGCCTGTTCAGTGATGTTATTGTATAGCTCTAGAATAGGTGGGACTTAAACCTGGGCCTTTTGGCTCAGAGATAGGGAAACATACCACTGTGCCACAAGACCCCTCACTAATTATGGGGATTTCTTTCATTAATCTTCAAATTCCACCAGGATTTGAACTCAGATCCCCAGAAAGTCACCTCAGTTTCTGTATTAACAGTCTAGAGGGAATGCCACTAGACCAATGCTTCCCCCACTAATGTTAGGGACTTTTTTTTCTCCTTCTATCAACCGCCACCAATAAACCACCTGCCTTTGCCAATTGACTAATTTACATGCAAAGCCTGTTAAGGGCAATGCCAACCATCAATGGTGAAGGAAAGGGGAAAATTTCAGGAATACGTCAAAATCAGCCTGCTCAGAGATATTACAACGTACATCTGGAGTAGGTGGGGCTTGCACCTGGACCTCCTGATCCAGAGATAGGGACGCTACCGCTGTACCACAAGAGCCCTCTATTTTCAGGGATATTTTCTCATCAACCTGTTCAGAGATGTTACTGCACACCTCTAGAACTGTTGGAAATAGAATGCAGGTCACCTGGCTCAGAGTTAGGGACACTATTACAGTGCCACAAGAGCCCTCCTAATTTCAGGATGAACCTCTTCCGCACCAGCAACACCTGAGAGATGACCTAGTTAATATTGGATTCATTTTTTTTCAGGAACTACTGTCCCCTAAAGCCCCATTACATTTTTTATTCTAGGCCAAAGGCTTACAAATAGGCTCTCTTTCAATGGGTTAGATTTAGTGGAACTGACTCAAGGCCTGTTCTGCTTCTGATTCTTCAGTCACTCATAGCCACTATGGCTACCACCATGAAAGCAGTGTTGAGTTTTGCTCGAATCATGCCAAATTCTACTTGGCTCTGCACACTTCAGTCCTACACACTGCAAACCGATAATGATGTGACAAAGGGAAGAGGGTATCCAGGATCTGAATGGACAGGCTAAATGACTGTACATTTCTTTAATTAGATTGTAAGGTTTTTCACAGCGAAAGGACGGAAAAGGAGGTTGAGGAAAGTGGGAGAGTTGAAATGTAAAATCAGGTACAGAAAGATAAAGGGAAAGCATTAGAATGCAATGAGAGAGAAAGAAAACATAGGGGAAAAGTTCAGAAATTTTTAGGATGACGTCTTTAAAATGTCCCCAAAAAATTCAAAATCTGAGACGCCACTGTATTGATCATTCATTTTCTGTGCCAGGAGGGTTGATTGGGAAGTAATTGCAATTATTGCATCATTGGAAGTGTACTTATGCAACTAATTACCTGAGGTTTTTCAGTTTTTATGTACTGCACAATGTGCTCTTTTCTTTTTCATTGTGAGATATGATCCTCACTGTTAAGGTATTTATTGACCACTCCTAATTACCTTTGAGAAGGCCTCAGTGAGCCATTTTCATGAACTGTGATTGTCAGTGTGGCTCAGATGCACTAAGAGTGACGTCAATTAATGAGTTCCAGATTTTTTGATCTAGCAACAGTGAAGCAATGATAAATATTTCCTCGACAGGTTGATGCGTAATCTGGAGGGAAACTTGCATATGCTGGTATCCTCATCCATTTGCATCCCTTGTTCTAGGTGGTAAAGTTTGTGGGCTTAACATATTGTCAAAGCAGCCTTTGCAATTTGTTGCAGTGCTTCTGTTGGTGACACACAGCATTGCCATGGATGATGGATGAGGTGCCAATCACGTGATCTACTTTATCTTGGATGCTGTTAAGTTTCTTGATTGCTTTGGAGCTCCACTTAGCCGAGGGGAACCAACTCTTAATGAATGCCTGATAGTTGGTGGTCAGGACTTTGGTAGTCAGAAGCTGTGATATTCAATAAAGGCCGCATAACATTTGTTTAATCCATTATCTCCAGCCATTTCATGATATCATGTGGAGTGAATCAAATTATCAACGATTAGTATCGATGAGGCTGAAAATCTCAGAAGGAGGTAAAGACGAATCAACCGCTTGGCTGTCCAGGCTAAATATGGTTGCAAATATTGTCTTTGCTTAAATCCCCACCATTGACAATGGAATGTTTGTGGAATCTCCTCTACCAGTTCATTATTTAATTATCTACTACCATTCAAGACAAGTCCTGATGAAGGGTTTCAGCCTGAAACATTGACGTTTCTTCTCCTCGGATGCTGTCTGACCTGCTGTGCTTTTCCAGCTCCATGTTTTTTGACCATTCAAGACTGGTTGTGCAGGATTAGGATCACTTAGCTCTATTTTAGCATATGGTTTCTGCTTCATTGTATGCATGCAGTTCTGTGTTGTAGTTGTATCAATTTGGGAGCTCACTTTCAGGAACATTTGACGCCTGTCCTGGCATACCTGCAGCACTCTTCTTTGAAACATGGTTATCCCCTTTGTCGATAGTAGATCATAGAATCCCTACAGTGTGGAAACAGGCACTTCAGCCCAATAAGTCCACACTGACCCTCAGAGCAACCCATCCAGACCCATCCCTACAACCCACCTAATCTATACACCCTGAACACTACAGGAAATTTAGCATGGCCAATCCACCTAGCCTGCACATCTTTGGACCGTGGGAGGAAACCAGAGCACCTGGAGGAAACCCATGCAGAGATGGGGAGAAGTGCAAACTCCACACAGACAGTCGCCCGAGGGTGCAATCGAACCCAGGTCCCTGGCACTGTGAGGCAGCAGTGCTAACCACTGAGCCACCGTGCCGCCCCAAAAAATGATGGGGTGAAGCATGATGTTGTAAACAGCGGTGGAATACAATTCTTCTATGGCTTAAGGCCCATGGCGTTTCATGAAGGCCGTATTTGAGTTGCTAATGTATTTTGAATTTATTCCGTTCAGAATTACAGTAGTGTCACATTGCACTATCAATTATACAATGAAGAGATTCCTCTGTGTGGAGACAGAACTTTGTGTATATAAGAACAGTACAGTGAGCATTCCAAACAATACCGGTGTGGACAGCTGCATCTAGGGCAGGCAGATTGGTTAGGATGAAGTCAGGCCAGTTTTTCTCTTGTAGTTGACAGAGGTTCAGTATGGCAAATATGCCCTTCAGGGTTTGGACAGCTTGGTCAGACATAGTACTACCGAGCCACTCTTGGTGCTGCACATTGATGTTCCTCCATCCAAAGTTCATTCTGTGTGCTTAAAATAGAGCCACGCTAGATTCATCTGCTGAGGGACGTGTGTGTTAACCAACAGGAAGCTTTCTTAACTAAGTTTGATTTGATGTTTGAGACTTCCTGTTCCATGCTTCAGAGATCTTTCCCTCCACACTGTACTACATTGTCACCATCTCTGGTGATTTTATCCTCATGGTGGATTTTTTTTCTCAAGCACTTTGTTATAATTCTGTGGATGCTACGTCACTCTTGAGGCATGGAGTCCTGGCCATATAAGGTAAGGACAGCAGATTTTCTCTCCTGAGGGCTTTATTGAACCAATTTGTGGCATTACACTAATTTCTTGATCAGTGTTAATGAATAAGTCTTCATTACAAATGTATTAATTAATTCAATTAAATTTCATTTTGTGTTGAAATTTGAGCACAGATCTCCAAAACAAACAGTGGCTCAGTGGATAGCACTGCTGCCTCAAAGCACCAGGGACCCAGGTTTGATTCGAGCCTCAGGCAACTGCCTGGAGATTGCACGTTTTCTGCGTGTCTGTGTATGTCTCCTCCTGGTGTTTTGGTTTCCTCTCACAGCCCTAAGATGTGCAGGTTAGGTTACTTGGCCATTCTAAATTGCCCATCGTGTCCAGGGATGAACAGGGTAAGTGAATTAGCCATAAGTAGTCATGACGTTTTCAGTGTAGGTTACGCAGGTGATTTGACTCAAAATTTTATGTAGAATCTTACTTTGCCCACACACCAATAATTTCCTGGAATGTCCTTCTTCAAATTCCTAGTGGCCATGAGATCTCAGTTTTCCTAGCTAATGAGAACCGATTTCCTTGCAGCAAATTTCAAATGGACTTGGAATTACAAAAACGTATTCAAGTATACAAAATAAACTCTTGAACATGAATGAAGTAGAAAATAATCAAATCCATTGAGCCTTGAGTATTTGTTACAACTTGTATATCAGTTGAAAAAGAAAGAGAGGACTTTGGAATATTCCAGCAAGACTGACAAGAACGACTGCACACATTTGGGAGCAAAATATCAATTGAGTATTTTAGTTGAAGAAATATTGATGAGGTCGACCCACTGTACAATATTTCATACAGAGAATCATGCTCTGATTATCCCTAAGAGCCGAATGATAAAGTATTTTTATCATTCTTTTGCATCCACTTTTCACTACTTTTGCAAGATGTCAATCACTAGATTCTGATGTCATAACATGTGAGAACTCTACCTGGGTATACATCAGGTCAAATCTCAGGCCTGGAGATGATATTTAACCATTATGATTATTTTCCCTCTGGCTTTTCATTTACTATTCTAGAGAACTGTAATATGTTTACACATTTCTTATTTTTTCCTATGAAATATATGACTCATTGATAAATCAATACGTTCAAGCTCAAAATAATGAAATGTTTGATTATTCTTTAAACTTTTTCTTTGACTGAGCTCTGTCACGGTTTCTCTCACTGCTATAAGTTCTTCCCTTATTTAGTCTTTTCAAAACTGTAAGCACCTCAGTCTGCAGTCACCTTTTACTTTTTTTAATAACTTGGTGTTCCTGATCTTGTTTCAGAATATTTTCTCCAAGTGCAATTGCATTCTGTACAGGTCAGAAAAGAATATAGATGTTCTGCCACATATGTCAAGGGAATTATTAAACTGAATTCCTTTCGGGCATATCATACCATGATTTGTTCAAGTTTTTTTTTTCTTTTATACTATTTAATGACCACTTGTTTACTTGGTTTGAATCTGAACCAACTTAATATACTTCCACTTGATTGCAATTTCTCAGGGACTAATAGGCATAGTAAGTTCAGGATATTCCCATTGGAAGTGTGAGAAATGAAACTGGGTCAGTTCCTTCAGGGAATTTGATTTCTTTTAATTTTAGCACTCCTGCACTTATTTTCTAGGTTTTCTGTTTCCTACTAATGAAATATTTTCTCAAATGTCTTGGTGCTTTAAAATAAATTGTTACTAGGATGTGGGTTATGATGGTGAAGCTGCATTTATTGCTTGTCTCCAGCTGCCCTGTCTTTTTTTATGAACTTGTGCTGTGCTTCTGGTGATGGTGCTTATCCCAGGATTTGTGGTAAAGAAGGTATATGGTATACTTGCCTTCATCAGTCAGGGCATTGAGTATAAAAGTTGGCAAGTCATGTTGCAGCAATATAAAACTCTAATTAGGCCACATTTGGAGTATTGTGTGCCATTCTAGTTGCAACACTCTTGGAAAGATGTGGAGGCTTTGGAGAGGATGCAAAAGAGGTTTACCAGGATGTTGCCTGGATTAAGGTGCATTAGCTCTTAGGCGATGTTGGACAAACTTGGATTGCATTTGCTAGAGTATCGGAGGCTGAGGGGCAGCATTATGGAAGTATATAAAATCATGGGAGGCATCAATAGGGTAATTAGTCAGAGTCTTCTTCCCAGGGTGGAAACATCAAACGCTACTTGGCATAGGTTTGAGGTGAGGTGAGTAGCAAGTTTTTTACGCAGAGGGAGGTAAGTGCCTGGAACATGCTGCCAAGGAAGATGATTGAAGCAAATACAATAGCAACTTTTAAGAAGCGTTTAGACAGACATATGAACAGGCAGGGAAAATAGGGATATGGACCATGTGTAGGCAGATGGAATCAGTTTAAAATGGCATCGTTTTCAGCACAGACATGATGGGCCTAAGGGCCTGTTCCTGTGCTGCACTGTTCTATATTGTGGAATTCAAAGATATTGACCCCTGAATAATAAGTGCTTGGCAACTTATCTCCAGTCAGAATGGTGTGTAACCTAGAGGTTAAATTGCTGGAAATGGCCTTGATTTTGCTATAATGGTGGTAGTGATGATGACTTTCATAAGTTAGATGTTTGTTATGCTCTTTAATTCTGCATTGGTGAATTGACATTACAATTTCTTGGTGGACTGATGAGATAAGGCCGCAGTGAGGATTGTGATAAATCAGAAATGTTACAGTCAATGCCCGACAGAGATCTCAGATGCTTTTTTTAAAAATCGTCATTTTGGGAAACTGGGATTTTGGAATAACAAAATGCTCAACCCACGGCAACAATCAAGGGAACAGTGGTATGAATGAAGAAATTGCTATCATTTCCACCTTTCAATGTTTACATGGCACCGAGGACTTTCACTTTGTAAATTATTTCAAGTTTTTATGGTAATATCTATTAGGCACGGGTTGCTATGTCAATACTATGGAATCCACTTGTTTAACAAAACTTAGAATTGATCCAGAGAATGCTGAACTGATCATATAAGCATATGAATAAATGAGCAATGTGAGGAAGTAAGCAATTTGGCCCCTCAAGCCTACTCCCCCATTTAGTATTATCATTTCTGATCTAAATGTAACCACAAATCCACATTCCTTCCTACACCTGATAACATTTCATGTTTACTTTGTCTTGAAAGTATGCAAAGACTCTGCTTCTGTTGTCTTTCAAGGGCTCATGACTTTGTGTGAGAAAGAAAAGTACCTTGTTTCTTTTAAATGGGAAACTGAGAGTCTAACTTTCAGATTCGCTTATAAGAAGGAACATTCTCCACATAACAACCCCATTAGAGCCCTTCAGGATCTTGTGTTTTAATCTAGTCATCTCTTACACTTCTAAACTCTGGAGAATACAAGCTTAACTCACTAAACTTTTCTCATAAGACAACCTGCCTGTTCCAGGTATTATTCTGGTAAACCTTTTCTGACCTGATACATTTCGGAAAGGCAGGATTTATACACTTAATGGTAAGGTTCTGAGGAGTGTTGCTGAACAAAGAGACCTTGGATTGCAAGTTTATATTCCTTGAAAGTGGAGTCTCAGTTGACAGGATAGTGAAGAAGGCATTTGGTATAGAATCATAAAGTCATAGAGATAAACAGCATGGAAACAGACCCTTCAGGCCTACTCATCCATGCCAAATGGATATCCTAGATAAATCTAATCCTATTTGCCAGCATTTGGCCATATCCCTCTAAACCCTTCCTATTCATATACTCATCCAGATGCCTTTTAAATGTTGTGATTTAGACCAGCCTCCACTACTTCTTCTGGCAGCTCATCCCTTACACGCATTATCCTCTGCGTGAAAGAAATTGCCCCTTAGGTCCCTTTTAAATCTTTCCCATCTCACCTTAAACCTATGCTCTCTAGTTTTGGATTCCCCCACCCTGGGGAAAAGACTTTGTCTACTCACTCTCTCTATGTCCCTCATGATTTTACAAACCTCTATAAAGTCAACCCTCAGCCTCCAATGCTCCAGGGAATATAGACCCAGCCTATTCAGCCTCTCCCAATAGCTCAAACCCTCCAACCCTGGCAACTTCCTTGCAAACCTTTTCTGAACCCTTTCAAGTTTCGTAACATCTTCCCTATAGCAGGGAGACCGGAATTGACTGCAATATTCCAAAAATGGCTTAACCAATGTGCTGTACTGCCGCAACATGACCTCCCAACTGCTATACTCAATGCATTGACCAATTAAGATAATCCAAGATGGTGGATGGGAAAAAGCATGGCTGCAAGAGCTACTCCTTTTTTGAGGTATTTTCAGTGTTGAAGCTGATTTCCTCAAATCCTAGAGTAATTACTGTTTTATAAGCTGTTGCATCATTTAGGAACTTTGGGGAGAAAAAGATCAAAATAATGACGCTTGAAAAAGGTGGAAGACAGACAAATGCAGTGACCATATGGGAAGTGATTCAAATGAAGAAAGTAACCTACCGTGCTGTCTGTGGGTGTACCTACTAGAAAAGGTGCAAAGATCGATCTACTCTTGGAAATAAGGCAGGGCAGGTGACTGAGGTGTTAGTGGGGGAACACTTTGGGGCCAGCAACAATAATACTATGAGTTTTAAAATAGTGATGGAAAAGGATAGACCAGATGTAAAAGTCCTAAATTGGAAGAAGGCCAATTTTCATGGTATTAAGCAAGAACTTTCAAAAGTTGATTGGGGACAGATGTTTGCAAGTAAAGAGACAGCTAGAAAATAGGAATCCTTCAAAAATGAGATTACAAGAGTCCAGGGACAGTATGTTCCTGTTAGAGTGAAGGGCAAGGCTAGTAGGTGTAGGGAATGCTGGATGACTGGAGAAATTGAGCTTTTGGTCAAGAAAAAGAAGGAAGCATATGTCAGGTATAGACAGCAGGGATCCAATGAATCCTTAGAAGCGTATAAAGGCAGCAGGAGTATACATAAGAGGGAAATCAGGAGGGCAGAAAGGGGACATGAGACAACTTTGGCAAAACGGGTAAAAGAGAATCCAAACAGATTTTATAAATACATTAAGGACAAAAGGGTGACTAGGAAGAGAATGCGGTTCCATAAGATCAGCAAGGCTGCCTATGTATGGAACGGCAGGAGATGGGGGCTATAATATATGAATATTTTGCACCAGTGTTTACTGTGGAGAAGGATTTGGAAGATATAGACTGTGGGGAAATAAATAGTGACATCTTGAAAAATGTCCAAATTACAGAGATGCTGGTGCTGGATGGCTTAAAACACATAAAGGTGGATAAATCCTTGGGACCTGATCAGGTGTACCCTAGAACTCTGTGGGAAGCTAGGGAAGTGATTGCTGGGCCCCTTGCTGAGATAGTTGTATCATCGATAGCTGCAGATGAGGTGCCAGAAGATTGGAGGTTGGCTAACATGGTGCCACTGTTTAAGAAGGGTGGTAAGGAAAAGCCAGGGAACTGTAGACCGGTGAGCCTGACATCAGTGGTGGGCAAGTTGTTGGAGGGAATCCTGAGGGATAGGATTTATATGTATTTGGAAAGGCAAGGAAGAATTGGCAATAGTAAACATGGCTTTGTGCGTGGGAAATCATGTCTCACTAAGTTAATTGAGTTTTTTTGAAGGAGTAACAAGGAAGATTGATGAGGACACAGCAGTAATCTATATGGATTTCAGTAAGGCGTTCCACAAGGTTCCTCATGGTAGACTGGTTAGCAAGGTTAGATCACATGGAATACAGGGAAAACTAGCCATTTGGATACAGAACTGGCTCAAAGGTAGAAAACAGAGGGCTGCAGTGAAGAGTTGCTTTTCAGACAGGAGGCCTGTAACCAGCGGTGTACCACAAGGATTGGTGCTCGGTCCACTGCTTTTTGTCATTTATATAAATGATTTGGATGTGAACACAGAAGGTATGGTCATTAAGTTGCAGATGATACCAAAATTGGAGGTGTAGTGGACAGCAAAGAAGATTACCTCAGAGTATAATAGGATCTTGATCAGATGGGCCATTGGGCCGAAGAGTGGCAGGTGGAATTTAATTTAGATAAATGTGAGGTGCTGCATTTTGGAAAGGCAAGTCGGGATAGGACTTATACAGTTAATGGTAAGGTCCTGGGAAGTGTTGCTGAATAAAGAGACCTTGGAGTGTAGGTTCATATTTCCTTGAAAGTGGAGTCACAGGCAGATAGGATAGTGAGGAAGGCATTTGGTATGTTTACCTTTATTGGTCAGAGCATTGAGTACAGGAATTGGGAGGTCATGTTACAGCTGTACAGGACATTGGTTCGGCCACTTTTGGAGAACTGTGTTCAATTCTGGTTTACCTTTTATAGGAAGGATGTGAAACTTGAAAGAGTGCAGAAAAGATTTACAAAGATGTTGCCAGGGTTGGAGCGTTTGAGGGTTTGAGCTATTGGGAGAGGCTAAATAGTCTGGGGCTCTATTCCCTGGAGCATTGGAGGCTGAGGGTTGACTTTATAGAGGTTTATAAAATCATGAGGACATGGAGAGAGTGAATAAGCAGTGGCTATCTTCTATGGATTGTCAGAGGCTGAGGGGTGACCTAACAGAGACTTATAAAATCATGAGGGGCATTGATAGGGTGAATAGCCAAGGTGTTTTCCCCAAGGTAGGGTAGACCAAAACTAGACACCATAGGCTTAAGTTCCGAGTGGAAAGATTTAAAAGGAACCTAAGGGGGGCATCTTTTTTCATGCAGAGGATGGCGTGTGTATGGAATGAGCTGCCAGAGGAAGTGGTGGAGGCTGGTACAATTACAACATTTAAAAGGCATCTGGATAGGTATATGAATAGGAAGGGTTTAGAGAGAAATGAGCCAAATATGCAAATGGGGCTAGATTAATTTAGGATATCTGGTCGGCATAAATGAGTTGGACTGAAGGGTCCGTTCCATGCTGTACAGCTCTATAACTCTATAACTGTAATTAGAAACAACACATTTACATCTTTCCTTAAGTAAGGTGACCTATACGTACATATACAGCACGGCAGATGTCGCCTCATCATTGCCTTAATATACTGAGGAATACTCTCACTATTTTTGCATTCAATTCCCCTGATAATATACATTAATATTGTATTAGTTTTCCAAATTGTTTGTTGCACCTATACACTAGCCTTTCATAATACATGCACAAGGACACATACTCTGTTCTCAGGGCTCTGCAATTTCTTGATATTTAAATAATATGCTCAGTTATTATTCTGCCTGCCAAAATGAATAGTTTAATGTTTTCTTACATTGTACTCCATTTGCAAAATCTTTGTGCCTACCATTAAATGTATCTGTATCTCTTTGTAGCCCACTTATGTGCCCTTCACAATATACTTTTCCAGATATCTTTGTGTCATCAGTAAATTTGAGAACCATGTCTTTCATCGTTTCATCCAAGCATTTTACATAAATTGGAATAGTTGAGGCTCCAACATTGATCTCAACGGCACATTGTGCTTTGCATTTGGCCAAACAGAAAATGGCCCAAAGTTGTAGACATGTTCGCCGAGCCGGTTGCAAACATTTCGTCACCTTGCTAGGTAACATTGTCAGTGCATCTTCAGTTACGTGTTAGTGTTCTGTCCTGCTTGTTATTTATATGCCTCGGTTTGCTGGGGTGGTTGATATCACTTCCGATTTTGTTTCTCAGCAAAGTACCAGAAGTAATACCAATCACCACAGGAAATCGAGGCATATAAATAACAAGTGGGTCAGAACACGAATTCTTCATCGGAGATGCACTGATGAAGTTTCCTAGCAGGGTGATGTAACATTTGCAACCAAACCCACTGGCTTGGCGAGCAAGTCCACAACCTCATCCACAACCCAAGCTACAAATCTTCTCCAAAACTTTAGAAAATGACCTGTTCATGCCTATTTTCAGCTTCCTGTCAGCTAGGCAATCTTTTGTCCATGCCAACACATTGCCCCTTAAGCCATGAGATTTAATTTACCACAATAAACTTTGAATTGGCACTTCATCAAATTCTAGAAATCCAAGTACAAAACTTCCATCACTTCCCCTTTTATTCACAGCATGTATTATTTCTTCAAAGTACTCCTTGGATTGGTCAACCTGATTTCCCTTGCACAAAATTCTGTTGATTCTGTCTGATTGCCTTAAACTTGTCCAAGTGTCCTACTATAAGTTCTTTAAGAATAGCTTCTAATGTTATCTCTATGACAGATGTTAAGCTAACTGGCCGAGAATTTCTTGCTTTCTGTCTCCCTCCCTTTTGAATTAAGGTGTTACATTGATTATCTTACAGTCTAATGAGACCATTCCCAAACCTAGGATGTTTGGAAAATTTAAATCAATGCATCAACTATATCACTTGCCATTTCTCAAGACTCTAGGTTAAATCCATCAGCACCAGGGCATTTGTCAGTTCCAACAATTTGCACAGTACCACTTACATCTCTGGAGAATGCAATTTTCCTGAATTCCTTCCTGCCCCCTTCAATTTCCTAATTACTATTTACTTCTGAGATTTTACTGTGTCAACTATAGAGAATACTAATGCAAAATACCTGTTCTATTTATTACCATCTCTTTATTTTCCATTATCAATTTCCCAGATTCACTTTCCATAGGGCCAATATTCACTATGTTGACTTTTTTTTAGAAACTCTTACAATTTTTTACGAACTATTTTGTAGTTCTGGCTAGCTCTCTTGTGCTCTAAATCTACCAACTGTGTTTTTTAAAAATATTCTCTCCAATCTCTCGACTTGACACCTGTCTGTGAGCAATTATACATTTTTTTCTTAGGTTTGATGTTATCTTTAAACTTTCTAGTCAGCCACGGATGATGAGTCTGTCCCTTGGATTGTTCTTATTCATTAGAACATGCCCATTCTGTGTATTATGAAATATCCCTTAAATGTCTGCCAGGCCTGTTCCATTAATCTATTCTTCAGCCTATTTTGCCAATTATCATTAGCTAGATCTGCTTTCGTGCCCTCAAATTTGCCTTCCTTTAAGTTTAAAGCAAGTTTCTTGCCCACTCTTCTCTCCCTCAAACAGAATGTGAAATTTAATCATATTATGATCACTGCAATCCAGGGGTGCCTTCACAATGAGATCATTAATTAATCTTAAAATCATTGCACAATACCAAATCTAGTATGACCTGCTCTCTGGTTGGCTCCAGTGTATACTGTGCTGAGATATTATCCCAAAAAACTTTATGACCTCCTTATCTAGGCTACCTTTGCATACCTGACTTTTCCAGGCTATATGTAGATTAAAATTTACAGGTCAGTGAAATGTGACCAGTTGATCGTAGTTGATGCCATTTCCACTAGTGATGAAAGTTTATTTTTAACTTTACAAATATTGTTGATGATTAAATTTGATAGCTTGTTCTGCAGCTGGTCAAAAATGTTTAATTGATAGCACTTTTGTGCCTAAGGGGCTATATAGATGCACGTTGTTGTTGCTGTTGTTTAATCACAGATCTTAAAACAACAAAAGCTTTCCAAACTGGATAAAGCCATAAAATGAATGCTCCCATTCTTCTGTATCAAACTGCATCAGATGTATTATTTTTCTAAAAGTGTGATAAGAATGTGATAACTTTGTGCCTTCTGGATGTACAGTTGAATCTTGCCTGTGTTGTTATTTATTGATTTTAAATACTGGTAGGTTTGCTGACTTATAACATTTCTAACTATAAACAAAAATTTACATTTACCTTGCACCTATATAATTTCAGAGCACTTTAAGTTTGATTTGTGAGAACTGATCTGGGAATTCTCTTCAGATTGATCTTGTGTTCACTAAGTGTGGTTAATGAGGCATCAGATGCAACCATCTTGAATAAACACATAAATCATGCCATTGCCTGGTCTCCAGTGCCATTATTTTTCAGCCTTAGTGACAGTAGCATGAACACTGGCCAAAATGCTTCAAACTTGATCTGATTATTGATTGTCATGAGGAGAGCAGTGCTTTTATAATTAGCTGTTCAACCTTTTCAGTATAGCTCCGTGGCCCCATTGACATATCCCAGGAAATAACATTGTTCTCATTATGTGATATGTCACCCGTATGATCATCTCATGGAATTTCTGCATTGTAGTAAAGGCCTATGCCATAGGTCACCTCTGATCGCTATCTTCCTCAGGGTCATACTTGATCAAATGCACCCATGATTGCAACCCTCTGTTAAGCATTAACTCCTTCCCGGTCAGAATTAAGGATTGAACAAAGTCAAGTGCCAGCTGCTTTTATCATAATCAAAAATGAGCATCTATGAGTACACTATTGGTGAAAAGCTATTACTCAGTAACACTATTGATGACTCCTTCTAGCAAATGTTTCATGATTAGAACAGCATAAGAACAGATACGATTCATCCTTCTCTTTGTGGATGAAATACACTGACAAAATGTTTCACTTTTAAAGTAGATGTCAATATCGTGCTGACATCAGAATGAATTGTTTTTGGGATTAAATTAAAGCAACCAGGAAAAGGGGAGTTGTTGGGAGGAGACACCAGAGAGTAGATGGTTGAGTCACAAAATCATGATGGCTGGTGGGAGGAAGAATAACCATTGGAAAGGTTAATGGCAGAGCTTGGGCGTGTGAAAGTCAGGAGAGAGGTTAGGGTTCTCAATGGCATGCAAATTTGAATGTGAAATTGGGAAGAGTAGTTCTCATTGATTGTAGTTGAAAAACTTTATAGACTACCTAATCGGCTATGTGTAGATTTTCTTTGCCAGACCGCAACTGAGGCCAAAACAAACCAATTTCGCAGAAGCGGTCTTAACAGCCATTATATCCTTTTGACTGAAAACAACAAATGCTGGAGATCACAGCAGGTCAGACAGCATCCATAGGTCCTTTCTATTTACATATCAGGCGTGGGTATTGTATGTCACTCTTCTTACCTTTATCAATATAGTGTTTGACAACTTTTCTAAGTTCATATTGGAGACTTAGGCACTGGGTAATCTCCTTATTTACATACTGCATAGCCCCATTTCTAGACATGAAAGGTCTCTTTGGGAATCTTGTACAATCAGGAACCATTCTTAAATCAGATTCTTCATAACAAGAGAAAGTATGAATGGTAGCCGGGAGTTTTAATACTCTAACATTGTCCCTGAAAGAAAACACGTGCCTATAAAGATCTATTGACAGTAAGTTGGAACCTATTGGTCAAGATTTTGCAGTACAAAACCCATGAGAAGTTCATCACCTTTGAGAGTTGCAATGGCAACTCAACTTCCAGCGAGGCCACTTCTCCTCCAAACCAAGTGCTGTTTACCTGAAAGGGTTGCAGAAGAACTCATCTTTGTAATTGTCATTTGGGAACTTATGCCAATTTGCCTAGAACTTGCACAAATTTTATGTTTTTTTCAGAGCTACATCTGTCAGGTAGACAGCCTGCTCAAGAACATATTTATTTTAAAAGCAAGAGTGCTAAAACTCTCCCAACTCCCAAGTCCTTTACCCAAACAACCTCCACCCCAGCTCCTCCTGTATCATTCTCCGGATTCTCCCGGTTCCCCAGTACCTCAGAGGAACACGTAGCTCCTCTACCTATTCTATACTGTCAACACCCCTTGCTCCTCAGTCCTATGGATGTTAGAAGCAGCACTTGATGAAGGATAAAATAGCACCAATAATGTGAAAGCTGAGTGTTATGGAGTCCAATTTTGCAGCCCAGTGCTTTTGTTTAATAAATGCTGTTCAGGATAATTATGTTCTTCTATTTTTGTTTGAACAGGTTTTGTAGATGAAATGTGAGTTGTCCGACCAGTTGAATCATTCAGGCACAATCCTCACTTGATTAATTACAGCATTTGGCATTTCAACTCCTGGCAATTTCTGATAAAACTAGGCATGATTTCAAACAGCAGAACATTCCCCCCTTTGCCCTACGCTTTGTGAGGATAATTCATCATCCCTATTCACCACACCACAAGATACACACTTGTCACAATATCCAATTGAACTTTAAGTATTTGTATTCATAAGGATCTTTTCTTTATTCTTTCATGGAATACGGGTTTCACTGGTAAGGCAAAAGGTCAGCCTATGATCGACAATGTTGGGTGATACTTTTGTGAAGCATTTGGTGGGGAAAGGCTAAAAGCATGACAGCAAAATGATTAAAATAAAATTGGAAACTCAATCTCTCTGTTTACCTAATTTGGGATAAAGATTTCCTCATCCAGTTCTAAAATACAGCTCTTTTCACATTTTGATCTTGAAATTTCTTAGTCCTTACAGCACAGTTGGGGCTTTAAGACAGTAGGAGGAGATTAGTGGCAGGTATAATTAAGTAGCTCTCCTTTACAGCAAATCGCCGTGCTGTTGTGTTTCTGGGGAAAAGTGGAAATGACAGCTCCTGTGTCGAACTGCTTTAAACCTCGTATCATAGAAGGGGATAGGCAGAATGGTACCTTTTGGTACCTGTTTCAATTTGTGGTTTTCTATATGTTAGCTGGTTTAAAATATACCATGAAGAGTTGGGTTCTTGCTAAGTCTTACATATTGTGAAGTTTATTCAAAACTATGTAAGTTATCTACTGACATGGTTGCAATATCACAGACTTAATGAGTCTGAGAGCTATGCTTCCTGAGATTACTGGACATTACATACTCGTAACTGACTCAGTACACTAACTTTATTCATGGAGTGTGTATGGAAGTGAGACAGGTACCTACATACCAGAAAATCATATGGATTCATGGAAACATGGAAAAAAAGAAGTAGGAAAAGGCCATTTAGCCCATTAAGCCCCCTCCAATAGTCAACACAATTGTGGCTGACCCTCTATTTAATAGTATCCTTCTGCTCTCTCTCCACTCCTCTTGACACATTTAGACTCTAAAAATCTATCTACTTTCTCCTTTAAATATATCCAATGACTTGGCCTCCACAATTTTCTGTGATAAAGAATCCTATAGGATCCCCATCCTCTGAGTAAAGAAATTTCTCCTGTCAATCTGAAATGGCCTAGCATGTATCCTGAGACTGTAAACTGTGGTTCTGGATCCTCTCAGTCAGTGAATCATCATTCCTGTATCAAGTCTAACTGGCATGGTCAAGCGTTTATTTGTTTCAATGACATCCCCTCTCATTCTTCTGACTTCTTGTGAATACAGGCCCATTTAACCCGGTCCATTCTCTGACAACAAAACTGCCATCTCAGAAATCAGTCTGGTGAGCACTTGATGCATTCCTTCTCTGTGGTAAGTGGATCTTTTTCATGGCTGAGGAGACCAAGACTTCCTTAAAGGCAAAATGCCTTGTCTGAGTGTAAATAAAAGCGAACAATAATAATGTGAGCTTCTGAAGTTATGGAATTCAATATTGAGACCGTGAGGCGCTAATATGTCTAACTGGAAAGTGAGGTACTGCTCATTGAGCCTGTGTTGTACTTTGTTGGAAATTGCAACAGCCTTGTTGGATGAGGCTGCTTCACCATTTATCCCAATGAAAGATTCTATCTCATTATGGTCGCTTTATCGTAGAGGAAAAATTAATCCCATCTCATTGTCCAAGATCAAATCTAGGGAAAGCGATGGCCTAGTAGTATTATTGCTAGTGTAATAATCCAGACAATGTTTAAAATCTGGAATTAAGAATCTAATCATGACTGTGAAAACATTCTTGATTGTCAGAGAAACCCATCTGGCTCACTAATGTCTTTCAGGGAAGGAAATCCATTATCCTCACCTGCTCTGGCCTACACGTGATTCCAGAGCCACAGGAATGTGGTTGATATTCAACTGCCCTCTGAAATGGCCTAGCAAGCCATTCAGTTACACCAATCTCTACAAACTCTCGAAAAAGAAATGAAACCAGATGGAACACCTGGCATTGACATAGGCACCGGAAATGATGATCACAAAAACAGCCCTGTTCACCCTGCAAAGTCCTCATTACTAATATTTGGGGGCTTGTGCCAAAATTGGGAGAGCTGTCTCACCAGACTAGTAAAGCAACAGTCTGAGACAGTCATACTCATGGAATCATATCTTACAGACAATGTCCCAGATACCACCATCACCATCCCTGGATATGTCCTGCTCCAGCAGAAGTGTCGACACAGTAGTGCATAGTTGGGAGGGAGCTGCCCTGGGAGTCCTCAGCATTGACTCTGGATCCCATGAAGACTCATGGCATCAGGCTAAACATGGACACGGAAACTTCCTACTGATAACCATGTACCATCCTCCCTTGGCTGATCAGTCAGCACTCCTCCATGTTATACAACATTTCGAGGAAGCACTGAGGGTGTCAAGGGTGCAAAATATACTCTGGGTGGGCGATCTTGATGTCCACCATCAAGAGTGGCTCAGCAGCAGTACTACTGATCGAGTTGGTCAGGTACTAAAGGACATAGCTGCTGGACTAGGTGGTGAGGGAACCAATAAGAGGGCAAATTATACTTGACCTCATCTGCTGGCTGCAGATGTATCTGTCCATGACAGAATTGATTAGAGTGACCACCATATAGTCCTTTTGGAGATAAAGTCCCACCTTCACACTGAGAATATATTGTGTACACTCTCACCATGCTCCACTGTGCTCCAGCACAATTTGCAACCTCATAGCCCAGCATATCTCCAGCTTAACCATTAACTTCAAGCCAGTAGATCAACCCTGGTTCAATGGACAGTGCAGGAGGGCATACCAGCAGCAGCATCAGGCATACCTGAATATGAGGCATCAACATGGTGAGCCTCGAAACAGGACCACTTGCATGCCAAACAGCCTAACAGCAAGCAACAGACAGAGCTGAATGATTGCACAATTAATTGATCAAGTCCAAGATCAACAGTCCTGCAGCATCCAGTGGTGTATGGTGGTGGACAATTAAAGAACTCACTGGGGGAGGACGCTCCACAGATATCCCCATCCTCAGAGATGTAAAAGCCTAACACATCAATGCAAAAGATAAGGCTGAAGCTTTCACAGCAAGCTTCAGTCAGAAGTTGCAAGTGGATGCTCCATTTCGGCCTCCTCCAGTGGTCCCCAACATCATAGACACCAGTCTTCAGCCAATTTGATTCACTCCATATGTTATCAAGTAATGACTGATGACACTGGATACTGCAATGGCTACAGGCCCTGACAACATTCTGGCAACAATACTGAAGACTTGTGGTCCAGAACCTACTGTTCCCCAGCCAAGCTGTTCCAGTTCAGTAACAATGAAGATGAAAAATTGCCCAGGTATTTCTTGTACCTAAGAAGCACGACAAATCCAACCTGGCTAATTACTGCCCCATCAGGCTACACTCGATCATCAGGAAAGTGTCCTCAGCGGTGCTTTCAAAACAGCACTTTCTTAGTGATAACACAGTGTGGAGCTGGAGGAACACAGCAGGTCAGGCAGCATCAGAGGAGCAGGAAAGTCGATGTTTTGGTTGGGGACCCTTCATCAGGACTAAGCTGGGTTTGGGCTTGTTTCAATATGTGGTGAAACGCTTCAGGGTGAAAGAGGTCACAGGTGGGATGCAGTGGGAGACAGATCCACTGAGGTCTTTCCAGAGGGAGGAGAACAACTTCTTCAAGGTGGGTATCCCTGGAAGACGCTTCGCAGTATGGTTTTCAGTCACTTGGAGATAGCAAGAACTGCAGATGCTGGAGTCAGAATCAATAGTGTACAGCTGGAGGAACACAGCAGGTCAGGCAGCATCAGAGGAGCAGGAAAGTCAACGTTTCAGGGCGGGACCCTTCATCAGTCCTACCTACTGTGTTCCTCCAGCTCCACACTGTATTGACTCTGACTCCAGCAGCTGTAGTTATCACTATCTCCGAGTGACTGAAAACCCTGCTCAGTTAAGGTTCCACCAGGGCTGCCCAGCTCCTAACCTCATTGGGAAGGTACTGCCATTCCTTCAGTGTTGCTGGGTCTAAATCCTGCAATTCCTTCCCGAAAGGTATTGTGACTCTACCTACAGCATATGGATTGCAGGGTTTTAAGAAGCCAGCTCACTACTATATTCTCAAGGGCAACTAGGATGGGTAATTAATACTGACCCAGCTAGCAACCCCCACATACAAATGAGAAAGAAAAAGCCTTCTTCTGAGTTTGTTCTTTTAATACAATAGTCTAAAAAATGATCTTGTATACACTCCAGGAATTCACCTGTCACTGTATTGTGAATGTGGTTTGCCCAGTTTATATGTGAAGTCATATATGACTATATAGCTTTTGTTGCATGCATCTCTAATTTCCTGTTTAATGCCATCCTTTACCTTACCAGTACCATTTGAAGGTCTATATACGACTCCCAATAATGTTTTGCCAGTGGCTGCAGCAGTGGCAATGTGGTATGCCCAGAGCCGGAATTCCTGGTTGCGGGGAAATTGTGGGTTCAGCTTGGGACCCAGCATTGGTGTCAGAGTCAGCAAGGTGGGTTCAGCAGTGAAGAGATGGTGCCTAAAGAGTGGACGCTCCTAAGTTGGTGGGTCCGGTGCAGATGGCAGTGAGGTGGTGGCAGCGCAGGTGTTGTTGGTGAGCAAGCTCAGGACTCTCTTTCAGCCATATCTTTTGTCCTTTTTATTCTTAAACTATTCCAAATGGCACCGGATTGTGGTGACTGTTGAAGCTTTTCACTGTATTTTACTGTATTATTTCACTGTATTATTCACTTTAAAATGCAAGTGACGACAAATAAATTGATCATTCATGTTTTCCACCCTTTGTTGCTTCTTAGCTTCATCCAGACTGAATCCGCATCTAGATTAATTGTTCTTTTGTTGCTATTGCACTGATTTCATCTTTTACTAACAATGTCACCCACCACCTATTCCTTCTTGCCTGTCTTCCCTAAAGATTGAATACTCTGGTTTTCAACTGACAGTCTTGGCCGCTCCTCAGTCATGTCTCCATAGCTGCAATCATGACATACCTAGTTACAATTCATTGTGCTGTTAATTTGTCTACCTATTGCAAAATCTCTTCACATTCAGATATCGTATCTTTGGATTTTTATTTCTGAAGAACATGTCTTAAAGGTCCAGGCCTGTTTCGTCTAGAATCAGTGACATAATAGAATGTTCTCACTTTTCCCTTTAAAGGATGGGAACTGTTTTCTGATAACATGTACAAGGATGCACATACACGATTGTCTTTATACATTAATAGTCTTGGATGGTGTATGACAGACAAGTGCTGGTCTTTATAAGGCTGTCATAATTAAGTAGTGTATCTTCAGCCTGTGGTGTACATTCTATAATCCTGAATAAATGTGCATCATTTGTTGTAGTTGTGTGGTTGTTATCTGGCATTATATCTTCAATATCCAAGTTGTCATCTTGTGACATTGATGATACGACATTTGGATATGACACTTATTTCTTGGCAGGACGTGACCATTGCTCATTACAATATTATATAAGCTACGCTGGACACAACAATTTTATATCTTTCCAAGAAGCTACATATTCATAGAAAATCTCAAATTCACATGTTTTATTCTGGTTCAAGGTGGGATAACTGTCTGCAGATTTGTTGATCACACTCTTGTAGTCTTTTCCCCATCTTTCCAACAATGCATCATGCAAATGTGGTTGGATGCTGACAATGTGGGAGGGAAAAACTGTGTGGGTCTGTCTCCCAAACATAGGAGCTGGTGGTAAGGATAAGCCATTGTCGAGGGAAGTAGCATATAGATTTAAAATAGCTATCCAAAATATTTGAGAAATTGCTGTACATTTATTATTGCATTCTGCAAGACCATTCTACAGATGGCAGTAAGGGTCATAGAATCCCTACAGTGTGAAAACAGGCCCTTTCAGCCCACCAAGTCCACACCAACCCTCAGAGCATCCCACCAAGACCCATCCCCCTATAACCCACCTAATCTGCACATTCCTGAACACATACTATGGGCAATTTAGCATGGCCAATCCACCTAACCTGCACATCTTTGGACTGTGGGAGGAAACTGGAGCACCCAGAGGAAACCCATGCAGACACGGGGAGAATGTGCAAACTCCACACAGACAGTGACCCCAGGGTAGAATGGAACCCAGGTCCCTGGTGCTGTGAGGCAGCAGTGCTAACCACTGTGCCACCGTGCCACCCCAGGAGAAGAGGTATCTTGTTGAACACTCCATTTACATGTCTTGCAAGGTTGCACTTGTACACTGTGAGTAATCAGACACAATTAGTTGAGGAACCCTGAATGAACATATGGAATATGGCAATGTGTCAATAACTGTTGTATTTATGTTAGAACATAGAACATAGAACAGTACAGTACAGGCCCTTCAGCCCACGACGTTGTGCCGAACTTTTACCCTAAACCTAAGGTCTATCTAACCTCCACCGCTACCTTATGCTATCATCCATATGCCTATCTAATAGCTGCATAATTGCCCCTAATGAGGCTAACTCCACTACCCTCTCCGGCAATGCATTCCACGCCCCGACAACTCTCTGAGTAAAGAACCTACCTCTGATGTCTCCCCGATATCTACCTCTTTTCACTTTAAAACTATGTCCCCTCGTAAAAGCTACCTCCACCCTAGGAAAAAGTCTCTGACTGTCTACTCTATCTATACCTCTGATCATTTTGTACACCTCTATCAAGTCACCTCTCATCCTTCGTCGTTCTAAAGAGAAAAGCCCTAGCTCTCTCAACCTTTCCTCGTAAGACCTTCCGTCCATTCCAGGCAACATCCTGGTAAATCTCCTCTGCACCTTTTCTAATGCTTCCACATCTTTCCTGTAATGAGGTGACCAGAACTGGACACAATATTCCAGATGTGGCCGAACCAGGCTTTTGTATAGCTGGAGCATAACTTCATGGCTCTTGAACTCAATCCCTCTATTAATGAAAGCTAACACACCATACGCCTTCTTAACAACTCTATCCACCTGGGTGGCAGCTCTCGGGGAACTGTGAACATGAACCCCAAGATCCCTCTGCTCCTCCACACTGCCAAGAATCTTTCCATTAACCCTATATTCTGCTTTCAAGTTTGTCCTTCCAAAATGAATCACCTCACACTTTTCAGGGTTAAACTCCATCTGCCACTTCTCAGCCCAGCTCTGCATCCTATCAATGTCCCTTTGTAACCTAGAACAGCCCTCCGCATTGTCCACAACGCGACCCACCTTTGTATCGTCTGCGAACTTGTTAATCCACCCTTCTACTCCTTCATCCAAATCATTTACAAAAATCACAAATAGAAGAGGACCAGAACAGATCCTTGTGGTACACCACTCGTAACTGAGCATCATGTTGAATATTTTCCGTCCACTACCACCCTTTGTCTTCTAAGGGTCAGCCAATTCTGAATCCAATCTGCCACATTTCCCCCTATCCCATGCCTCCTTACCTTCTGCATGAACCTACCATGGGGAACCTTATCAAACGCCTTACTTAAATCCATGTATACCACATCCACTGCTCTACCTTCATCCACGTGTTTGGTCACCTCTTCAAAGAATTCAATAAGGTTTGTGAGGCATGATCTACCCCTCACAAATCCATGCTGATTATCACGAATCAAACTGTGCCTTTTGAAGTGATCATAAATCCTGTCTCTCAGAGCCCTTTCCAATCATTTGCCCACCACTGACGTAAGACTAACTGGCCTGTAATTTTCGGGGTTATCCCTGTTCCCTTTTTTGAACAAGGGAATGATGTTTACCTCTTTCTAATCTTCTGGCACTATACCCGCAGACAGTGAGGACGAAAAGATCATCTCCAAAGGCCCTGCGATCTTATCCCTCACTTCCCATAGAATCCTTGGATAAATCCCATCAGGCCCAGGGGACTTATCTATCTTCGACTTCCTCAGAATTCCTAGCACATCTTCTTTACTAACATCAACCTCCTCTAGCCTACCTGCCTGTTTCACAATATCCTCCTCTACAACTAGGTCCCTCTCAGTTGTGAATACTGAAGAAAAGTATTCACTAAGGACCTCTCCTATCTCATACGTTTCTTTGATTTGTCAGAAAAGGCATTTTAGTGATGTAGTGAGACTTTGGAATGTAATCAAGTCCATGAACATGGAATATATCAGTCATAATCTTGCACCACAGCTCACGCAGGCTCACATGGGAGAAGATTTTCTCAATTGCTGACAGGCCTTACTAATGACGGACCAATATGTGGATTCATTTGCCAATCTCTTGGGTGTTTTTCTCCATCCATAAGATCTAAATGTATATAGTCTACCATATTTTGTAGTAGAGCTTGTGAAATTATTACTTTTGCTCTTTAAGATTAAATTCCTGAAAAGTCCTGGATCATCTCAGAATGACTTTAATGTGTTAACTAGCTCAGGGATATGTTGAATGCATTCTGGTCACCCACTGATGATTGTTTTGAGCTACTGATCTCACATAGCTTGTGAAATCTGCTCCACCTGTCTTAGACATGGTGTCTGAGGTTGAGGTTGCAGTCTGGAATATTTTTTGTTGCAACTGATGTGTTTATTGCCATGTGTATAATAAGAATATTCATGCTTATAGGTTGACAATAGTTGGCCCATCTACTTCAATGATGTAAAAGATTCCAGATGCCAATGTCAAGGATCCATGTTGACATTTAAGATAGTAATGCCAATGTTTAGTCTGCTGGACCTATTGTAATGTGGATGACACAAAAATGTGCCAGTTCCCTCAATACTTTTTTTGCCAGATGTGCAAAGAATGATATCTGCATTGGTACCTGTGTTGGTTTCAGTACATAGTACGTAATGTCCATTCAAATTGGAGAGTACGACTTGGATGGGGTAAAGCCTTCAGCTTTTGTATTGGTGTTCATATGTGTATCCTGTTTACAGTCAGGTATTGACTTGGTTTATTATTATCACATGTACTGAGATACAGTGAAAAGTATTGTTTTGTATGCTAACCAGACAAAACATTCCTTACATATGTACATCAGGATAATAGAACAGAATATAGTGTACAGATTCAGTGAAGGAGTAGAGAAAGATCAATTCTAATGTGAGTGAGGTCCATTCATAAGCCTGATAACAGAGAGGAAGAAGCTGTTCTTAAATGTGTCGGTAAGTGTTTCAAACTTTTGTATATTCTGTTCAATGGAAGAGAATGGAAGAGAGTATAACCAGAGTGGGAGGGGTCTTTGGTTATATTTTCTGTTTTCCCGAGGCAGCAGGAAGTATAGACAGAGACAATGGAAGGAAGGCTGGTTTTCGTGACGGTCTGGGCTATGTTCACAACTCTCTGTAATTTCTTGAAGTCTTGGGCAAAGCAGTTGCCATACCAAGCTGTGATACACCCGGACAGGAGGCTTTCTATGTTGCATCCATAAAAATTGGTAAGATAAGACATTGGTGAGGCATCATCTGGAATACTGTATCCAGGTCTGGTCGCGCTTTTATAGGAACGATAAGCTAGAGGGGGTTCAGAAAAGATTTACCAGATGTTGCCAGGCATGGAGGGTTTGCATTATAAAGAGAGGTTGGATAGGCTGGATTGGCAGGGATGTTTTCCCTCTGGAGCGTAGAAGGTTGAGGGGTGACCTTATGGAGATTCATAAAATCGTGTGGTGTATAGATAAGGTGAATGGTAGGTGTCTTTTCCTTAGGGTGGGAGATTTCAAGACTAGAGATTATATTTCTAAGGTGAGAGGAGAAATATTTAAAAAAAATACGTGAGGGACAACTTTTTTTAACAGAGAGTGGTTTGTGTGTGGCATGAAATTCCAGAGGTAGTGGTGAATGCAGGTACAGTTATAATAGTTAAAAGATATTTAGAAAATTACATGAATAAGAAATGTTTGGAGGGAAATAGGCCAAGCTCAGGCAGGTGAGACTACTTTACTTTGGGATTATGGTTGGCATGGACTGGTTGTACTGAAGGGTCTGTTTCCGTGCCGTATGACTCTGTGACTATGATTCTATGACTGTGGTCTATAGGATATGATATTGCGGTTACCTTTGGGATTTCATTGAAATGTTTGCATGCTGTGTGCTGAACTTTGGAAGATTCTATGAAAATGTTCCTTAGTTGGCTCTTCACTGGCTGCTGGGGAGCATTGCGTTGCACTTCGTGTTTCTCATATGAATCGACTTTCTAAACACTTTAGCTCAATATCGTGTTGTGGAGTATGTCACAAAATGCTGATACTATCTTGGCGGGTGAGACAAGCCATATATAGAATCACATAGTGCAGAAGATGCCCTTCAGCCCAGTGATTCTGCATAAACAAGACTAATCTGACTCTATATGTTCCACTTTCCAGCATTTGGCCCATAGCCTTGAATATTATGATATTTCAAGCGCTCATCCAAGTATTTCTTAAAGGTTGTGAGGTTTCCCACCTCAATGATCCTCTAGCTTCCCAGGCAGTGCATTCCAAATCCCCACTAAACCTTCTGCCTTTCACCTTAAAGTAATGCCTCCCTCCCAATAATTGACCTTTCAACTAAGGCAAACAGCTGCTTACTATCCACCCTGCCCATGCCCCTTGTAATCTCATAGATTCTCATAACCTCAGACAACATTCAGAAATTCCACTAAACATGTTCACTTCTGCAATACTTGTTCCAGAGGCAAGTACTCGCAAATGAGATAGTAGGAACTGCCGATGCTGGAGTCTGAGATAACAAGGTGTAGAGCTGGATGAACACTGCAGGTCAAGCAGCATCAGAGGAGCAGGAAAGCTGACGTTTCAGGTCTGGACTCTTCTTCAGAAATGGGGAGGGGAAGGGGACTCTGAAATAAATACAGAGAGGGGGAGGCAATGATAGAGGTGGATAGTGGCGCAGATAGGTAGAGAGAAGACGGACAGGTCAAGGAGGCGGGGATGAAGCCAGTAAAGGTGAGTGTAGGTAGGGAGTTGGGATGGGGGTTGGTCAGTGCGGTGGGAGTAGTGGATAGGTGGAAGAAAAGACAGACAGGTCAAGGAAGCAGGGAGGAGATGGGCTGGTCTTGGGATGAGATCGGGGGAGGGGAGATTTTGAAGCTTGTAAAGTCCACATTGAGACCATTGGGCTGCAGGGTTCCCAGGCAGAATATGAGGTGCTGTTCCTCCAGCCTTTGGGTGGCATCGTTGTGGCACTGGAGGAGGCCCAGGATGGACATGTCGTCCAAGGAATGTGAGGGGGAGTTGAATTGGTTCGCAACTAGGAGGTGTAGTCGTTTGTCACGAACCGAGCGTAGATGCTCCACAAAGTGGTCTCTGAGTCTCCACTTGGTCTCCCCCATGTAGATGAGGCCACCTCGGGAACAGTGGATACAATATACCACATTAGCGGATGTGCAGGTGAACATCTGTTTAATGTGGAAGGTTTTCTTGGGGCCTGGGATGGGAGTGAGGGGGGAGGTGTAGGGGCAGGTGTAGCACTTCCTGCAGTTGCAGGGAAAAGTGCCAGGGGTGGTGGCGCTAGTGGGGAGTGTGGAGTGGACGAGGGAGTCGCGGAGAGAGCGGTCCCTCCAGAAGGTGGATAAGGGTGGGCAGGGAAATATATCCTTGGTAATGGGGTCAGATTGCAGGTGGCGGAAGTGGCGGAGAATGATGCGTTGAATCCGGAGGTTGATGGGGTGATACGTGAGGATCCAAACGTTGCTGATCAGCTCCAGTTGCTTCAGACCTGCAATTTTCTACAGCAGATCATCAATGGTATATCCTTCTGGCTTGTTTAACTAAACTTTTCTGAAAGTTGTGATGGGTACAGAGGCAATGACCAGTCCCATAGACCTTTAAGCTAAGGCATTGCTGGTGCGTGCACATTCCACACGTTTGCATGAAGGCCTGCCTATGAATTGTTGGATTGTCATCCCACCAAAAGCAAGATTAAGCTTAATATGAAGTCAAGGCTGTGTATCCAGTTAATCTCTTTTTTAAATCTGAAAAATGTGTAAGGATATTTGTGGTCTTTGTCCGAAATGTGACCAGACTTTTTTTTATTCTTAACCCTGCAGTGTCCAAAGTGAGAAGAAATCTGACTACCTGTCATTCTTTGTCAGTTCTGCAGAAGGGTTTCTGGTCCCGAAACATTAACTCTGATGTTTCTCCACAGATGCTGCCAGGCCTGCTGAGCTTTATTTAACCAATTTCTGTTTTTGTTTCTGATTTCCAGCATCTACAGTTCTTTCAGTTTTTATTGTTTGTCAGTTATCTACAGATCCATACGGTAAAGATGGATTTTTTTCTTAATAATTGCCAATGTATTGAAAGACAATAGTGGCATGTTTGTTTTCCATCGTTCTTATGAGTGTTATGTAACTCTTTAAAATTGACATCAAAAATGTACATTGAATTATGGTGTTTCTCTTTGTTTTGTTGGCTTCTCGCTTCTTTTCTGTTATTGCTGCATCTTTAAAATGTGTATGTTGTGTCTGCAGGTGGAATTCACACCAAAGAAAAGGAGTGATGACATAATGTCTTTTTTTTATTTTTGCAGAAATTTGGAAAAAAAGAAAAATGGCTGAATTAACTGATTTCTGCATGCAGACAAGACCTGTAGCAGGATAGAAAACATCTTTTTAAACGTTTGTTTTCTGTAGTTTGTTCCAGGGTTACTTCCTAATCTCAGGTGTCTTTTTGTTCTTTTAAGTGCCCTTTATTTTAACTCAAACCTGTCCTACCTCTCTTGTAATTATTTTTAAAGAAAGAGATTGAGTAAGCCAAATTACTCACCGTGCTTTAGTAGAAGCTTTAGTTTTGGTTGCAGTACTTTAGCCTTGGTTGTATTTGTAACTTATGCTCCGAAATTGGACTGATTGACTGTTGCTGCTACTAACCAATTGTCATGATTAGCTTTTACTGCTCACTTTCAGATGGCGTTCCTGCTAGTATGACACCATTTGTAGTTTTCTACATGTTTTAAAAATCACAAAAACTGCATTCTTGTTGAGTCAGGTATCTTGAAGGTTAAATACAACATAAAATGTTTAGAATGTAACCATAATCATAGAGTTAGATTTATACATACATTCTGGGTTGTATACTTATGCACATGCTGTACATTAAACACACACAACTGACTGACTACATTCATTCTATCACACAGAAATCAGACAAGGCAGGTACCTTTACACTGGAATGTCATGTTGTAATGTTGTGTAGCAATGTTAAAGGTACAGGCCTGTCTGTTCTGGTATCAATGTCACATCACAATGGCTGCACTTGCTAACAGCTGGGACATGCACAGTAGCAGTAAAATCTCTTAAATATAATTAAATAGTAATAAATAGCTAAGAAACACTAATAATTTTGTTTTTATTCATTCATAGGATATGGTCATCGCTGGCCGGCCAGCATTCATTGCCTGTTCCTACTTGCCCTTGAGAATGTTGTGGTGAACTGCCTTCTTCTTCATGGCTGCCATCCATGTGCTATAGACTGACCCTCAATGCCCTTAGGGAGAAAATTCCAGGATTTTGACCCAGCAACAAGAAGGATTGGTGATATATTTCCAAGTAAGGGTAGTGAGTCGCTTGGAATGGAAATTGCAGGAGGTGGTGTTCCCATGTACCTGCTGCCCTTGTCCTTCTAGATTGATATGGTCGTGATTTGAAAGGTGCTGTCTGAGGATCTTTGATGAATTTCTGCAGTGCATCTTGTAGTTTGTCCACACTGTTGCTGCTGAGCATTGTTGGTGGAGGGAGTAGACACTTGTGGATATGGTGCCAATCAAGTAAGCTGTTTTGGCTTTGATGGTGCCAGACTTCTTGAGTGTTGGTGGAGCTGCATCCATCAAGTGGGGAAGATTCCATCAGATGTGTGCTTTGTAGATGCTGGACATGTTTTAGGGGGTCAGGAGGGGAGTTACTCACCCCATATTCCTAGCCTCTGACCTACTTTTGTAGCCACTGTACTTATGTGGTGAGCCCAACTGAGTTTCTGGTCAATGGTAACCTCAAGGATGGTGATAGTGGGGAATTCAGCGATGGTAACACCACTAACTGTCAAGGGGCAGTGGTTAGATTGTCTGTTATTGGAGATGGTCTTTGCCTGGCATTTGTTGTAGTGCGGCTATTACTTGCCACTTGTCAGCCCAAACCTGGATATTATCAAGATTTTTGGCTTTTGATAATGAACTACTTCAGTGTCTGAGGAGTTGCAATTGGTGTTGAACATTGTGTAGTCAGTGACAAACATCCCCACTTCTGACCTGATGATGGAGGGAAGTTTATTGAAGCAGCTGAAGATGCTTGGGCCTAGGATACTATGCTGAGGAACCTCTGATACCCTTTGCTTCCAGTTTTGCTAGGGGTCCTTGATGCCACACTTGGTCAAAGGCAGCGTTGATGTCAAGGGCTGTCACTCTTACTTCACCTCTGGAATTCATCTTTTTTGTCCATGTTCGAACCAAGGCTGCAATGAGGTATGGAGCTGAGTGGCCCTGATAGAATGCAAACTGGGCATCACTAAGCAAATTATTGCTGAGCAGGTGTTGCTTGATAGCACTGTCGATGACACCGTCCACCACTTTACTGATGATCGAAAGTGGGCTGATGGGGCTGTAATTAGGCAGGTTGAACATGTCCTGCTTTTGGTATACAGGACATATCTAGGCAATTTTCCACATTGTTGCGTAGATGCTAGTGTTGTAACTATACTGGAACAGATTGGCTAGGGGAGCAGCAAGTTCTGGAGCACAAGGCTTCAGTACTACTGCTGGAATGTTTACGTGTCTGTAGACTTTGCAGTATCCTGTAACGATAACCATTTCTTGATACCGTGGGGTGAATTGAATTGGCTGAAAACTGGTATCTGTAATGCTGGGGACCACTGGAGGAGGCCGAGATGGATCATCCACTCAGCACTTCTGGCTGAAAATTGCTGCGAATGCTTCAGCCTTATCTTTTGCACTGATGTGCTGGGCTCTTCCATCATGGAGGATGGGGATACTTGTGGAGCCTCCTCCTCCAGTGAGTTTTTAATTGTCCACCACCATTCACGACTGGATATAGCAGGATTGCAGAGCTTATATCTGATCCATTGGTTGTGGGATCGCTTAGCTCTGTCTATCACTTGCTGCTTATGTTGTTTGGCGTGCAGGTAGTCCTGTTTGGTACCCTCACTGAGCCTGGTGCTGCTCTTGGCATGCCCTCCTGCATTCTCCATTGAACCAGGGTTGATTGCTGGGCTTGATGGTAATTGAGCGGGAGATATACTGGGCTATGAGCTTACAGATTGTGTTGGAGTACAATTTCGCTCCTGTTCATGGCCCACAGTGCCTCATGCTTGCTCACTCATAAGTTGCTGGATCTGTTTGAAGTCTGTCCCATTCAGCAAGGTGTTAGTGCCACACAACACAATGGATGGTAATCTCAAAATGAAAGCATCTGCAGCTGGTAGATTTGCAAGGGTGAAAGCAAGTATATTCTTACCTCTTGTTGGCTCTCTCATTACCTGCCGCAGACCCAGTCTAGCAGCTATGTCCTTTAGGACCCGGCCAACTAAACCAGTAGTGCTGTTGCTGAGCCATCCTTGGTAGTGGACACTGAAATTCCTCACCCAAACTATTTTGTTCCCTTGCCACCCTCAATGCTTCCTCAGCCAAGGAAGGAATCTACATGATAATCAGCAGGAAGTTTCCTTGCCCATGTTTAACTTGGCGCCATGAGACTTCATCGGGTCCGGGGTCAATGGTGAGTACTCCCAAAGCAACTCCCTCCTGACTGTATACCACTGTGTTGCCACCTCTGCTGGACAGTCCTGTTGGTGGAACAGGGCATATCCAGCGGGGGGAGATCGTGGTGCCTGGAATATTGTCTATAAGGTATGATTCCATGAGTATGAGACTGTTGGGTTGTTGTTTGACTAGTACATAAGACAGCTCTCTCAATATATCCCCAGATATCAGTAAGGGGGGCTTTGCAGGACCCACAGGATAATTTGTAATTTCCAGTGCCTAGGTCAATGCCAGGTGGTCTGTCTAGTTCCATTTCTTTGGTGAGACTTTGTAGAGAGTGATGCAACAGAATGGTTTGCTTGGCCATTTCAGTGGGCAGCTGAGGGTCAACCACATTGCTGTTTCTCTGGAGTCACATGTAGGCCAGATTAGGTGAGAATGGCAGATCTCCTTCCCTGAAATGTATCGGATGGGTTTTTCTGGCAATGATCATTGTCATTTATAGATTCTTAATTCCAGATTTTAAAAAATTTAATTCAATTTCTGCCATCTGCCATAGCGGGATTCAGACCTGTGCTCCCAGAATATTAGCTGAGTTTCTGGATTAATCACAATAAAACCACAGGGCTATTGCCTTCCCATTAGCAAGGATGAAAGAAAAATAAGGAAAGAATATATTGGGAAAGAGAAAACAAGGGGATATACAGAGTTGAATTATTTCAAACTTTTTAAGATCAATTTTATGTTATGGTATGTGCTGTCTGGAAAAGTCAGAGGTGAGCATATGGTTTCAGCAGTCATCGTAGGATCATTGGTGTCAGCTGACATATCACAATAGTGCTGTTGAAACCAGAATTGCCTTTGGACCCAACAAATTTTTTACTGGCATAAAGCTGGCATATTGCATTTTCAACCTAGCAGAAGGGATGGCCCACTAAATTCTGAAAGCTGGTTTTCTTATGGCAAAAGTCACAAAGCATATAATAATGAAAGCTACCTTCCTGGAAAAGGATGGCTTTGTTTATCTTCAATAGTTGAATAGCTAACATCACAATTCCCTCCCCTTCCCCCATATAGAGGGCATTAGAGAGCCATTGACATTGCCATGGGTGCCTTCCCATCATATCTAAATTACCAGATTCTAAGAATTCTGATCACTTCAGTTTTGTCACTAGCAAAGCACCATCCTACCATTGTTATTGTGGTGAATCAGTATTGCAGATGTTTCGGAGAGAATGTGCGTTCATTCCATGGTAGAAAATCTGGTGGGAAATTCATGTTACTGATCCATTGGGCCTCCCATAGAATTGTATCCCCAGTAGAGATCCTGCTCTCCAACAGCCACCAATAAATCAGAGGCTTGCATCTGGTTATATGATAATGATTCAGTCAAGTTAATGTTAAGTTGCGTTAGCTCCACTAAATCTAATGATGATGGCCGCAGTTTTTGGCTGAAGCCTCTAAGGATTACAAAGACATGGTATTAAAAGGAAAAGGAATTTTGAAAGCTTGAATGTAGTAAATTGCTACAGAAAACCCAATGATACAATTGTAAGATTCATTGAAGAATTGAAACAGTTTTAGAGCTATGCAGTGTTTAAAAGGGCTGGCAAATGAAGAAAATCAGGTAGAATCTAAAAACATAGAAGCTGAATTTAAAATAGCACTGAATACATAAAGATAAACTTCAAGAGTACGTTACACGCAGTATTGAAGTAATACAGATTTAAAATGTTTTACTGTAATAAAACTTGATAGGCATGTTAAAAAGAAATGGAAGGAGACATAATATTTTCTCAAAGATTCAAGGTCAGAGTGAGCCACAAAGAATACAGGAATAGATTTGCTGGAGAAGGATGTTCCTAATGTGCGGGATTGATGCAAAATTAATGAGTAAGTCTGAAGCAGAACATATTAACGCACCATTGCATGCAATATGTCTGTTTGTAGATGATGTTATTAACCAATAGAATATTAAAGAGAGTACGGTTACTTTTGAAGATGTTCTGCAAGCCTTTGACGATTACTTCAATTGAGGAACAAATAAAATTCTTGAATGAACAACATTTTTAAAAAAGAGTTTCAACTCAGAGGGAAACCGTAGACAATTTCATTAATGACCTCTACAAGTTCTGAAAAAAGATGAATAAGAAACTTTGAAATCAGAATTCACAGGTGATAGAATTGTTTTTAAATTCTTGAATAAACTGATGGATTTCTTACTGTCCAGAGTATATTTCACTTTGGAGAGAGTTATTCAAATCATACCGGAAGCAGAAACCAGAAAGACCCTGGGAAGAGAAGGCTGACCCTACCTTTGGAATGCAATGTCGTCTATTTACTTGTAACGTATGGGCACTTTAAAGGGCCATGTGGCAAGCATGTGCAGAGACTAACCCAAATGCCTTATGCTAAAACAGTAGTTTCAGCAGCGTGGAAGAACAAAACTTCATAGGCACAGACAATGTTCAGTCATGACAATGGACTGTTACATTTGTAAAATAATTGTCACTTCCGGAAGGTGTACTGAAATAAGAGACTTTCAAATCAGTGAAAACACTGGTGATCACATGCAAAATGAAGCCTGCACAGAAGATTAGTTAATACCTCTAGGAAAGATACCCACATGAGAGATGAGATGCTTCTATTGGAAGGTATTCCAGGAGCATGAACTAATTGCAATGAGCCAGAGGCACAGATGTGTTTACATTCATGGATATCCTATTAGTTTTAACCTTGTTAAAGGAGCAAACAGTACTGACCTATCAGACCAGTTACCAAGGGTGAAGAAGCAGACGTCATTACCTACTGAACTGATATTACAACAATGCAGGTGGAATCACTGTCCAGCGCACAGCAAAGCTGCAATTACATTGCAACATACCTAAGAGAATTCAAAATTTCTGTGTTGTTCATAGTTTTAAATATTCATTTTTAATCATGCAGGCATATCTCACCCTCAATGTCAGGAGAGTTGGAGGAGTTTAACATCCTTCCAGAGAACAAATGGTCCAGACCCAATAAGTTATTGACACACCAGTCAATGGAGAATCAGCAGGAGACTTCATTGGGCTTACTGTATTTATGGTGGAACCTTAACAGAAGAAAGAATCTAAGGACCTACTTATATTGGTAAAAGACAGCTGTTTTGCATTGTTAGCACAGAGGATGTCACATACTTTAGCAGATTGATGGGAATATTCAATCCACTTTCTTCTAAGACAGAAGTCAAGTGACTGAGAGTACTGAATGAGCGGCAATGATTTAGCAATATGACTGAATGTCTGAACAAGTTTAGAAATCAAAGAGGGTGGCACGGTGGCTCAGTGGTTAGCACTGTTGCCTCACAGCGCCAGGGACCTGGGTTCGATTCCACCCTTGGGCAACTGTCTGTGTGGAGTTTGTACATTCTCCCAATGTCTGTGTGGGTTTCCTCCGGTTTCCTCCCACAGTCCAAAGATGTGCAGGCTAGGTGGATTGGCCATGCTAAATTGCCCCTCGTTTTCAGGGATGTGTAGATTAGGTGGGTTATAGGGGGATGGGCCTGGGTGGAATGGTGTGGACTTGTTGGGCCGAAGGGCCTGTTTACACACTGTAGGGATTCTATGATATAATTCAAACATCCACAGAGGCTGACTGAAGATATCCAACCTGGTCAACATATTAGGGATGATCAGCTACATATAACTCCATGCTCATGCTTGCCCTGAGCAGATGAGTGACTGTGGACAAGTCTCCGGACAGTGAGTAGACTGTGGTCATGACTGTGGTTGCCAGGATTGACTCCTAGACAAACTGGGCTGAAGATTAGACCAGATGCACTTTCTGACATGACCATTTAGTTGAATAAACATGAAGTGTGCTTCCTGCACAAGCAGCTGGCTTGTAGTTGTTTAACTGACATCTGGGTCTGCTGTAGAGCAATATGATTGCCTGGCCCCTAGCTGAGTCCTACTGACAAACATCCTATCTGTGGGCCAGCACAAAACAGCATGTCAACATTGCAGTCCTGATAGAACTTTGGTGCTTCAGCCAGAGCTAAAAGCTAACAGGCAAGGCATGGATACTGCACTGATTGAGTGAGTGTAAAACGAGTAAGCAAGCATCCCTAAGGTGCAGCCTGGTCCATTGTGTGAGCTGGCTGCCTGTCCTTTGGACAAACTATCCTCCTAGCAGCTTTTCCATGCTAGTTGCTGGTTTGCTCCGCCATGTAAGTCTTTGCTGTAAGTGTCCTAGAAGTGGCTGGAAGATGTGCGTGAAAGATCATGAGGGGTTGGCAAGTATTGGATGACCATGTTTGTGAATGAGGGATGCATGTGGTTAGTGCCCATGGATCATGGCCAGAGGTACTGTTTGGTGTTTTTCATCATGAAGGCTCTTTGCAAACACAGGTGAGCAGTAGTCTCCAGGTAGCCACTCTTTTTCTAGATTAAGAATTCTTCATATCCAGTTTGTTTGATGCATTTGGCAAAATAGGAAGCTGAATATTAATAAGGGAAATTATGCCATTAATGTGTTTATAATCCCCCTTAATTGGCAACTCACCACTGCCAAGCAAGAAGCATGCTTTGCCACTTGGCAGATAAATAAAAGATGCAGTGAATAGCTCCTGAAGTCAAAATAGGTTTCACTGACTTCTCACCTGATTCTGCCACAAGTCTTACCACAACCCATGTCATTCAGGCCCCTTTAAGATTCCCCCCATTATATGTGAATATTTATCAATGTCCTAACAATCTGGCAAGCAGTCAGACATAATTGTAGGTAACAAAACAGTGTAATTTCAAAAAGCGCTGAACATCTTTAATGACATGTGGGAATTCCTGAACCTCTGTCTATCATATTTTTGGGTGATTACAATGTATCACAATATTCCCTCTGAGCAACACAGCTAACCTGATTGCTCTCACACAGACTTTGTATAAGTCAGCTCTTCTATGCAAGTATAGCTATGCAAATCAATTTAACAAAACTGCACCCTTAAACAAAAACAAAAACAAAACTTTGAGTACATTGATCTGCAGTGTCAGTGGATGAACTTGCTGCCATTCAAACGTGCTCTGATAATTTTTTGACACCTCAAGGACCATCACCAGACAGCAGGGAGCTGCCTAAATCTGAAGCAGTTTCAGCTGACTCAAAGTCTAGCATCATTTGAAGGAAGCCCTTGTGCCACAAACCAACAGATGCTTCATGGATCTGATGAATTTGGTAATGGAGAAAGCTGGAATGCATGGGCAGGTTTACTCGGATTGCTGGGAGAGACTGTGGTCGGAGTTCTCAAATGAATGGGGAGCATTGGAGATATGAAAGGAATTAGATGGCACTATACTTGTGATGCAGAGAAATGTATATACAGAAAGGAGGTTACGAGAATGAGGAGTGAAGGAGAAACAGCCAATAAAATGACAATCATTAAGTCCAGTGGATCTATAAAGATGGTTTGGAGCATAGGGAGTTTGTTGCAGGGGGCAAATGGAACAAATATTAAAAATCCCTGAAGTGAATCGCGCCTAGATGAGTCAATCTAAATTGTTGAAATATCCCTAGCTGTTCTCTGGTGCCATATTTCTCCTTCATAAATTTCTCCATCATAAACTCACTTCCTACTTTAAATTCCCTGCTTGTTGTAGTTAATGGGCAGAGTATCATGGTTTTGGGTTGCGCAGTTCCCAGCTTAGCATTCCCATCTGCACTGGAGTAGCATGATTATCCAGCCTATAATAAAAATGCATTTCAAAGAATGAAGCAATTAGTCTGTAAAATACTGAAAGCAATCATAAATTTCAAAAAAAAAATCATTACGTCTCAAAAATGCTTTGAGGGAATTTTTAACTGAATATGTACAATTAAAAGCAATGCCTGACTAAATAAATTCATTCTCAAAAATGATTTTTCTTTCCTTTCCTCATCATCAGCAAGAAAAAGAAACAGCTATTGTTATTCCCACTGCTGTTTCTTGGATGATAACACTTGTCTGCCTTCACATGTGCTACTTTTGTTTTTCTGAATTCATAATAGGAAAGTACAATTATAATATAATGATATCAATTTATCATGTTAAGTGAAGCTTTGATAATTTAATCCCCAGTTCAATTGAAAGCCTTTGGTGGAAAGAAAAGTTAAAACAATAACACAGATTATATGCATTAAAAATTATACAAACTGAATGTGATTGAAGACTGTTATTTAATATTGTGGTACATCCATTTCAAGTCCAGACATTTGGGGGGAACCTTGGTAAACATTCACAATTTTAATGAAGACAATAAAGAGATTTAAAAACAAACTGATCAGTAGATAAATGTGATTATGTTGTTGTGAAATGTAATTCTTTTTTTATAAAGATTGGCTTAACATTTTTGAAAATTAAAGACTTCAGTTGCTGTAACAAAAATGGCAGGTTATAAATTTGGATAAATTATCTCCACATTACCTGTGGCTATATCATAGAACCAATGGTGACACATTGTGACAAACATATTAAAATATGATAGAGCCAACATCAAAAATCCCAATGACAGTTTTGACATTGAGACTTTTGAATAAAAAAATTGGTAGATCATGCAATTTTTTTTGTCATTATCATGGAATGATAAAACACAAACGAAGGCCACTTGGCTCAATGTGTCTGTGCCAAACTGTTTGAAGAATTATCCCATTAACCCCACTTCCCTGCTTTTCCCATCATCCTGCACTCAAATAGTAATGGTAGTTGTGTTGGTGATGGTTCTACAACCAGGGAACACAGACTCAGAATAAAAGGCATGTCACTTGTGACTGGAATGAGAAGGAATACCTTCACTTATATGGTAGTAGATTTTTATGATTGGAGAGAAGAGCAAAACATTGTTCCATAGTAGGTGTCAATAGCTGAACAAAGCTCGGCTCTAACTAAAAGCGGAAATACAAAAACAAGATACAGATACTAGTGGAAAAATAATGTCAGAATGGAGAGCAGGGACATTGTCTGATGTTGAACACTGTTCATTCCAGAAGGCTGCAAAATGTCTAATCAGAAAATTAGGTGCTGTTCCTTCTGCTTGCATTCGGCTTCACTGGAATACTCCAGCAGACTTAGGACAGAAATGTGAGCATGAGAGCAAGATGATAGATTGAAATGATAAGCAACTGCAGGGTCTGGGACATGCTTGCACACCGAGTGGCAAAGTTCAACCATGTTGTCGCAATTTCTGAGTACCAAGTACACTAGATTAGATTGAAAAAAAGTACAAGTAAATTAGTGTTTCCCTAATAAGGAGTGTTTGAGGCTTAGAAGAGGGAGGAAATAACAAGGGCAAGTGTTGTGCATCTGGATATCGCATGGAATGGTGCCATGTGAGGAGGATGAGATGTTGGATAAATGGATGATGTGATGGAGTGACCATCCTTTTAGAATACTGGCAGGGGAAGAGGGGAGAACATATGTTTATTGGTGACACCATACAGGTGATGGCAGAAATGGAGGAAGGTGATCCTTTGAATACAAAGGCTGGTGAGGGTGAAAGGTGAGGACAATGTTCTATTGTGATTCTAGGATGGAGTAGGAGGGTGAAGGCAGAAGTTTAGGAAATGGGTCAGTCATGGTTCAGGGCCACGTCTACCACATTAAGGGGGGATCCCCAGTTGAGGAGTAAGGAAGACATCTCATAAGCACCATTTTAGAGGAAGGTAGCATCATTAGGACTGATGTGACAGAATTAGAGAAGTGGGAGAATGAAATGTGAGGAAGTGCAATCTCGGTTGCTGTGGGAGTCAGTGGGCTTGGAATGACTATTGTTATAAAGCCTATCTCCAGAAATTTAGATAGGGAAGTTAGGGAAGAAAAGGAAGAGTCAGAGATTGACCAGATAGAGGTGAGAAATGAGTGGAAATTGGAAGCCAAATTAATGACATTTTCCAGGTCCAGATGAAAGCTCCAAAATGGTCATTAGTATAACAGAAATAAGCTGGTGGAAGAAAGACTGGAACATGGAATGTTTTACATTTTCCACTTAGGTATCCATAGCCACACATGTTATTTGGTGTGAGAGAGACAGATCAAGGTAGAAATTATTCAATGTGAACTCAAATTTAGCCAGGGAGGGGAGGTGGTAATATCATAGTAGCTATAGCACAAAAAAAAACCTTCAGCCCCTAGAGTCAAAAACAACCACCTAACTATTCTAACATCACTTTTCTGCACTTGGCCCTTAGCCTTGTATGCCTAAAATTGCAAATGTGCCTCTATATACTTAAATGTTATGAAGGTTTCTACTTCTACCACACTTACTGACAGTAAGTTCCAGATTGCCACCAGCTTCTAAATGAAAGAAAAATCTTCATGCCTTTCTGAATCTCCTGCCCCTTACCACAAACGTATAACCCCTGGTAATTAATTCCTCCACCAAGGTGAAAGGTTTCTTCCCATCTACCTTGTCTATGATCGTCATAATTTTAATACACCTCAAGTGAATGGAGACTGTTCAGGCCTCCATTCAGGAAGAAATTGATCAGCACTCAGACCAACCTGGTGAGGCATGGAGTAGTAGAAAGATTGGATGTCCATAGAGAAATGCGGGAACAGAAAACCTGAAATTGTTGAAATCATATGAAGCATCAAAAAAAAAATCATGAATGTAAATTGAGAGAGACTGGATAAGGGGAGAAAAAAATAGAGTCAAGGAATGAAGAAATAAGTTCATTAAACAAGATTAGGTTGAAATGATGTGTCTTCCAGGGCACTCCTATATGGATTTCTAGATACTAAGAGATAAAAAGATTTGGTTAATGATCAGCCATGATCTAGATACGGTGAAACAACTTGATGGGTTGAATGATCTACTCCTTCACCTCTGTCTTCACGAATACCTTCCCTAAGTCCCTAACATCCTTCCTAAATTACAATGTGTAAAATTGGCCAAAATATTACAGGTGCAACTTAATTGGTGTTTTACAATCATCTACTGAAAGACATCATGGTCTAGTGATTGGACTAGTAATCCAGACAGCCAGCCTAACATTTAGGAGAATGGATCAGAATATCATAGCAGCATGCTGAAGTTTGCATATAACAATAATCAGAAAGCAAAAAGCTAGCCTAATGGTGACCATGTAACCATTGTTGTAAAAGGCCATCTGATTACTCATGTGCTTAGAAAAGCAATTCGGTAATCATAACCTGGTCTGGCCTACATGTGACCCCCAGACCCATAGCAAAGCAATTGAATCTTTACTGCCCCCTGAAATGGCCCTCAGAGACCATTCAGTTCAGGGCAATTAGGGATGGGCAATAAAATTGTCAACAATGGCCATATCCCTTGAATTAATTATCAAAAACCAGGTCTGACTCATTAATGAAAAATTACAATGCGGGTATGGTTGCTGAAGCCTTCTAGGTTTTGGAAAGAGCACAGTGATCACACAGGCTGAGTATAAATTAGAGGGATGGATTCTTTTAAATGGTAAAAAAAAACTAATATTAAATAAGCAGTCATTTTATTTTTAAAGCTGCTACAGAATGTTAGTAGAATCGGTGAAGGGTATGCTTTCTAGAAATCCGATTGGAAGAAATCCCCTTTTGCACAATGAATTGCCCCCATTGGATTGATAACATCAACATAACCAAGCATGGCTAGGTGACTGTTTGACATGACTGTACAGGGATAGTAAAAACAAAGGAAGAATAAAGCTCCAATATTACAGGACAGTTTTGATAATGTATGGATACCTTTAGGAAATAAATATTTCATAACATGTTATCACTTGTGTATCATGGGTAATGATTCATCAACCACAAATAAGTGGGACTTCAGATGCTGCATTAGTTATTATTGTTTAGGATGCAGCTGGCTATAGTCTGACACAAATATCAGTTTATATGGGTCCCTGGTGTGGTGGTCGTTCATCAAAAGTTACATCTATGAGAGATAGTAGGAACTGCAGATGCTGGAGAATCTGAGACAACAAGGTGCAGGGCTGGATGAACACAGCAGGCCAAGCAGCATCATAGGAGCAGAGAGGCTGACGTTTCGGGCCTAGACCCTTCATCAGAAAAGGGGGAGGGGAAGGGGGTTTTGAAATAAATAGGGAGAGAGTGGGAGGCGGATAGAAGAGGGATAGAGGAGTGGATAGGTGGAGAGGAAACAAACAGGTCGAAGAGGCGGGGATGGAGCCAGGAAAGGTTAGTGTAGGTAGGGAGTTAGGAAGGGGATAGGTCAGTCCAGGGAGGACGGACAGGTCAAGGGGGCGGGATGAGGTTGGTCGGTAGGAGATGGAGGTGCGGCTTGAGGTGGGAGGAGGGGATAGGAGGGAGGAAGAACAGGTTAGGGAGGCAGGGACGAGCTGGACTGGTTTTGGGATGCGGTGGGGGGAGGGGAGATTTTGAAACTTGTGAAATCCACATTGATACCATTGGGCTGCAGGGTTCCCAAGCGGAATATGAGTTGCTGTTCCTGCAACCTTCGGGTGGCATCGTTGTGGCACTGCAGGAGGCCCAGGATGGACATGTCGTCTGAGGAATGGGAGGGGGAGTTGAAATGGTTCGCGACTGGGAGGTGCAGTTGTTTGTTGCGAACCGAGCGTAGGTGTTCTGCAAAGCGGTCCCCGAGTCTCCACTTGGTTTCGCGACTGGGAGGTGCAGTTGTTTGTTGCGAACCGAGCGTAGGTGTTCTGCAACGCGACTGGGAGGTGCAGTTGTTTGTTGCAACGCGACTGGGAGGTGCAGTTGTTTGTTGCGAGCGGAGACTCGGGGACCGCTTTGCAGAACACCTACGCTCGGTTCGC
>NC_063344.1:45514057-45536425 GCF_021869965.1 Rhincodon typus | reverse complement strand
CCAGCAGCGGCAGTTCTTTCTATCTCTGAGTGTGGTACAAACAGAGAGAATGTCCAACCTTGCCAAACCAATGCCAACTTTCAAAAACAGCATAGCTATTTCCAGAGCATAAAAAGAAGTCAAAAACAAATCTTTGAACCACAAAGCCAATAAGACTTGCTTCCACATGGAAGCTAACACCTTACAGGAAGCATCACTTAAAGAAATCCCAGACAACCAAGACAAACCTTCCTTAGAAGACAATTATATGATGATACACCACCTCTGATGAATTCAATGATTCTTTGGTGTAACAAGTGAACTGTCTAAACAAGATATGGCACAAATCATACAGGATACACTCATACAGCATGGAAACATACCTTTCAGTCCAACTCATCTGTGCTGACCAAGTTTCCTAAACTAAACTAATCCCACTTGCCTGTGTTTGGCCCATATCCCTCTAAACCTTTTATATTTATGTACCTGTCCAAATGTCTTTTAAATGTTGTAACTGTATGCGCATCTACCTCTTCCTCTGGCAGTTCATTCCACATATAAGCCACCCTCTGTGTGAATAATTTGTCCATCAGGTCCCTTTTAAAATCTTTCTCCTATCACCTTAAAAATATGCCCTCTAGTCTTCAACTACTCTACCCTAGGCAAAAGACCTTTGCTATTCATCTTATCTATGTCCCTTATGACTTTATAAGCCTCAATAAGGTCACCCCTCAACCTCCTATGCTCCAGTGAAGAAAGCTACAACCTATAAAGCCTCTCCTTATAACTCAAACCCTGCAGTCCTGGCAACATCCTTGTAAATCTCTTCTGAACCCTCTTCAATTTAATAATATCTTTCCGACAGTAGGGTGACCAGAACTGTACACAGTTCTCCAAAAGTGGCCTCACCAACGTCCTGCACAACCTCAACATGACGTTCCAACTCCTATACTCAATGGCTTGAGCAATGAAGGCAAGGGTACTAAATGCCTTCTTAACCATTCTGTCTAACCATGCCACAAGTTTCAAACTTACGTAACTGAACCCTTTCATTTTTCTGTTTGACAACACTACCCAGGGCCCTACCGTTAACTGTATAAGTCTTGCCCTTGTTCATCTTAGCAAAATGCCATACTTCACATTTATCCAAATTACACTATCTGCCAATCTTCAGCCCATTAGCCCAATAGATCAAGATTCCCTTTGTAATCTTAGATAACTTTCTTCACTGTCCACTACACCATCAATTTTGGTATCATCCGCAAACTTACCAACCATGCCTCCTAAATTCTCATATGAGATAAATGAGAAACAACAGTGGACCCAGCACTGATCCCTGTGGAACACCAACTGGTCACAGGCCACCTGTCTAAAAAACAACCCTCTGCCATCACCCTCTATCTCTTACAATCAAGCCAATTTTGTCTCAAATTGGCAAGTTCTTCCTGAATCCCATGAGGTCTAACTTTACTAAACAGACTACATGTGAGACCTTGTCAAAGGCTTTACTATAAAGTCCACGTAAGCAATGTCTATCGCTCTGCCCTCAATCTTTTTGCTCACGTCCTCAAAAAGCAGGATAACATTAATCCAACTCACTTCCAACTTGATACTAGGACAAATGTTACTGTATTACCTGAAAAGCCCTTGATCGAAGAAAATGGAACTATAACATTTTGACCGAAAACTACATGGCACAGGCAATACTTTGCTCAAAATCAAACAAACTGCTGAGAGTACCTATACAATATAGATGTCAATACTACAAACATCATCAAAAACCAACACTTCTCTCTTCTGAACAGAAACACATGCTTTTCTATTAAATTCTATGGAAAGCTAAAGAACATCAAGCAGCACAGAAGTCAAATACTAATGATTAACATAACTTCTATTAAAGATTAATTGCTGACCACAAGAGAAAATATGCACCATTCAAGATTAATTATGTTGGTGTGAGGCAATTCTTTATGACTGAGAGAGTACTACCGATCTTCACAGTTTTGGTTGAATTATTCAGTTGCCTTCCAACTTTGAAGCTTTTGGAAGAAGGAACAACACAAGGGAATACTCAATAAATGGCAGGACACTAGGAAGCTCAAAGGAACAGAGCAAACTTGGGGCACTTGTCCACAGACACTGAAGGTATCAGGACAAGTTAATAGGGCAGTTAAGAAGGGATATGGGACACTTTCCTTTATTGGCCATGGCATTGATTGATTATAAGGGCTTGGAGGTTACGTTAGAGCTGCATAGTACTTTGGTTAGGCCACAGTTGGAGTAGTTGGTGTCCAGACCTGCACACCTAATAGGAAAGATGTGATTGCACTGCAGGCAGTGCAAAAGGGATTCAGCAGGATGTCGCCTAGGATGGACCAGTTTGGCTATTAGGAGAGTCTGGATAAGCTTAGTTTATTTTCATTAGAACAGAGAATGTTCAGGACCTAATTGAGGTGTATAAGATTATGAGGCGCATGGACATATTGGATAGAAAGTAACTGTTCCCCTTAGTTAAAGGGTTCATAACAAGGGGGCATAATTTTAAGCAGAAAGGCAAGACTTTTAAAAGGAATTTGAAGAAATTCTTTTTTTCACTCCAGAGGATGGTGGGAATCTGGAATGCACTGCCTGGGATCGTAGTTGGGGCAGGTAACCTCTTAACCTTTAAAAAGTACTCGGATAAGTATTTGAAATGTCATAACATTTAAGGCTATAGGCCAAGTTCTGGACGAGTGTAAATTTAAAATAGTTTTTTTTTGTTGGTGCAGTCCCAATCCCTCCCGAACTACACGATCCTGTGATTCTTTGAACCTTCAATGTCTGATCATTGAATATCTTTGACACCACAACCACCTGGAGTTAATAGATTCTTAACATGGTTGATTCAGCTATTAAAGAAAACAGTAGCAAAACAGAACAGTCAGTTTTACAAGATTAAACAGATTAAACCACCTGGAATGAGATGTTATTCAACAGTATATGTGTGAGATCGGAAGGGTCACATGCAAGTCTACCTCTTTTTTTTCTTCTTTCTTTCAGAAATCTAACTACTTTCACTGACATGATGTGACTAAAGTAAATATTCTGAGGGAGGCAAGTGTTTAACAGCAACATCAATACTAGAAAATGTTATTTGCCAAAGGCATTCAGGAAATCAACGATCCACCTATGTTCCAGTGCAGTAACATACTGAACTACAGTGTTTGATCCTCAAGTAGCAATATTCTATTTTAACCTAGTCATCAGCCATTTATAAAATTAGAGGGTTGGGGTAGATACGGTGATGATTAACTTACTTCGTATATTTATAAAAATTGACTGCATAATTAAATAACCCATGGAAAGCTTGGTGTGAGATGGGGAGGGCGATGTTACACTGGGCAGTTGGTACCTGAAAGGATGAGTTGACATCACAAGATAAATTTCGCCCATCAGGATATGAAAGATTTGTACCTGGGAGGAGCCAACCAGTTTGCCACCATTTCAGTTCTAGTAAACATTAATGTGCATTTACTCTTAATCCAGTCTGATATCCCATAAGAGACAATCATGTAATTCCAATGTAATGTGCCTGGTTACTAGTTACTATGTACTAAACCTATTCTGTTTATCATGACTGAGCTGCCTTCTGCCAAAGCTTCACGTAGATTTCCTTCCTTACTTGGTGTCAGTAACTTAAACTGGTTCCAGTGAGAAGGATCAAGGGAAGTAAATCCACACAAAACATCTCAGATGGTTCCCATGGATCTGCTAGGACCATATGATATGCTTATAGCAATGCAACTTTTGTCTTATGTACTGAGAACATACCTTGAACTGAAATCTTCTGTATTGGAGATTTTCTTTTGTAAGATGACAAAATAATATAAGATAATTGATATCAAAATGCCATGATAAGAACTTAAGAATTAAAGTAGGAACTGAAAGTAGTGCAGATTTTAGCAAGAAACCAATAGATGAGTTGAAGAGAATAAAACCGATGCAAGGTGTTTTGATCCAAATACAAAATAACTTATGTGGAGTACAAATACTCCGCAAACTTATTAAAGCTGAAAGAACTGCAGTTGCTGTAAATCAGGAACAAAAACAGAAGTTGCTAGAAAAGCTTAGCAGGTCTGGCAGCAACTGTGAAGATAAAATCAGAATTAACGCTTCGGGTCCGGTGACCCTTCGTCAGAAACGTTAACTCTGATTTTTTCTTCACATATGCTGCCAGAACTGCTGAGCTTTTCCAGCAACTTCTGTTTTTACTTCACAAACTTGCTTACTTTATCAATTAGCATTTTTATTCACATAAGCTATATACAAAATGTAAAAGCATACTAAAAATAAAACCCTGGCAAAGAAAGACAGCAAGTTTAAAAAAAAAACCCTGTTTTCTGTCAGAGGAGAATCTGTAGCTTCCTTTTTGCAGTAGTTACCTTATTTGTCATCCTATGCAGCATGCCCGAGGTGGTTAGTGCTCAAGCCAGGAAGAGATACCAACCAAGATTGGGAAGGATGAGCGATGAGTGCATCTTCAGGACTGGCTGCAGGACATAAATATTCATCTCGGGTATCTCTCTTCTCAATGGAGCCTGTGGGCATTCCATCATTAAGACTACTTCAAGGACAACTGATTTTCAGTATGATTATAAAGCATATAATGAAGGTAACAAGCCAGTTCTTGACTTAGCAGAATCAACTCTAAAGTGCTAAGCCATCTGAGACTTCTGAGCGACTTTACGGGAAGTTTGAATTAAACTATTTTAGAAACTCCCAAGTGAAAATAATTGCTGTCTATGAGCTGATGACAGCTGGCTATGAAACTGTTTATGCACTGGACTTGAAAGCATGGCACTTACAGATTACAGACTTTCACCAGGGGAAGGGTGATGTGAAATTGATTGCCATGACTCACAGAACCAAAGGAAGGGAAAAAAAAGGGGAAAATCTGCAACCTTTCTAATATATGCTGTGGTGAAGTCTGCCTGCTATTCTAGTAGGAATAAGAATGCACAAATTGCACCAAGATTGGAGAATTTGTTTGTGAAATCTCCAAGGATGGCATTTCCATTTTTGTGGTAACTGACAGGTATGAATAATGAGTCTTCAGCTGTCATGTACAGTGGGAAGCAGGGGGTTGGGGGAGGGAGGAGGGAATAGGGGAAGGACCGTGGTAGGGAGGAAAGGTGCAGGGAGAGGGCTGTGGTGGAATGGAGAACCCACCTTTGCCCCCAACCCCTCCCTTCCTCCCTTTCGCAGTCCCCCCCTCTTCTTCTCACCACCTCCTACCGTTCACTGCTACATTCTACACTTCCCACCCCACTGAAATTCTGTCAGAACTAGTTGTTTAATAAAAAAAACTTCATATTTTGAGCAGTAGATAACTGACAAAGAATGGCGAACTGTCAACCCCTCTTGCTTTGGGCACTGAGGCTTTAAGAAGACTGAAATCCACCAGGATTTCTAATGATGACCACATGTTTTAGAAGATCATATTAAAGTTTGATTGAATTGAAGGATACACAGGCTTGAGTTAAAGTTATCCGACCAACAGCCAGGTACAATATTCAGCCAGTGCTTAGGCATGTATTGATGCCAAGGAACAATGTGATTTCACCAAATCTAATTTTGTTGAAAGGCTTATCAACTGTTCATTGCCTCTAAACCATCAAATCATTCAAAAAGGAACTTCTTAACAAATACAAGGAATATACCATTGATGTACTGTTAGAAGAAAGATGCTAGTTTGAAGGGATGGATGGTGTGAGGATTTGATTATCTCAGTAAGCTGGACAGTTAGTTTGTAATGCAGAATGACACCAATAGCATGGGTTCAATTCTTGCACTGGCTGAGGATACTATGAAGGACTCTTCGTTGCAACTCCTCCCCATTGCCTGAAGCATAGTGTCTCTTAGGCCAAACCACCATCAGTTGTTTCTCTATGGTCTAGTAAGACTAGGGCAATGTTACATCACCTTATCTGTAGACATTTGACTCTGGAACAATGATGGCAGCTATCAACAGGTTCAATGAAATGTCCAAATCTTGGACAATGTGTGGTTTGTATAAGACAGTGTTTAACATTTTGTGACATTTGTGAGCTATGCGCCATAAAGTGTCATTGGGCTAAAATGTCCTAGAGAAATGCAAAGTACAGCACAATGCTTCACAGCAGCATGTGCGGAAGGGCCAACCAAGGAACACAATTCCTTTATGCATTTTACACAAGATATACTCAGTTAATCCTGGCATTGGGTGATGCATTCCACATAAAATAAGCCAACTGCTTATAATGGGTCTGACATCCTACGCATTGGCAGTATCTATCTTAAATGCCAATATGGATCTTCAGATTGACATCTGAAACCTTTTACATCAATGGGAACGGATGGATTTTTTATCACTGGTCTGTTAGTATTCATGGATCACCAAATATCATGATTCATGAGCTGACAAATCTGTCAATAACAATACCAAAGATTGCAGACAATAACATTGTCTAACTGAATAACGTTTCCCTATACAGGTTTGAAGGTGATGCAGTGTTATATGTGTTTCTCAACTCAGCATCAATTCTCCAAGGAAGTGTAACATTCACATTCACGATTAACTAAAAGTGGAATTAAGTACAATGAAACAAAGCAATACAATATCATCCAGAAAGTTGAGCATTATGCTAAATAATGTGGCTCCATTACTTGTGTTTTGAAGGAAGGCAACACTTTTTTTTGGATCCACAGTGACTGAAAATTGCACTGAAAAGATGTCCACACAAGATTGCTCTTTCCTACCCTGGAAAAAAAGAAATCTCAGGTTTTTAGGCATCAAGCATTTCTCTGAGCTTTACACCAAGATTGGATATTGGTCCATACATTTTTCTCTGGGGACACACAAACTGACAGCTTTTAGAACTTCATTCAGTAGATATAATTTCTTCAGATTACCATTTGGATTATGCATCAACCAGACATGTTCCAACAACATGTGGATTGTATCTTCAATTGTTTCTGAATCGCATATCACATTACAGTTCTCGGAAGAACCGAACATGGGCATGTCCTCACCAGTTCACAGCAATAGCAAGGAAAATGAATCTTATTTTCAACAGTAAAAAATAGCAGATCAGAATGAGCCAAACCAACTCCTTAATTTCAATTTACTTGCTGATCAGATTAATAGCTGATCCTACCAAAATAGAAATTGTACCGAAGATGCCTATATTGTGTGACAGAGTTGACTTGGTTTCTTCAACTTTTTAGCCTCAAAAGTTGCAACCATGATATCACCTCTTCATGATCCACTCTGCAAAAACACAACATACATATGAAAGGATGATCACCAGCATATTTTGTTAATTTCTCAAAAATTCTGCTTTGTCCAAAGTTGGTTAATTAATTATAACTAATCAGATATACCCACTCGATGGGGAAAGATAATCAACTTACAAGGGAATATGTCATATCCTGGAATTAATTTCTTAGTATGTGCTAGTGCTTGGGGATAATCACCTTTTGCATCATGTGCAATGCATTGCAATATTTCTTGTCTGTGTCATGATATGTGAAATGAAACTCATGAAGAAAAGGTTGCTGAAATTAATATATTAAGAATAGCATATTGTAAAGACCATACCTTTTAATTTTTCTCTATATTTGATCGTGGGCTGAAAATGGAAAAGGACAGTTTTAAATGCCAAGATTGTGAAAAGGTTTTTGCACTTCTTAAAAGCAAGTTACCTAACAGGCAGATTCTTTAATGCATTTAAGAAATGGCAAGAGAAAATGATAAAGGATTTACTGCATATGACAGTGTTATAGCCTGTCAATCTTGAAGGAATTTTCAAAGACCGAGTTGAATGGCTTGGCAGGTAAACCAGAGGTAGTATTGCCTGACAGCTAGTAAGACAGAGGTAATTAAGATCCTAGCAGAGCACTTGGGTTTAAAGGAAACAGAAGAGAGGTCAGATACTCTAGAAAGTCAAACATTGAAACAAGTTGATATTCAATTATGCTTAAAGTAGCTTTAGTATGAAGCAAGAATGAAGAAACAAGAGATTGCCATTTTTCTGCAATAAAAGGAAGTCAGGAAATTGAAATGAGAAAGCTTGAGCTGGAATTGCAAAGAGAAGAGAAAGTGAGGGAACATGAGAATAAGGTTGCCATTGAAATAAGAGATATTAAATGCTCATGTAGCCGCTGGTGGGGAGAATCCGAATCATAATTTGAAGTCCCATAAGGAAATGTTTATGTTTGCACAGTCCCTACCAAATTTTGAGGAACAGGATGTGGGGGCATTCTTCATGTCACAAATGAATTGAACTTAAGTTAACAGGACATTGCTCGTACAGAATTCATGGATAAAGCACAGGAAATTTGTGCTTCATTGTTAGAATAGATTTCAAGGGGTTATGACGCTGCTAAAAAAATGTCAATGCATATGAGTTAAGGTTTGATGTGTCTAGGCAAACGTCTGGGATTTAAGGAAAAAGCTGGGGGAAACATATTGAATTTGAAAGGCTTAATTGAAGTAATTTCAATGCTCAATATGAGCATTAGAAGCTGAAACCATGTATAAAACTCTTGAAAAGATTATTCTCTTGGAAGAATTTAAAACTACTTTCCATAATGCAAACCCATGTTGAGGCCCAAGAGTTACCACTGCTAGACAGGCAGAAATAATAGCATATGATTATGAGCTGTTCCATAAAATGAAACCATTTTTCTGTCACCCCCATAAATTTGAAATGGATAGAAAATAAACTAGTGAAACGATGGCACATAGCCAGAGTAGGGAATGGATAGCTTGTCCTATGGTGGTCTCCTCAGATCAGAAGGAAGAGGTTTGAAGCTGGAGGAAATAATTGGGAGCTAATGTATTTCCATTGCAACAACATGGGATAGGTTTGTTTAGAATGCTGGAAGTTGTGAGAAAACTCATTGGGACTTACTGAGTTCATGATAAAAGGAAATTCAGATCAAACCGTAACTTTAACTACAACTATAAGATGAAAGATAAACATTGCTGTGGAAGCAGAAGTAAATAGGCTATAGGAGAAATATAAAGGGTTTCTGTCCAAAAAGAAGGTAAAGGCTTTCTCTTCAAATGAAACATCCAAGCTCATAACTGTACTGTGGGACAAGAGGCTACTCAAATTTGATTGTTGTAGAAGAATTTAGTTTTTACCTGATAGTGTTGGATGAAAGCAAAAGTGTTGGTAAACAGGATAGGTGGAAAGTAGATCCCAGTTCCATGTACAAAGTCCAACCGGAGCGTGACCTGTTGTGATTAATGGTAGTTGGGGTATTATGAAATCATCTATGGATGCAGTGGATTTACTCCTGTAGAATTTTTAGCAGGAATGAAAGTTTTAGCTTTGTCTATAATCATGGAATGTCTGGGATGAGGCTAAATAGATGGAACAGTTTCAAGAACAGGTTCCAGGTATTTTTCCATCCTATGTAGTAAGCAAAGCAGTGGCTAAATTGAATTCATTTCCAAAGGTCACAATACTACTGCAAGCAGATGTTAGGGTAGCTGAAGTTCTATTTAAAGTGAGGATAATTCAAAGAAAGTGCCCGGTAAATCTTTTGTTAATTGAGGCCAGAAAGCCAATCCAGAGTTAAATAAGTTAGCATTGACACTTTACTCTGAAAGTGAGGATGAAGTGTTATCATCATAAAAGTGGACCTCTGATGAGGAAGTAGAGACATCTTCACAGACCTGAGGACAATGAATGGATGAAACTTATCAAATAACAATACCATCTAAATATTGTGGGAAGATATTGTGAGTAACACATGAAGTTTCTATGGCAGGACGTATAGGAATACAGAAAATGCAGGCAACAACAAACAGATACTTTACATGGCCAAAACTTTGTAAAGATATAGTGCAGTTCTGTAGAACATGTTATACATAACAGGTTGGAGGAAAACCTCAACTTATAATCAGATGTGCACTTTTGATACTCATATCAGTTTTGGAAGAACCATTTAGTCCAGTGTTATGGATTATGCAGGGCCATCACCAAAAATGAATGCTGGACATCAGTTTATTCTCACAATTAGGGATATGTCAATCTAATTCTCAGAAACAATTCCTTTGTGTATAATTACATCCAGGGTGGTAGTGAAAATGTTACCAATTGGGATATATCTGATCAGGGTTCTAACTTTGTCTAAAGTTTTCCAGGAAACCATGAGCAGCTTGGGTATGGAATAATCAAAGCCAACTGTACATCATCCACAAACACAGGGAGCTTTGGAAACTTACATAGGAACAAGAATAGGCCATTTAGCCCCCTTCAGCCTGTTTCAGCATTCAGGGAGATCATGGCTGATCTGTGCCCTAACTCCAAATTCCTGCCTTTGGTCCATATCTCTTAATACCTTTGCTTATCAACTTATTTATACCAGAATTAAAATTAACAACTGATTCAGCATCCACTGCTGTTTGTAGGAGAGGGTTCCAAACATCTACCAGACTTAGTGGTAACATCTCTCCTGAATGCTCTGACCCTAATTCTCAGACTATGCCTCCTTGTCCTGGAAGCCCCAACCAGTGGTAAGAATTTACCCTCATCCACCCTGTCTTCTCCTATTAATATTTTGAAGACTTCGAATCGATCACCCCTTAACATTCAAAATTCGAGAGAAAACCGAACAAATTTCTAAAGCTAAATGAGAAATCATGTGCTTTTGGGAATATGTGGGTTTTATCAAACATTTGTGTGCAATTTCAGCATGATAGCTATACATTTAGTAATTGTTTTTTGAAGAAACAAGCAAATGTAGCATGGTCAACAGAATTCCAGGCAGCCTTTGAAAAGCTGAAGGCAATCCTAATAGATGAATCAATGTTCGTCACACTTATTCTTTTCAGATATTTTGAAGTGGTAATCAAAGCTTTTGACTTAGGTTAGGTGCAGTCTTGTTCCAAGATGATGGGTTGTGAATTGAGATGCCAGTGATTGAGATGTTATTACACATCTCTGCAGCAGCTAGGACTTGAACCCAGGCATCCCAGTCTAGGGATAGGGAATCTGCCTCTACACCACCTAAGCATAGTATGTCAAAACATAGCCCTTATCTAAAGCACTTATTGCTCCTTCATCGAACTCCAATAAATTAGTTAAACATGATTTCCTTTTCGAAAAAAAAAGAGCCTTTGTAAGTGCACAGCTATAATCCCCTTTAACGATTAATTTTAACACCTTCCCCATGATAGATATCAAGCTAGCTTGCCTATAATTTCCTGTTTGCTGCTTCCTCTTTTTGAAGAAAGTGTTTACGTTTGATGGTTTTCAGTCTGGTAAAGCCTTTCATTAACTAGTAAATATTGAAAAATGAACAACAATGCATCTAAAACCTCATTAGCAGCATCTTTTAAGACCCTAGGGAGATGTCTATCAGGATCCAGGGTCTTGTAAGTCCATTCTGAACTGAGGAAGATGGTTGGTGGTTTATGCCTTTAAAATTAGCATTGCCCTGATCAAATCTTTCCATGACTGTAAACCTCCCCATCTTCGTGACCACCTTCAACCTTACAACTCTCTTAATAATAAGAATTGCTGTCTGTTGGGTCAGTAACCAGAGAACACAGATTTAAGTTAATATATGAAGGAAATGACACAATGTGGTAAAATGACATACTGAATTGTTATGATCTGGATACACACACACAAAAAAAATGATAGACCAGTTTCATTGGTAACAAAAATGACAGAGTTCTGTCTCCAAACATTAGGAAGTGCACTTCTTTCTGTATACTTTCTTATAGTACTTTAGCCATTATATCATGTCTTATAATATCATGCTGTAATCACCAAGGCATTGAATGCTGATGACCCTACAATGTCTGCAATCAAAACTTAACATAAAACTTCATTGCACTTAAAGGTGAGCTAAACAGAGTTTAAAAATAAAATAATTCAACAACTTAGTCCCTGTTCTTTTATGCCCAACTTTCATTTTTTTTTGGACCTTGTCTATGCCATTTGCCAACTGAAAATTTGCATTTGGCAGAGCTCATTACTTATTCTGTTTCTGGCCTGTATGTTAGAAAATGTTCGACAGCAGGCCAGAATGAGGTAACAGATAAAAATAAAATGTCATTGCTAATTCCAGTCACAGTGTTCTCGTTATTAGCAGTAGAAAGATATTCCTTAACAAGTTTAATGCTGGAATCAGGAGCATTATCAGTTGAGGTCTCGCATTTAACAAAGGGAAATGTTTCAGCCTGCTCTAATGCAGCTCTAATTAACAACATTGATTTATGAATTAAAGACAATGCAATATCCTGTGGTATAGTGGGTAGACTCCCTGACTCTGAGCAAGAAGCTCCAGGTTTTAGTTCCATTTCAGGACTTGATGGCCAACGAAGGTCCAGTCATAAAACTGCCAAAAACATTGACCATCCACCTGCAAATCCTTCCAACACAAGCTACTAGAAGGTACTAAGAGTTTCCTTTTTGCAGCCATGTGACAGGAAGAAAGTTGGAGCCTATATACATAGCCCCAGACTAGAACATGTACAAACAATGCATCTTGCCGCAGCAGCTCGGATTCTCTGAATGATCTGCAACATATCACCACATCAAGAGAAGACACATCCTCTGAGCTTCCCTCCTTGCCCGGCTCACTATGTTAGAAAATGGCTGTGGTTTCTCTTACATCTGTCTCAGATAGTACAATCTCTTCCTGCGAAAAAAAAGATTACATCCCCTTAACCCACCATCTCATAGTGTATGAGTGCCTTAACTTTAAAACTTTAGATGTTTCTTGCAAATGCTGTCACTGGTCTCTTGGGGTTCTCTAGAATGAACACGTTCCTAAAGAATTTCAGGTCATGCTTTTGTGTAACAAGGCATCATTAAGCTGGCTTTCAGTTTAGCAGTTTTAACCTGACAATGGTTTTGAGAAAAAACATTTGAGAAAAGAAGATGCACATTAGAGTGCGAAGTGATATCAACAGCATGGGTTCAATTCCTGCATCAGCTGAGGTTACCATTCTCAACTAAGGCATAGTGACTCTTATGTTAAACCACTATCAGTCATTTCTCTCGGATGACAGAGTTCCTCTATGGCCTTCTGGGACTATGCTGACTTTACTTTTACCTTTATGCTGTTCCTAACTAGGACAGTGTACGAATGATCTTGGATATGTATCCACAAGATAGCAAGAATGTGACAGCAAGTCGGTCAGTAATCTGGATGTGCAAAAGCTATTTTTAAAAAAAGCAGTTTTGACTTGCATAGTGTTGAGTTTCTTGTTCATTTTTGTAATAGTGTCATGCATCTATCTTACTGAAAAGAAGGGTAGCAATTTAAAACCTCATCCGAAAGATAGCACCTCTGGCTCTGCAGCATCCCCTCACACTACATCAGAAATGTCAACTGAGACGTTTGTCCTCAAATTTCTGGAGTAGGACTTAAACCCATGACTTTCTGATTCATAGGTCATAATATACACAATGCATCACAGCTATAAGTTTGTCACGTAAAATGAGTAACACACAATGCTTGGTACAATCAAAAGTGTAATAATTCTTTGCTATGAATAGTCATATATTTTTAGATATATCCCTTAATAATAGATGACTTTATCAACACATCCCTTGATAATTGCTAAGCTTATTGAACTGTAAAGATAAAGCACTTAAAATTACTTTTATTTCTCCTTTAATGGACTCATAAGCTCACAAAAATCCAAGTTTTCATTTGAACAGATGGGAGATGAATGAATAACATGTATCTAATAGGATGGACATTACTAATAATTGCTGCTAAGCAGCAAATTATTTGATTTCTCAGGAAATTTCTATAATGGGGTGGCAGTGGTATGTTGGGGGAAGGGTTTAGTGTACTTGAATTCTATAGGAGTTAAAAATCTGCTCATATGTATTTTTCAATATTTCATTTGCTTAAAATGATGACTGACGCTGACAAAATAATGTTAGTGTTTTGTGTTTGAATGTCACATTGAATTTAAAAGTTTTGCATCAAATTTGCCATTAAATAATTCACTCAAAATGAAGACTTTTTTTTTATTTTGGAATGCAGAAATAGAAAGAAAGCCATTCTGCCTATCAAGCCTGCTCCTCCATTCTAGATCGCTGCTCATCATTTTGTCCATTGTACAATTAATTGTAGTATTGAATCTACATCTTGTCTCTTTGTTAAATATATCAGATGAGAACATGCTACTAAGGTGGCTTCTATACTATATCATCCAGTGCAATACCAACTCTTTAACTGTTGATCACTGCTGTGTATGGTGAAATCTTATGATGTCTTACATGATGATTTCTTCTTACAAACTGTAGCAAGAATTTAGGAAGTTAGGAAGTAGCTTAAAACGCAAATGTCATAACATCAGGACTACTTCTGGTGACACATGTTAGTAAGTATAGGAATAGATGTCTAGAACAGATGAATGCACGGTTGAAGAACTGGAACAGGAGGGAGGGTTATAGATTCCTCAATCACGGTGTTTATTTCTGAGGAAGGTAGAAGCTGTACAAACAAAACAGGGTATTCCTGAACCAGAACAGGATCAACACTCTTGGGGGAGGGGGTTTGCTATTATGATTCATGGCAGTTTAAAATCATTTGGCAGGGAGATGGATAGGAATGAACGTACAGTAGGGGCATTGCACAGGCAAGTGTAGAAGAAGAACCAATTCAGTTTAGTAGGCAATGCAAATAGATTTGAAGCACAAAGAAGCGTGGAGATATGATTGGGGGAATGAAGGGGACTGGCAGCTCAATGTTCTGGGCATAGAATCTTTAGGTGAGATGAAGTATGTAAAGGAGGAGGTGTTATTGCAATAAGGATCAAGGAATAAATTACTTCAGTAAGGGTGGTTGATACCTTAATTTCTTCAAATGAGGTTATAATAAAAGAAAAAGGGGGAAATCACTTTACTGGGAGCGTAATATGCAGGGGTGGCATTGTGGTTAGCACTGTTGTGTCACAACGCCAGGTACCTGGGTTCGATTCTAGCCTTGGATAACTGTCTGTGTGGTGTTTCCACATTCTTTCTGTGTCTATGCGGGTTTTATCTGGCTACTTCAGTTTCCTTCCATAGCCCAAAGATATGGAGGTTAGATGAATTGGTCATGCTAAAGTTGTCCTGTAGTGTGCAGACTGGATGGATTAGCTGTGGTAAATTTTGGGTTATGGAGATAGGGTGGAGGGATGGGTTTGGGTGGAATGCTCTTCGGAGGGTCAGTGCAGACTTGATGAGCTGAATGGCCTCCATCAGCACGGTAGAGGTACTATCGCTATAGTGCTCCCAAACGGTCAGAGGGTGATAGAAAGACAGAGCGATATGTCAGCAAATCCCAGAAACAAACAAAAAGAATAGGGTTAACAATGTGAAAGGATTTCCATTTCCCCAATAATAATTGGGATAGACAAAGTGTGAAAGGCTTGAAAGAGGCAAAATTCTTAAAATGTGTCCATGGGAGCTTTTTAAGTTAGCATATCGAAAGTCCTACAAGGTAGAGAAGGCAGTGCTAGATCTAATTTTAGGGAATGGAACTGGGCAAGCAGTAGATCTAGCAGTTGGGACCACTTTGAAAATAGTGACCATAATTCAATAAAATTTAAGGCAATTACAGATGAGGACAAAGACGGATTAGAAATAAAGGTTCTGAATTGGGGGCAGGCTGATTGGTAGTAAATTAAGACAGGGTCAGGCCAAAGAAGACTGGGAGCAGCTACTTTCAGGAAAACCCACAGTCATTCTCTAGAGTAATAGAGAGAGTGCAGGGTCAACATGTTCCCATTAAGGTAAATGGTGAGATCAATAAGTCCAGACAATCCTGGATGTCAAGGAATGTACAGGATGGGATAAGGCAAAATAAGGAAGCTTATGGTAGATACTGAATGCTCAAAACAGCAAATGTCCTTGAGTATAGAAGGTACAGAGTGGTGCTTAAAAATAAATGAGGAGATTGAAGAGAGGACATGAAAAACATTGGCAGGTAATGTTAAAGAAAATCCAAAGATGTTTTATAAGGATATTAGGGTCAAGGGAATAACCTAGGAAAGGGCCCATTGGGATCCAAACTAGCGATCTGGGTGAAGCCAGAATACATAGTTGAGATTTTAAATGTGGGTTTTAGCAGGCTGGAAAGTGGGTAAATTTCCATGCCCAGATGAGATGTATCTCAGGATACTTTGGGAGGCAGTAGTTGAGATCGCAGTGGCCCTATCATTAATTTTCAAATTCAATTTGTCCACAGGAGGCATGCCAGAGGACTGAAGGACTGCTAACATGCTACAATTATTCAAGAACGTTGATAGGGATAAACCAGAAAACTACAGGCAAGTAGTTCGAACACCTTTGGTAGAGAAACTATTAGAAAAAAGTCTGTGAAACTATTAATCTTCACATGGAGAGGCAATGATTAATCAAGGACAGTCAGTCTCACTTTGTAAAAGGATAGCATGTCTAACAAATTTGATTGAAGTATTTATGGAGGTGACTGGGCATGTTGTTGACAGAAAGAGAGATAACAAGGTGTAGAGGTGGATGAACACAGTAGGCCAGGCAGCATCAGAGGAGCAGGAAAGCTGGCATTTCAGGTCTGGACCCTTCTTAAACCCACATCTAAGGATGCCTACTTTGAAGAAGTTACCCTCCTCCCTCCGGAAAGAGCCACTTCTGAAGAAGTGTCCAGACCCGAAACATCAGCTTTCCTGCTCCTCTGATGCTGCTTGGCCTGCTGTGTTCATCCAGCTCTACACCTTGTTATCTCAGACTCCAGCATCGGAAGTTCCTACTATCTCTTGTTGAGAGAAGTGCTGTGATGTAATCTACGTGGACTTCAGACAAGATCTCACACAGCAGACTGGTTAAGTTCTACACCCATGGGATCTAGTCCATTTGGCAAATCTAAGGACTTTCTGTTGTCCTGGTCCAAAACACTCTTATCATTTTTTAAAAAATCTCATCATTCCTCCAGGGCTCCTGCCGTTCTGAAAACTGTACGTACGCTTCCCATTTCAGTTCTGTATAATCCATTAAAGATTTGCCCTTGCTCTGAATAACAGATGTATTTATTCCCAAGTTGATTCCCTTCATCCAGGGTGGCTCTGACAGCCGGCTCTAATTCCATGTGTAAATCCTTCACCTCTTCTTGATTAAGAATCACCTCAGCGTTGCTCCAATCGCTATTCTTTATCATAGGCCCCAGTTGGTCCCAAATATTTCCTAGACATTTTGCCTTAACTAAAACAAGAATGTCTTTAGGGTGCATTGTATTAAGGTCCAGAACTTGGATGTGTTACTCCAGAATTTTAATCTCAGCAGATTCTTCAGCAACATTTGCTTTAGCCTTGGGCTGAAGTGCATGTGTGTGTAATCTTCTCATGTACTGTTGGTTTTTTTAGTGTGATTTCTCACCCTCCCACATGAATTTTACTGATGAGTGTTCTGCTTTGCTCTCCCGTGTGCATTCTGCCAACACAAAGCCCTCACTAGCAACATCACTCCTTTCGGTGTTTGCTGTACTCAGTGCTCTTCAGATCCTTTGATACTTGACTGAATCATCCTTGGGTCAGTTTCCTGCACTAGCTACGTGTGTTAAAAAATAAACTATGTTCACCTGTTTACTGTGCTGCTCTGATGGTTTGAGATAAGTATCCTATTCTAGACTCCAGATGCTGGAGACTGAGTACAAGTGTACAATCATTTTAAAACAACACAAGGAGAGGATTAATCTAGTTAGACAGGTGTAAGGCTCTAAAGAATACAAAAAAACTGAGTACTCTTATACCATAAGTATTTCATTATCCAAATTTCAACTTTGCTTCATACAGATTGTCTGTTCTAGGTCACATTTTAATGTTGTTAACAACTTCTTCAGCTCAGCAGGGAACAGCTAATTATATCCTAGATGCTATTGATTTCTTTATTCCCCATCAGTGACTGTCACCTCCTTGTGTCTAAAAGCTTTCTGGTCCCAATGCCTCTCGAGAACGTCTTTTTTATCATCATTTTGTTTTACAGATTCCTGTTGGCTCTAATCACTAGGCTTCATAAAGTTCATTTGATACAAAGTTTTTTTAATTAAAGTCTGCTTTAAACGTTTACTCACTGTCTCTCTTTAAACTTTCCAAGTTTAAATTCACTCTAACAATATAGTATACAAGTTAATAAAATATGTAAAAGGCAAATTAAAGTTATTTAATGATGGCAATTCAGATAATGCTGCAGCGTGCAAGAGCTCCTCGATACTGTTGTCCTGGCTCACAGACAAGTCTACAGTAAGTGCTTGAAGTTACAGCAGCCTTGTCCTGGAGTTTGAGGTGCAGGGTGAACCACAGATACGGTGATGTACCATGGAGGGGAAGACTAGCTGTTCTTTATACGAGCAGGCAGTCACACCACTTAGAATAGAGTCATTTGAATTGGGAGGATGTGACTTTGTGTGTGGCAGGAAAGGAGGACACAAAGGGCAGGAGTGTCTGCCTCTGCAATTGTGAAATTGATTTGAGGTTCTCCAAGCCTGCTTGGATGTGAACAGGGGCTGCAGGATGGATGTGCAAACTGACTGTAACACCATACTCGAGGAAGTCATTAAAGTGGGACAGTAACAAGGATTGTAGTACAATGTGAAAGTAAGGTGAGAGGGATTGACATTGTTTCTTGCAGCAAAGAGTGAGAAACCAGATAGATGTGGCATCTGCCTGGTGCCAGGGCTCAAGACATCTGCTCAGAGTTAGAAAGGAACTTGCACTGTGAAGGGGGTAGATCCAGTAAGTGTGATCCATTGAGGTACCAACATCATAGATAAAGTTAAGAAAGAGTTTCTGCATAGAGGTTATGAGAGATTAGGCACTAAATCACAAATCAGATTCTAATCTCTTGTGATTCTATGCATTATTATCTGAGCTGGATATAAATTATCATAGGGTACATAAAATTAGAGAGATAAATACATAACTCACAAAAATTTGTGTGGGAGAAAGGGATAACACAGTGTGGAGCTGGAGGAACACAGCAAGCCAGGCAGCATCAAAGGAACAGGAAAGTTGTTGCTTGGTCTGCTGTGTTCCTACAGCTCCACACTTTGTTACCTGTGACTCCAGCATCTGCAGTTCTTGCTATCTCAGTGGGAGAAAGGGATTCTGGTTTGTCGACCTTTGGTATCACTGAGAAAGCAGGGCTATATACCACTGGAATGGTTTATACCTGAACCATGATGAAGCCAGTACTTTTCTGACATGTAGAGAGGGTTTTAAAATAAACTAAACAGTGGGGGCAAAGGATCAAATGTGGAACGATCCCATATTGAAAAGGCTGAGACAAGGTAAAAGAGAGAAAGTAGTAATATTGGAAATGGAGGTCAGAGAACAGCAGAAAAGGGCAGAAAAAAACAGTAGGAATACACTAACCGCCAAGACTAGATGTTACAAAGATCTAAGCTACTGAATCTGAATACACATAGCATTCATAATAAAGTAAATGAATTGATAAGTTACATTGAAGTAAATAATTATGATCTGATAGGGCTGAACACCCTCTCCTATTTCTATTTCTTGTGATCCTATTGGTCTTCCTTTATTTTTAGACCGTGAACTAAAATAAGAAGATACTGCTTCAAACAAAGAAGGCTGCAGTTTTAGAAATTATGTTTACAGAGGTCTATTGAGTTTTATGCAATGTTACTTAGCCTAGAACAATTAGAAAAAAAGTTCACATCACATTGTCAATAGGCTCTGAATTAAGTTAAATTAATTAAATCAAATTAATTGGGGAGGTGATGGCCTAGTGGTATTATCGCTAGATGCTTAATCCAGAGACCCAGACAATGTTCTGAGGATCTGGGTTCAAATCTCGTCACAGCAGATGATGGAATTTGAATTCAATAAATATCTGGAATTAAGAATCTAATGATGACCATGAATTCATTGTCGATTGTCAGAAAAATCCATCTGGTTCACTAATGTCCTTTAGGGGAGGAAACTGCCATCCTTACCTGGTCTGGCCCACAGCAATGTGTTTGACTCTTAACTGCCCTCTGGGCAATTAGGGATGGGTAATAAATGCTGGTCTAGCCAGCGATGCCCACATCCCATAAATGAATAAAGTCACTTGACACCAACATTTTGATTGGCTCCTAACCAGGTAACCATGGCATGTGTTGGGCCAGTACAGCAGAGAACCTGTAATAGGGTTAGGGTTGGGGTTAGGCCTAGGCTATTACCCCTTCCCAACACCTCAGCAATCAAGTTCTGAGTAGGAAGAAGCCACAAAAACCCCACAGCAACCTTCTCATTCTACCACCAATTCAGGCCTTAACGGTCAATAATGGCCCTCTTAAGGGCCTTGACCAACCACTGACTTGATTATTTGCTTTCTAGACAGTCACAAAGTGGCTGCTTTCCTGAACAGGAAACCAGGGTGCTCTGTTTGCCTGTTTGTGGGGATTGAGAGTATCCAATTTGCCCCACTTTAGGAGCAGCTTTGGGCATAACTGGCAGGCAGTGGAGTGGCTACTGAAGGCCACACCATGTCTTGCCTCCAACAGCTCTGAACACCCCCTTCCCGCTATTTTCCTACAGCCCCATGATATCCCTGCACACCACCAAAACAAAAGACCACTTCCCTTCTCACCAGTCCATCTCTTCATAGCTATTCAGCCTGAGCCTCTGGTGACATTCTCCAGCTCTCAGTGGCTGCTGACTTCTGATAGACCAAGAAGCCTGGCAACAACACTTAAGTGCCTGAGTTGTACTTGATTGGCTGGTCTTTTTGCTGGTGAGGGTGGGGTTTGGGGTTAGTCACTGCTGAAGCATCCTTCCTCCATACAGTGCAGAAAGCATGAAATCCAACCTATTCAATATCACCTTATCAAATTGGAGCATGTAGTTTCAAATACAAATCTAGCTTATCACAGATTTAGCATGCAACTTCAGCTCATTACTGCAATATTAATATATGCATAACCGTGTTTGTATTCAAAGACCACTTTCTTTGGAAATTTGCCAGGCATAATTAGGGATTTACTGAAGCTTAACAAAGCAATGACAAACAGTACCCCATAATGCTGACAGCTGCAGAAACTACAGTGCAAACCAAAAGGTCATTACTCCTGTGCATGCCTATCCTTCACCATTTCTCTGACATTCAAGCTGAAATGGAGAAATCAACATTTATAGTTTACACATTCGCAACCATATAGAATAATATGTGAAGTCACAATCAGAGTCCTCATTGTATGGCAGCTTCAAATAAAGCAAATGCTCTGCAAATTTTGAAGAGTAAAAACAATGCACATTTTGAGCTATTTTGCTCCTTTCAGGAAGAACTGGCTATGTGGCCAACCAGAGATCAGAATTAGATCTGAATGATCAGAAAATATAACCCAAATGCAAAATATTGAAAGATATGACATTGTAAGTATGGAAAGTCATTGAATATGAGTTGTAGTCATTTGTAATATAGATTGCAACTTCAAAATCCAATTCAGAGCCAAAAATGTACTTTCTTCACAAGATATCTAATCAGGAATGAAGATAGCTGGAAAATCTACAGGAAACTGAGATTATGAAAAAAAAATCCTGACAGGTGGTTTAGTGCAGTATGACACAAAAATTATCTAACATACAGTTTGATTTGTATTGTACCTCTATTTACTAATCACCTTGCTTAATGAACTGCAGGCAGTGCTCTATATCCCAAAAGACCTTACTAATGATGGTCTAATCATGCTTTTTGTTCATTATTGGCTCGTATCCAGTCTTAGGTCCCAGACTTGCTTGATACAACAGTCTGACGTACTTTGCTCGTCACAGTGGAGACACATTAAGATATTGCACAGTTATGTTTCTTCTTTTTTGAAAGTAGTAAACTACTTATAACAGTGTAATTATGCATTGGAGAAAAAGAAAAGCAAAATTATAATAACTGGTCACTTCATATCAACAATGTGTTTGTATTATCATGAAGTTATGAGGCCCTTATGATTAAAGAAGATTAAAGAACATACAGAGTACTTATTAAAATACTTTCATAATCACTGGGTACAACACAGTAAATTAGAATACATCCATGTTTGATGAGTGATTCATAACAAAATTGCTCTTTGGGAAATGATACAAATTTGTGCAATTTTCAGAAGTTTTGATTACATTGCTTCTTATTGTCTTATTACAGGAGTGAAGCTGTATTAAGCACATTATTCAGTAACATTGTAATCTATATAACTAATTTGACCATTTAACTTCATAAACATTCCGTACTAAACAGTGATAGTAGGAACTGCAGATGCTGGAGAATCCGAGACAACAAGGTGCAGGGCTGGATGAACACAGCAGGCCAAGCAGCATCATAGGAGCAGAGAGGCTGACGTTTCGGGCCTAGACCCTTCATCAGAAGGGTCTAGGCC
>NC_063344.1:45458974-45499057 GCF_021869965.1 Rhincodon typus | reverse complement strand
TCATCCAGCTCTACACCTCTTTGCATTCCATCAGGCCTTGCTTGCAGAAACTGTTTAGTCAATTTTATGTTAGGCCTGGTTGTTTAGGCTGTTGCCTTCTTGGCCACACAACTTCTCTTCATGTAGTGGGAACAGGCTGGGGTTTTGGTAAAAGGGATATTTGCTGCCACCAACTTCCTTTAAGTTATGGATCTACATTCCCTGCTGTGTCCAGTGGAGAGAAACAAAAAAGATTTGTTTAGCTAAATGACAGTTTTATCAAGTTTCATTGAGGGTATCTTGTCATGGGTTCCAGCAAGTTTTCTCACTGTTTCTTACCAGGTTCCCTCATGAACTATCGAGTAAACCCCAATGGCATCATCCTGCCGAAGCCCCACCCTATCACTCGCCATTCCCAGAACATCTCACCACTGTTGACGTATTGCAAAATTTACTGACAACCCTTGTGTCAGCTCCATCTTTAAAAAGCCATTGATCACTTGGACAAGGACTGTTAGTCCAGAGTTGCACTGCATAGTTCCTGACTTTTGTCCCAGATGTGGCAGGTAAGAGAAATTTCCCCATATGGTGATTGGTGACCCGGAGGTTCTGGTAGCAGGATGGTGGAGTGATGTGATGTCCTCCACCTCAGCACTAGCAGAGGGGGACATTAGACTGAGGTAGTAAGGTTCATTGTGTCAACCCCTGCCCTCCAACGACATTCTCTCTGATACCTCGCACTTGATCTATCTCTGCTACTCTATCTGCCTCTCGAATAGCTTCATGCTCTACAAATGTAAATATTTCCTGCTACATTTTCCCTCACTGTGAGCCCCTGAAGAATTGCCTCACTATAGGGCATACTAACAATCGAGGATAATGGAAATCTGTAAGAAAGGATCTATATTTGTCATTGGTGATTTTAACTTGTGTATTGACTAGACAAATCAGACAGGCAAGGATAAAATGGAAGGCAAATTTGTAAAATCCATCATAGATTATTTCTTAGAGCAATAAATTGCAGAACTTACGTTGGCATATGTCATTGTAGGGGTGGCAATTTGTAATGAGATAGAATCAATAAGAGATCTCACAGCTAAGTGGGTGCCAACCACATGATAGAATTTTGAATTCAGTTCAGAGCAGAGCAAACATAGTATCCTCAATATACATTAGAGATGTGAAGAAAGAGTTGTCCAGAGTAGGCTGGGAAAATAGACCAAGGGGAAGGGGAAACTCAGTGGATGAGCAGAGGCAGACAGTTAAGCAGACATTTCATAGCAATCAGCAAAATCAAATTCCTCTCAAAAGAAGGTTTCAGTGGTAAGAAGGAACCACTTATGGTTTCAAAAGCTAAGTTATACAAAGTGTTAAAACTAGTGGTAAGACAAAGGATTGGGAGTTATTTTAAGATGCAGTAGTGGATGACTAAAAATCTTAGAAAAAGGGGAAAATAATTATGAAATTTGGCAAAAAATATGAAAACAAACAACAAGAATTTCTGAAGTATATAATATGAAAGGGTGAGACACTCAAAGGATGCAACCAGGGAGTTAATAATGGTGAACAGCGAAATGATCGATAATTTAAAACAAAATTTTGCATTAGTCTTCATAGAGGACACTATAAACATCCCAATGACAACAAATGTACAAGTTATTAATGAGAAGAAAGAGATTGTTACAAATCTGTCACAATGGACAAAGGTATCTGACAAACTAATGGGTCTAAAGGCAAACAAGTCATCAGGACTCTAATGTATATTAAGGGCTTGCCTGCTTTCAAGGACTTCAAAGGGAATGGCTGCAGAGATAGTGGAGTCATTGATCATATTTAAGAAAGGCTATACTGGTGTTGGAAGCAGTTCAAAAGGCTGATTTCTGGGATGAAGCAGTTAACCTACCAAGAGTGGCTAAACGAGTTAGGTCTTTGAGACACTAAGGACTGCAGATGCTGGAAGCTAGAATCAGTAAATGTGGAGTTGGAAAAGCACAGCTGGTCAGACAGCATCCGAGGAGCAGGAAAGTCAATGTTTCAGGCCAAAACCTTTCCTCCGAAGGACAAAGAACAGTAGAGGACCCCTGCAGGTCTGGAAAAGAGAAGCTCTGAGCTGGGGTAGGGCCGACTGTAGGGAGAGAAGATGTTAACACATGGTTGCAAGCGTGGAGCTGAGAATCCACAGGGATAACCATTTCTGGAGGCCCTGGAGGTGCTGCAGATAACAGTTGTCATGGTTGGGTCCAAATTGTGATAGTCTGAACATTATTGGGAGCCCATGGGGATTATCCGGCTGCATAGACAGGCACTGAGGAAAGAAACACGGCTGTGGTAGTGGAATTGCTTCAGAGTGTTGTCGAACAGCTTCAGGATAGGGGAGATAACTGGGGAGACGGGAGAGAGACTCACTGAGCTCTCTTCAGCGGGAGGAGGAAAACTTCTTCAAGGTGGGCATCCTTAGAAGAGACTTCGCAGTTTAGTTTTCAGTGACTTGGAGACAGTAAAGATGGCAGATACTAGAAGCTAGAGTCAATAAATGTGGAGCTGGGAAAGCATAGCCAGTAAGACAGCAGCCAAGGAGCAGAAAAGTCCATGTTTTAGGCCGAAATCCTTCATCAGGACAAGCAGTCCTGGCCCGAAATGTTGACTTCCCTGCTCCTTGGATGCTGACTGACCACGTTAGTCCATTATTCATTAGAGTTTAGAAGAATGTTGAGTGATCTTATTGAAACATAGGACATTTGAGAGGTTTTGACAGATTAGATATTGCAATGTTTGCACTAATGAAGATTCTCAAATCAGTAGAAATCTTTGGGGTGGCACGGTGGCTCAGTAGTTAGTATTGCTGCCTCACAGCACCAGGAACCCAAGTTCAATCCCACCCTTGGGTGGCTGTCTGTGTGGAGTTTGCATATTCTCCTCATGTCTGCATGGGTTTCCTCTGGGTGCTCTGCTTTCCTCCCATAGTCCAAAGATGTGCAGGCTAGGTGAATTGGCCATATTAAATTGCCCATTGTGTTCAGGGACATGTAGATTACGTGTGTTATAGAGGTAATGGGGCTGGGTGGGAAGCATTGAGGGTTGGTGTGGACTTGTTGGGCTGAAGGGCCTGTTTGCACACTGTAGGGATTTATGATCTATGATTTACAGGAGAAGAGGGCAGTTATTTAAAACTGCAATGCACAAGAATATTTCCTCCCAGAGGGTGGTTAGTTTCTGGAAGTTTCTATCCCAGAGAGTTGTGGAACCTAGATCTTGAGAAGTATTGGAAAAGAAGGTAGGTAGATTTTTCAAATAACAGAGATTTGACAGCTGTGATGACCAGTATGAAAGAGGAGTCAAGGCTTAAGACACATCTGGTTGAAGCTGGGCAGCTTATGGTACTGGATGGAATTTTTATGTTCTTATACAATATAAACAATGTCAGTGTGTCAATATGTTAGACGTTTGCTTGCCATAACTTAGTACCCTGATAATATTGTGAATTTAAATGGTAACCACACAGGAATTCACAGCACCAGCAACTTGTTGTTTACTCAAGTTTCCAAGAATACAGCAGAAAACAGTGATAATCCAAGGTATAGTTTCATAACTGTTCTTTATGGAGAAATCACATGCTAAATACACTCTTTCCACTAGGACTGAAAGAACAGATCACTAGTTTGAATTCCACTAAAGGTTGTTCACCACAACCTGAGTGACACAAGATCATAAATTACTTTGGAATAAAACTGCTTCACACTTCAAATAAAATAAAAAATGTTGACAGTAATTCTAATTCAGCCGTTTAATTCAAATTGCTTCTTCTGGGTTTTAATTTTCTTATTTTATGTTAAGTAGATTAAACAAAATAAATTATGATAAAGAACATATATAAAGTGTGGTCGAAATCTCATGTTTCTAAAATGAACATCATCTCCTAATAACAACAGTTGAAGCCTTAGCATATTTTATGCTGATTTGGGGATCCAAACTGATTAGATTTGAACAGCACATTGTACTTTAATTAGTTCTTATCCCCCTATTCTAACATAAAATCTGCTGAAATGGTTGTGATTACCAGACTGCTTCTGCATGCAATTTGCGATAAAAACAATCAATTATTTCTGATTGGCACCATTGTGCCATTAGTAACCTTGTTGATTTGTACATTGGAATTGCTGATCTTAATTGACTTTTACTGCATTTACCTGGCAAGAACTAATTTGGTTTTGTTTTGACTGAACAGTCTTATTGACTTTGGGATGCATAATCTTGTTAAATTGTACATTATGAGTCAAAATACCTCACTTTTTTAGCAACAGTTTACATATTTTTTCTTCAGAAGTTTTTAGTTTAGAAAGGCCTCAAGTGCTGAAGCAGACTTGATGGGCCAAAGGGCCCATTCCTGTGCTGTACTGTTGTTTTTTTGTTCAATACGGTAATAAACAGTCTCCCCACTTGAGCAACCAAGTTAACCTGAGCTATCTCTAAGAGACTGATTCTCTCTCAGACTGAACTACAAGACACTAGCCAGGTTATTGTGGCCCAAATCTAGAAATCTTCAAATGATTGGAGACCAGACTTACCCTGCAAGGTGCACTACAGATCCTCTTAGCAGAGACTATGGGAATTAGTTGGGAAGTTCGAACTTGTAATACATAATTCCCATGTTTCCTTCGACCTTCTGAAAAAAGTCTTAAATTTGAGCTGAATTTGGAGAGTATGGACAGTTCTGATTTACCTGGATAGCTATCCAAGATATGTTAGGTATATTTTCAGATTGGCAGGCAGTAACTAGCAGGTGCCACAGGGATCGGTGCTGGGACCCCAGCTATTCACAATATATATATACTAAAGATTTTGATGAGGAAACAAAATTTAACATCTCCACATTTGCAGATGATATCAAGTTGGGAGGGAGGGTGAACTGTGATGAGGATGCAGAGATCCTTCAGTGTGATCTGGACAGGTTGGGTGAGTGGGCAAATCAACAATAGATGCAGTACAATTTGGATAAATGTGAGGCTATTCACTTTGGAAGTAAATACAAGAAGGCAGATTACTACCTGAATGGCTGTAAATTGGGAAGGAGGAGTCTGCAGTGGGTCCTGGGTGTCCTCGTGTACCAATCGCTGAAGCATGTAGGTGCAGCAGGCAGTAAAGAGGTAAATGGTATGTTGGCCTTCATTGTGAGGGGTTCTGAGTACAGGAGCAGGGATGTGTTGTTGCAGTTATACAGGGCTTTGGTGAGGCCAAACCCAGAATATTGTGTGCAGTTTTAGTCTGCTTTTCTGAGGAACGATGCTCTTGCTCTCAAGTGAGTGCAGCGAAGATTTACCAGGCTGGTTCCGGGATGGCGTATGAGGAGAGATTGACTGACTAGGTTGGGATTGTTTTTGCTAGAGTTCAAACGAATGATAAAATTCTAACAGGACTGGACAGTGTAGATGCAGGGAGGATGTTCCTGAAGGTGGGTGTGTCCAGAATCAGGGGTCACAGGTGTGGACTATTTCGGGCAGAGATGAGGAGACATTTCTTCACCCAAAGAATAGTGAGCCTGTGGAATTCATTACCACAGGAAGTAGTTGATGCCAAAACATTGAATGTTTTCAAGAAGTGACTAGATCTAGTACTTTAGGCGAATGGGGTCAAAGGTTATGTGGAGAAAGCAGTATTAGACTATTGAGTTGGACAATCAGACATGATTGCGATAAATGGCCTCCTCCTGCTTCTATCTTCTACATTTCTATATTTCTTAGTCTAAGTCCTGGGTGTTTACGCAATTGGTCCCCAATCACTTTCAAACCCAAAACCCCACTCCCCCACTCCCATCAACCTCCTGATAACTCGACTAGCCCCTTCCAGCAATTCCCTAACTTTGCACTACTCTTCCCATTACACAAAGCTTCCACAACCTGACTAGCCTCATGACTCCTGACTTCATGCTGATTGACTACACCCTCAATCCAACCTTATCTGACCCAACCCCGACACCTAACTACCCTCCCAATCTCCTGCCTGCCCCTGAAACAACGAACTACCACCAACATGACTTGACATGACAATCCCTCTAACCATGACCCCCTTGCCCACTTCATCTACCTCCCCACTTACCCACCTGAAACTCGACCACCCTATCCACGGTCACTCTGCCCCCTTACATACTAACTTCACCCACACTACCCTCTTAGCCACCATACGTCTTTACACATTTACTTTCTTTTGATAGCTTTTCAGACAAGGTTTGTGACAAGGTATTGGCGAAGATCTGTAGCTTGGGTTGTGGGTGAGGTTGTTGACTTGCTTGCCGAGCTGGCTTGTTTTTGTTCAGATGTTTCATCACCATGCTAGGTGACATCATCAGTGGAGCCTCCAATGAGACGAGGAATGATGGTAGCCCAGAAGCCCACAGACACTCTACAGCAAACACTTACAAGGATTAAAGATGCCATTCCCACAGCATACAGAACCAACGTGGTTTACAAAATACCATGCAACGACTGCCACAAACATTACATTGGACAGACAGGAAGGAAACTAACCATCAGAATACACGAATACACAGAATACACGATAGCAGCAAAACAGCACGATGAACTCTCCTTAATATCAGCACACTCAGACAATGAAGCTATCAGTTTAACTGGAACAAGGTAATCATGTAGCCCAAGCCAAACATAGACACGCACAGGAATTCCTAGAAGCATGGTTCTCCACCCATACTTCAATCGACAAACATATAGAATTGGACCCCATGTATAAACCCATACAGATCAAAACCGGAAATGACAGAACTCATCACAACGGACCGGACAGTATAAGTTTAAATCAGAGTGGAATAACATTGCTTCACTGGAGGCTCCACTGTTGATGCCACTTAGCATGGTGACAAAACATCTGAACAAAAACAAGCTAGCTTGGCGAGCAAGTCAACAACCTCAAGGCTTGTGACGTTTAAATTCCCTACCTACTGGTGCACCACGGCAGCCAGAAAAGAGACAAAAAAGTGTAGAGCTGGATGAACATAGCAGGCCACAGCAGAACCCTGCAGCCCAATGGTATCAATATGGACTTCACAAGCTTCAAAATCTCTCCACCCCCGACCGCATCCCAAAACCAGCCCAGCTCGTACCCGCCTCCCTAACCTGTCCTCCCACCTATCCACTCCTCCTACCTCAAGCCCCACCCCCATTTCCTACCTACCAGCCTCATCCCGTACCCCTGACCTGTCCGTCCTCCCTGGACTGACCTATCACCTCCCTAACTCCCCACCTACACTCACCTTTACTGGCTCTAACTCCGCCTACTTGACCTGTCTGTCTCCTCTCCACCTATCTTCTCCTTTATCTATCTTCCAACTGCCTCCCCCTCTCTCCCTATTTATTTCAGAATCCCCTTCCCCTCCCCCATTTCTGAAGAAGGGTCTAGACCGGAAACATCAGCCTTCCTGGTCCTCTGATGCTGCTTGGTCTGCTGTGTTCATCCAGCTCTACACTTTGTTGTCTCAGATTCTCCAGCATCGGCAGTTCCTACTATCTCAACCAGTAAAGAGAACCTGGTTTTAGCAAGGCTATTCTGCACTGCACTTTCAAAGTTTGCTGCACTGAATTGGTTTTGATGTATCATCCATTGGAGGATCACTCAGAAAAATCAGGGGAGAATTTTTTTTTGTCTAATCAGAGTCAGAAATTCCCTGATTTGAAGAGCCAGGCTTATTCTTGTTAAAATAGCTACTTGCTTGTGGCAAGATATTTGTTATATAGTTATTTCAAAAATATGTAATTGCAAAATAAATGTTCATGTGTAAAGGTTTAATTTTATTTTTCTAAGATTGTTAAACATGCAGCAAAATTTTGAATCAGAGATAGTAGGAACTGCAGATGCTGGAGAATCCGAGACAACAAGGTGCAGGGCTGGATGAACACAGCAGGCCAAGCAGCATCATAGGAGCAGCACTCTTCGAATAAATTTCCTTTTGACCTATTCTATTGTGAATTATTGTTAGTAGGTCAGACTTTGAAGTTTTCAGCAGAACAATTGGACTCATATCTGTAGAGCGTAAACTAATTCCCCACTGACCATGATAATTGTATGTCAAACTTCATTTCAATTTATAATAGAAGGAAGAGAAAGACAACGCAATCGGAAGAAGTAATAGCTCAATTATCTTTCTTTGTGGTAAATTGAACCAAGTTACAGGAGTGAATTGGCCCTATCACCAGCAATCAGGAATAAAATAGTAACTGTTCCATGGCAGAGAGAAGATTATACCCAAGGGCAACACTACTTTGTTAACAAAGATACAAATGAGTGTTCTACTACAGGTTCACTTACACTTTGTAAAGACGAAGGATTTGCAAAAGTAAAGTCATTTGTTATGCTAACTTTTAACATTTGCAACTGAAAAGGCAACATTCAATATACATCTGCATCTTTGATCAAAGATCACTGCAATGTGAGCAATCTGTGGCTTTTCCCACTCTTCGAATAAATTTGCCTTTGATTACGATATTAGCTTTAATTTTACACATGCTCGAATCTTGAGTAGCCGTATTATTGTTACCAAGTAATGCAAGGAATTCAGAAAATGAATAGTGAAGTGTACACTGTTTGCTTCCCCAGTGACGCATCTATTCATCGGTATACATCAAACATGTCAGCTCATGTCACACCAGTCAATATTTCACAATCACTGCACACACCTTTACTAAGAAGTAAAAGCTGTCATCTCAAGTAGACATCAGCAAATTTGTATAAGATGCTTGAACATTCTCCTTGTATTTATTGCATCAGGTCTAATCAGGTGATTATCTCATAAGTCCGAGAATTTTGTAATGTTCACTATATATTGTTTGATACATAGTAAAACATGTCATTCCGAGCATGCACAGAAATAAGGTAGTACCTGTGAAGAAATAAACAGAATTGATGTTTCAAGTTGATGATGGTTCGCAAGAATGTGAAACTGTTCGGGATACAACAGATTTTGAGCAAATATAAAGACAGAGAAAAGTGTGGTGGGAAGGTAAGGTCAAGGGAGAGGAGGAAAGAACAAAAGTGAAAGTTTATGATAAGTGGAAGGCAGGACAGTTTAAAGAATGAAAGGAATACTGGTTGAAAGCAATAGGTCAATAAAGAAACTAAAATTTGGTTGAGAGGAGATGTAAAATATTGTAGGAAGTGCATTATAGCTGATATTCAAAAAACTGATACGTGTTTATGATCTGAAAGTTTTCAATTCAATACTTAGTCCAAAAGTCTTTGAGATGTCTGATTTAAAGATATTCTGTTGTTTCTTGAGTTTCAATTTAGGTTTATTAAACAATGTAGGAGATCCAGGACTTGAAGCTCAAGTGGGACTGGTGGAAAAAATTAAACTGACAGGTAGCCAGAAGTTCAAGATCGCATTTGTGGTCTGAAAGGAGGTGTTCTCCATAATGATCACCCTAACTACATGTGGTCTTTCCTGTGTCGAGGCCACATTGTCTGAAATGACGGAGTATGCAGATATTTTAGAGAGATACCATGCAAACGAATCATTGTTTCGCCTGCAAGGGGTGCTAGTGTTTTCTGGAAGATGGATAGGCACAAGCTAAAGAACAGATTTTCAATCTGCTGCACTTGAATAGAAAAGTGGCATGGAACAGGGAGGACGTAATGGAAGTGGTTGAAGGGTGAATCAGAATGTGATGGAGGTAACATCTCCTACAGAATGTTTGATGAAAGTGTATTTATTAGTATGTTAAATATAATCATTTAACTATATCTTTATGCTAACATGAATGTCATCACAGAATGATGCAATATCATAAGAATCTGTTCTTTTGCGCAATCAGTTAGCAACAAGTCTTTATTAAAGCTCTGTGTTCAAACTCTCTGCTTCCCTTCAGCCTTTTTTGCAGTAATCTAGAAAGACATATTTCAATGTGATGGTACTGGAAGTATAATACTGATCAACAGCTAAAAATAACACTCAAATCAGCAGACTACAATTCATAAACGAAACATCAGTGATGTGTGTTTTTCTAAATGTAACTTTTAATGCTGGTGAAAAGCATTATGTCCATTTGGAATCTGAACTGATAACACATTACCCATGAATACACATCACCAACACGTTATAATGAATCAAATTGGAAACACAGCACAATTTGTTGAATTATGAATATAGATTTGAACTGATTACCTGATGCAGAGATCATAAAGCACAACCTAAAATGATCTAATTATCTGCTCCTGAAGTATTTTAACTAAGATGATGGTTTCATATCAAAGTAATGGGGAAAATCTTGAAGTAACTTTCACAAATAAACTACTTGCTTTGCAGTTTAGCCTATGTTGCTTAAAATACTATCATAGACATATTCTGTGATCAAATAATATGATTGCTGGAGATATCCGTTATTCCTTTAACCTTTCTAGTATCAGTTTCTTTTTAAATTTAATAACTAAAGTCACTTGCCCAGGAAAATCTATAAAGTGAAAGAATTGATTACATCAAGGAATGATAAACTTGCAATTGTAAGCTTAGGCAAATGACAAAGTAAAGGTGATTGAGATTTGTCAGTTAAATTTCAGTTTGTGTTTGTCCATCATGCTTAGGAATTCATTGAAGGTCTCAAAGAGAGAAGACAAAACTGGAAAAGTATCCATTATTAAAATACTAATCTCTTTAGAAATTGTCCTTTAATTAATCGGTCAATTAAATAAATGATTCTCATGAAATCCTCTAGTAGTTTATAGCTGCAATCTTTTGCAAACTGCTACCATTTCTGTGATCTGTTTCCTGGTAGAATAGTGAAGATGTTATTTGAATAAGGCTGTGCCGATGGCTAATTTAAATTCCACATCATTTTTTTTTGATTCTGCTGCATAATATTAGAAAGTCAGTCACCATGTTGTCAACATCATAATGTTTTCAGTACCTCTCATTTATTTCCATCTACATGGAACCGGATGTTAGTGAAAGCAACTCAGATTACCATATTCACCAATTAAGGCCAGAAAGTTTCAAGTCAATTTTAACATTGCAGACATTGTTTTAGAAGATAAAATCAAGCCAGTGCAGGCACGTGCTAAGATATACTTTGTTCTTAGCAAGCAAATCCAAATAATTCAAATGCTACAATTCTAGTTTTGTGCAAGACAAACTTTTGGTTCAGATATTTTTCCAATTTCATTTCAAAACTTTTTTGTTTCTTTCCCAGTTGTACATAGATTTTAAAAATACAGTGGTTAATGGCATGTAAACAAAAGGTTTACATACGAGTGTTCACTTCTTTCTAAAATGTTTGTGCAACTTTTGAATTGAGTCTACTGTTTTGAGTTTTAGTTTCTCATATCACAATTAATTTTAACACCGACGTATTGAAATTCACTTTTTTGAATTTACAATGAGCATTTTTGCTAAATAGCTGTAATGAACAAAGGAAAGAGAGAAAGAGGCAATAGTTACATAGCTTGAGGAGTGTCACTCTGATGCAAGACAAGGAGGGTGGCTCATTAAACAAGCACAGCTCAAATGGGGATTGCACCTACTTAATGGCATCATTTTGCTCCACACTGTGGCCAGCTAAACTAACTGACCCCCACATAATATATAACTATATTTATAGTAAATAGCTTGAATATTGCATTCAATAGATATTCATGCTTCAAGTGTAAAAGGATGCACTGGGATAAAATGAGTTTTGGCTAAGTAACCAAATAAATGATTCACTCTACTCAGTTGTTTAGAAGACTGCCTGTAACTAAATAATATGGCATAGAAATCCTGAAGATCAATTTATCTATCTGTGATATCAGCTTATTTGAAATGTCCTGCACCAGCGTATAATGGACTTTCCCTCATGACATGTTTTAAAAATGGCCAAACGAGCTGGAAATGATGGCTGTCTGAGAGTCACCTGACTTTCATGCCTTAAAACTATGCACCTGTCTCTAGGGTAAAAAGAATATCTCTGACCGATTGGAGCAATGCCTTTTCCCTAAAAACAAAGCAAAACTGTATTATCATATTGAATGGGTCATTCAAAAGCAAAGAAATTACCTGTCTCGAATTTTAAAGTGTTAACCAGAACACAAGATCCATTATTTTAGAACGGACTCTGAACTTACAAAAATCACATGATGAGTGAGCCATGTTGTTGACTGCTTCTAAAATTGGCTAGAAGCAATTTGTAATCAGTTCCCTCAAACTTGCTGTGAGCAATTTAAATAGCCAAAGTAATTAACAACAATACCTTAGAGATCCCAACAGGGAGACTAACTCCTGCAACTTGTCCCAGTTAAAGTTTCCCTGTGAATCAATTACTTTGAAATTCAAACACAGTAAACCTCGCAGCCAGCTGAGAATCATTATTTTGATATTTTTTTCATGTCACTATTAAAGCATCAATGTCATTCAAGATATCAATCTTGCTCCGCACTAGACCAGAGATTATGAACCAGTGGTTGAGATAACTATGATTTGTCAGTGTATTTTCTTACTTATAGCTAATCATTGTGTGTGTGTGAGAAGTTTAATTTTAAATTTGGTCAAATCTGGGAATTAATAACCTTCTTTATTTTAAACTCATAAATCTTGCTCCCTTGGAAGGATCCCTCTCTTCACACCCCCGTTCAGCTTCTCTTTCACCTCTCTTACAGCCACGTTTCCCGACTCCCTGCCCACCCACTTCATTTGAGCTTTACCTGGATCAGAAGATTCAGGACAGTGTTTCAGGTTGATAATCCTTCATGAACAAAAACAAAGTTGCTGGAAAAGCTCAGCAGGTCTGGCAGCATCTGTGAAGGAGAAAATAGAGTGAACATTTCGGGTCTGGTGACCCTTCCTCAGAGCTTTTCCAGCAACTTTGTTTTTGTTCCTGATTTACAGCATCCGCAGTTCTTTTGGTTTTTAATTGATAATCCTTCATGATGATAATAAGTTGGGTTTTCAGCTTTTTAGTGGGAACAGAGACAAGACAACAGGAGGTGTGTCTCAGGAACAAGATAAGCCTGACGAGGAAATGAAGAGAGACAGGAGTAAGAATCAGAAAAAAGACACTAGTTCATGGCAAGGCTTGAGAGGAACTTTACAAGACATTTGGTCCTGTGGGTTAGCAGAGCAGGGATGTGGCACAGACACCTGATTGGATGCTCTTTAGCTGTAAAGAGTTTGTGAGCTCCTTGCACTTACTGTTGGAGTAAAAGTAGAGAAAGGTTTTTAAAAAGTATTTGCAGTTAAAAGAAAAGAACCTGGGGGTTATCTTGGCAGTACATAGGCCAATGGATGGCTGAATCAGTTGTTCATTCTATCCTTTCAATTCCTATCTCTTGATCAGGCTGTAGCAATGTCAGGGTATGCTGAAATATACCACGGCTACAGTGGTGCTTGGGTGCTTTGACATTCCAGCTGAATTACGTTGAGCTACACTCCTCAGCTGGCTTTACCCTAACTAGGCAAAGCTTTAACTAAATCCTTATAAAAGCCAAAGTGTACAGCAGGCAACCCAAGTCTGTGGAAGACTTTGCCATCTCATCCTGTTATTGTCAGGCATTATTTGGCAATCTGGGCAGGATAAAATATGATAATTTAAACTTTCAATGCAGGTGTGCGATGTGTGTGAGTATAGAGAATTCCTCAGAGTTCAGAGGCATGTCAGGAAGTTAATTTGAGTCTTTCACTGCTCCCAAGATTGCAAGATTAAGTTTATTCATGTATTCTTAATGTTTTAACGAAGGTCTATAGCTTAGGTTGTGGTTGGAGTTGTTGGTTGGTTAGCCAAACTGACTGGTTTCCATCTCCCTTCTAGGTGACATCGTCGGTGCTGTGTAGCCTCCGTTGAAGTGTTGATGTTCTGTCCCGGTCTGAATTTACATGGTCTGGTCTGTCATGGTGGGCAGTCTTGTTACTGGGTTTGTACCGTAGTGGTATATAGATTGGGTCTATTTCAACATGTTTGTTAATTGCATCGGTAGTTGAAAACCAGGCCACCAGGAATTCTTATGCCTGTCTTTGTTTTGCTTGTCCTAGTACTGTAACTTTGTCCTAGTTAAATTGATGTCCTTCCATGTTGGAGAGTATTGAAATGAGGGCAAGTTGGTCGAGGCGTTTTGCTGTGAGTTGGTGTTCATGTACCCTGGTGGCGAGTTTGCTGCCAATTTGTCCTATATAGTGTTTCTCACAGTTGCTGCATGGTATTTTGTATATCACATTTGTCCTGCTTGTTGTGGGTATGGGACCTATCGTCTTTGAGGGTAACTGGCGAAATGTGGCTGTTGGTTTGTGTGCTATCCTTATTCCAAGATGTCATAGGAGTCTTGTAGTCAACCACCGATGCAATAAACAAACATGTTGAAATAGACTCCATCCACATACCACTACGGTACAAAACCAGAAACACGACTGCCCACTATGACAGACTGGACCATATCAATTCAGGACGGGATAAAACATCAGCATTTCAACAAAGGTTACACAGCACTGATGATGTCACCTAGAAGGGAGAGGAAATGTTGCGTGAAAACCAGTCAGCTCGGCTAACTAATCAACAACTCCAATTCTTTTTCTAAAAATAAAATTAGAACTATAATCGATATTAATATAGATAATACAGATAAAATGGTGACCTAATGTGGAATTCCGCTATGTCAACTGTTCATCAATAATATATAGGTGGTATAAACAAAGATTTTAATTCAATAATTTTTGTGCTTTTAAATCAGAACAGTGGCTAGAATTTTTTTCACTTGTGGCTTAAATTCTATGTATTATTATCATAATAACTGTACATATTTTCTTTACCTTACCACTAGATGCTAGCGTCAAAACCACATTATTCAGTGAAATTATACTCTGTCAATATCTTCAGCTAGAACTAATTTTGCACAGACAAAATATCAGTGCCATCTGTCACTATTCTCAGAACCAAATAATGCTGCATTAGAAATCACATGTATTGTATTTACTGCAGAATGAGTCAGATATTCAAGGTCATGAATGCATTACTTATCTAGATATATTAAATAAACAGAAGCGAATAACTATATTCCTGATTTTCACTCTGGTCACTGACTGACAAGGCTCAAGCCCGGGTTGTCACTTTGATGCTTGAGCCAAATTGCCTCAGGGGCCTTCAAAATGCATTCAGCCTGATACCCACATAAAGCTAGTGTTAATCACTCACTGTTAGTGAGTGGGAGCTGGCGAGTGGGAAACATAGCTTTTGCCAAGGATCAGAAAGATTCAGGGTTGTGTTCAAAAGAAAACCTGAGACAGTAGAGGCCCAAGGATTCCTCATTAGGTCCAGAGGGTCTCTCCTATTCTGCCTGCTGCTGGTTAAAAGATCATAAGGGGCTAAATTACATATTCAAATCCCAGCTCTTGTAATCTCACTTACATGGTGGGTAAGGCCCTCACAATGCCAGATAGGTGTTTCTTAAAATGGCATAGGCACATGTACACTGTGTGCATCTGGTAAGTAGAATGCAGCCCCAATGTTAATCCCCAACACACTTCTTATCCCTTACCTTGTCCAAGGGATAAAATTGTAGCCATGATTCATTAGATGTGTTTCATAGTTGTCCCCATATGGTGCAGAATAATTGATTGTCATCTTGGTACACTGACAGTAGTGCAGGAGTGTCTGATGTAGCATTCAGAATATACATGCTTTTTACATGTATATTCACTTGTCCTTAACAATATAGTTCCTGAAAATTTTCAAATAAAATGACAAAACATAATTCATCCATCAATGTCATCTGGCAATAAGACAGTTGCAATCATTAACTTTTTCGATATTATGATTAATTTAAACATGAACAATCAAATTTTATAATGAAGCAAAACACAGTAACACTTTTTGTACTTGTTTATTTTTCTCAAATATGTTATTTACCGAATTGCTTCACTGATGGGATGCTTTCCCTCCATCTTGTGGATTCAGTATTCCTGCTGATAATGGCACATATTACCAAGGTGACGTTGGTTCCTGGTGTTGTAAGAGTTGCTCAGGTTTCATCATGTAATGATGTTGCTCAGGTTATGTTGATTTTTATTAATGGTGCTGGAGTTGTTCATGATCTTTTTTTGCTTTTCCAGCTGAAATGTAGTCTCAAAAGCATTCTTTTTCTCCTCATTTCTTTACCAGTTAGCCTCTTATGATTTTGTAGTTTCTGTTTTATTTCTGGCTGGGTAACTGGTTCTCAGCATTGAATCTTGTGTGGGTACAGTTTGTCCTTTCAGCATTGTTTTCAGAGTTATTATTCTTAATCTGGCCAGCAGAACACCATCTCCCAGTGAGATATCACGTCTGATTAATCAATGTTACCTTTAAAGATGGTTATGTTTGTTCCCCTTTATCAGGCCCTCCCCAGATATTTGCTGAAAGAGCTCTCCATCTAGTTTGTCTCCTCTCTAATTTGACTCAAGTTTGATGATATTATGTTTACAAGGTGTAAGAATCCATCAAATAGAAATTTTATCATGTTTCTCATTTGGTGACAGGTGTCACAAGCAACATTTCTTTTCCTGTCTTGTATTCGATGTGAAGTCTTAACTCTAAAATCTCAAGTATAACCTTTGCAGCCTTGTTGGTGTTCTACATAGATTTTTCTTGTAGATCTGCTGCACAAATCAATGATTGCTTTCCACTATGACTTTCTTTTTCCCCGTAGAGGTATGCATGGAATTTTTCTAATCCACGCAGAGCTGTCAAAAGATCTCATTGTATGAGTGGTATATCTTGTCTCAGGTGATGTTAAGATTTTGGATGTTAAAGTCATCAACTTTCCATCCTGTACCTGGGTTACTCCTGGTCCTTTTGTAAGGTGACTCGATTCTTTCTGTTGTAGTGCGATAGGATTGTCTCCTCACATACTCCTTTGAGTTTGCGGAAACTCCCCTCATAATTTCAGAGAGATGTACAGCATGGAAACAGACCCTTCAGCCCAACTCGTCCATGCTGACCAGACATCCTAACTTAATCTAGTCCCATTTGCCAACATTTGACCCATATCCTTCTAAATCCTTCCTCTTCGTATACCCATCAGATGCCTTTTAAATGTTGTAATTTTGCCAGCTTTCACCACTTCCTCTGGCAGCTCAAGCTATACACACACTACCCTCCGTGTGAAAAAGTTGCCCCTTGGGTCCCTTTTAAAACTTTCCCCTCTCACCTTAAACCAAAGCCCCTTAGTTTTGTACTTGGTTACTTTTGCTCAACCCCAGAATAGCAGCATCATCATGTTTTAAAACGAATAGTTCAAATCTTTTCCTTTGCCTGTCTCTCTGATTTGGGTTGTTCTCACCTGTCCAATCTCAGGGCCAACATATGGCATTACCCTTGTGTTCAATTCTAAAGAAGGGTCACAGGGCTCAAAATGTTAACTTTGTTTTCTCTCCACAGTTGTTGTCAGAATTGTCGAGTTTCTCTAGCAATTCATGTTTTGTTTGTTTCAGTTCTCCAGCAACCACATAGTTTTGTTTTATTTAAACAGTAGATGTGTTGTATTTAACTTCCAGAAGGTATTCGAAAAGGTATCTCGTGAAAGATTGTGTCATAAAATAAGAGCCAATGGCATTAGAGTTAGTATATTGGCATGGATAGAGAATTGGTGAATGGGTAGGAAACTGTATGTGGGGACAAAGGATTCTTTATCAGGTTGGTTACCTATAATGAATGTGGTTCTCTAGGGATCAGCGCTGAGAGTTCAACGTGTTATAATATAAATTAATGACTTAAAGGAAAGTAGTGAATGTATTACAGATAAAACAATAGATGGAAAGGCAAGTTGTGACGGGGATACAAACATAGAATTATAAAAATTTTACTGTACTAAAGGAGGCCATTTGGTCCATTATATCTCTACTGACTCCCAAAAGAGCTACCCAACTAGCCCCATTCTCCAGTCCTATCTCCATTGCGCTCTAAATTCACCACTTCCAAATATATATTCAGCTCTGTTTTGAAACCTCATTTGGAATCCACACCCACCACTCTCCCAGGCACTTCTTTCCAAATCCTAACAACTCTCTGAAGTTTCTCCTTATCTTATTCCTAGCTGTCTTGCTGAAAATCTTGAAATTATGACCCATAGTTACTGACATACCAACCAGTGGAAACAGAATATCCTTCTTTACCCTGTCAAAAGTGTTCATAATTTTGAACACCTAAACAAGGTCACCTCCTAATCTTCACTGCTCCAAGGAAAATAAGCCCAATTTCTCTAAAGTCCTTCATCCCTAGTATCAGGCAAAGGGGGAGTTTGAGAAGGAAAGTCCTTCATGGCAACCTCTACCAGTGTGGGAATTGAACCCATCATTCTGCATGGAGAGCCAGCCATCTAGCTAACTGAGCTAAGTAACTGCCAATACTGTAAATCAATTGCAAAATTGACACCAGTCCATTAACGTGGATATTATTAGTTGATGGTTTGAAGAATCAAGGACAGTGAGTTTGTACCTCGACATTTCAGGAAATATGCCACAATCAGTCCTGCAAATCCAATTCAATTATTTTGTGAATTTGCAATAGATCAATCGGAGATCTGCACAGATATCAGTCATAGGTGTGTACGTTCATCAGGGATGGCCCACAGTGAGTCCAGATGTGGGGTGCGGAAGGTTCTGTCCAATGAAAGTCAAGGTGTTTATCATTGGCCAGTGCTGTCATAGGGAAGTTGAGGAACTCAACTGTGAGGATTGGAGTCAGCTCCTGAGATGCAGAAGAGATAATAATTGCAAAAGGGGCAACACAACATGTAAGTGGGGCAGACAATAGAGCATTGTAGATCAAAAAATATTGTGTGGGTGGTGGGTGTGTTATTGGTGACCATAGTGGAGCATGTTGTCTTTGGAGTTTTGGGTGCGTGACCCCCAGGGGCATTTGTGGCTAAAGAGCTTAGACATGTGTTGTGTCTTGCCTTCTCTACATCACCTAATCACCAGGACTGTGGACAAAGGGGGAGCTAACTTCCCTTTCACAGTCATGCCCAGAGTAATTGTTCACACACACAATCGTCACAATGCAGAAGGAGGCCACAGGCCATTGTGCCTGCACCGGTTCAATTACCTAGCGTCAATCTCCTGCTTTAGCCCCCATATCCCTGCACACCATTTCTATTCAAATAATCATCCAATGACCTCTTGAACCTCAATAACTCAACTGAACCTGCCTCCTCCACATTTCCAAGCAGATCATTCCATACCCTAACTACTCACTGTGTAAAAATGTTTCCTCTCAAATCAGCTTTGTTGATTTGCACATCACTTTAAATCTACACCCACTCATTCTATTTTCTTTTACAAAAGGGAACAGCTTCTGCTGATCTACTCTATCCAGCCTGCTCACAATTTTAAAGACCTCTTTCAAGCCTCCATTCAGCTGCCTTCTCTCTGGGGGAACAATCCCACCTTCTTCAATCTATCCTCATAAGTAGAGTCTCTCATTCCTGGAATCACTTATGTAAATCACTTCTGCAGTCTCAAGTACATTCACATCTTTCCTAATGTGGTGCCTGGAACTGTATGCAATACTCTACCTGAGGTCTAACAAGCGTGTTGAACAAGTTCAACATCATCTCCCTGCTCTTGGACTCAATGCCCCAGCTAATAAAGCTGAGAACACTGTATGCTTTATTAACTATTCTCTCTTCCTGCCCTGCCACCTTCAATGAACTGTGCACATTTAGACCCAGGTCCCTCTCCTCCTGCACATAGGAACTGAGAAAGGCAGGTCCAGACTGTCAGCACTTATCCTGGTGCATTAAATATGGTGCTGCATTGGAAATCCTAGGAGGTCCCTATGGCAAGTACCTTCATTGCTGGCAATTGCAAAATAGCACAAGGACAGAGTGCTATAATGGTATTGAGCATAGCTTAGGAGGTGTGTTGCCAAGGATAACTGTGGGGAATAAGTCATTAGATCTCAGAGAGAAATCATCTAAGGAACTCTCTGAAATTGAACTTAGCTGATTACTGGTAAAATGCAATCCACAGAACAGAGGATTAGAATGATTGTAAATGGCTCCAGCCTTTTCAATTAAAAAAAAAATACAGATTTCATTTTGAGCAAAAGAGATTGATTTTGTTCAACGTATTTGTAGCATTGAATACACGTTATCAGCTATCTATCTATCATTAAACTTTACAATCCCATCTTCTCTCCAACTCACACCCACAATTCCCCATCACCTCCAGTGTGGATTTTATTTTAAGCTACATCTGTTGTTTGTAAGATAAAGGGGTCATTGTTAAGAAAACAAATGAGTAACTTGACTTCCTGGAGCGCATGCGAAGAGCCAGTAGTTTTTAGAATTCAACAGCATGATCAATGTTACAAACGTCAAATGCAACAGAGTGTTTAAAAAAAAAGTGACATTACATTTGCATGCAGTTACGCTAGATTTTGTATGCTTTATTCTATGTAAAGTGAAGATGGAATTGCCAGACTCATGTTGCCTGTGTTCCTTGATTCCTCTTGAATTTGTAATGTTCGCACTGTTGTTTCTTTTAAAATGTTTTACTCTCTACTTGTCCCCTTTTCTGTATTTTTGGGGATATGGGATTTATTTACTGACTATAATTAAAAGTTAATACTTGTTTGGAGACCACATAAAATACATTTTTGATATTTTTCTTTGAAGCAGCGAGTTTAAAAATGTGTGTTATCACATAGGGCTTAATATAAGTGGAACTTAAAATCTGTCTTTGTAAAAGTCAATCCTGCTTTAAATGCCTAAAATATTAACTTCTAAAATACTGCCAGCAATAATTTTAAATGTACCTGTCATGGCTTTTATAGATTGACGGTAGTATGTATTAATTCAAATTTATGACCAAAGTATTTTTTCACCTCAAAATTTATTTCACCACCCCCATTGTCGATTGCATTAATTTTATTTTTCAACAGTTGATAACAACTCTTCTCCACACACTAAGCTTAAAGCATTATTTCTATAATTGGTGACAATCTATCTTTAAAATGTTGGCAGTCTAATATTACACAACCTAAACTAAGGATATGCTACATAGACGACACCTTGGTCATCTTTAAATGGACCAAATTAGAAGAGACACACAAACTCATAAACAACACCCTCACTGGAATAAAATTCACCAGAGAGGAGGAGAAGAACAAACAACTCCCATTCCTGGACGTCGTGGTAGAGCGCAAGACAAATGGGGAACTGCAAACGAAAGTACACCGAAAAGCCACACACACACAGACCAGGTACTGAACTTCAATAGTAACCATCCCAGCACACACAAATGAAGCTGCGTGTGAACACTAGTTAAAAGGGCAACGACACACTGCAGCAACATGGAACTACGACAAGAGGAGGAGGAATACCTCTTCCAAGTGTTCAAGAATAATGGATATCCAAAGAACTGGGTCAGGAGATGCCTGCAGGAACAGCATCAGAAAGATTCTATACGCCCCGAAACACTCATCACACTACCCTACATCAGGAACACGTCAGAACTTGCTGCAAGACTCCTACGACGCTGGGCATCAGATTGGCACACAAGCCCACATCAATCCTATGACACGTGCTCACCCGAACTAAAGACCCACTCCCTGCCATGGACAGGACCAATGTCATCTACAAGAACCCCTGCAGAGACTGCAAGAAACACTATATCGGACAAACAGGAAGGAAACTAACAACAAGAGTACATGAACACCAACTGGCTACAAAAAGACACGACCAATACTCACTCATCTCAATCCACATGGACAAGGAGAACCACCACTTCGACTGGGACAACACCAAGAGCCTGGGACAGGCTAGGCAGAGACAAGCACGAGAATTCCTGGCAGCATGGCACTCCACGAAGCATGCTATTAATAAACACATTGAACTCGACCCCATATACATTCCACTACGGAGGAAACCTGGAAGTGAGGCAATCCATCGCAACGGACCCCAGAGTTTAAAAACCAGGCGGGAAAACACACCAAGGCTTCATCAGAGGCTGCACTGAGGGTGTTACCAAGCACAGTAACAAAACGTCTGCGGAACAACAAACCAGCTCGGCGAGCCAACCAACCTCAACACCCACAACCCGAGCTACAAATCTACACCAAAACCTTAATATTACACAGTTTTGTGCTGGAGATGTGAAAGAATATTAGATATGTTTAAGTTTTAATTATTAACATGCTATTAATATTAAACTTCACACATAAGGTACTTGTGCGAACTTTATTCCTTCATTAAGATTTAGTGAGTTAATCAATTTTTAACTTATTTTTCCTTTTCCTATTATCATTTACTGACATGAAAGACCAAACCGTAGTCTTTTTTTTTGATTTCCATTATAAAATAAGCTGTATCTTAAAAACTAGTAAGGCCTTTCTATTTCCCCATGGGTTGAGTCATGAAACTCAAACATCAATGTTTAACTTTCCACATATTATACAGAATGTCTCTTGCCTAAACTTAGTGTGTCAAATGTTTATAAATAAATGTAAGATTATTAGTCTCATTGCAACTTTGACAGCAAATTGTGGTCTATGATGTTTCTAAAGGAGATTTCTGTGTTCCTGAATGTACTGAATAATATTTGAATCAATGCATACTAATCCATATTTTCAGAACATAAATAAGAGCAGGAAAAGAGCATACAACCCATTGAGCCTCCTCTGCTATTCAACACAATCATAGCTCAACTTCAGCATTTTTCTTCTGCTCACTCTGCATTTCCCTTTATTCTTTTAATTTATTTTGTTGAAGCAATAAATTATCAAATATAGCACAAAGTATCAAGGAGGTGAGGTATATGGCCTCTTCTGTATCTAAATCTCAAATTTGATAAAATGTATGTTTTATGTTTCTGATTTCCTAAGTACAAAACAGAGAGGAGGGTAGAATAAGGGCATTTCTGGCATTCCAGACAGAAAATATAAGTAGCTAATAATCCTCTTCAGTGTTCTGTTTAACTGAAAATGTGTGCTGTATATCTGTCTGATGTTCATTTTCAATGGTTGCACAATGTTGCTCTGCAAACTTTTGCTGGCAAGTGCTTTCCTGCTGAATGGTTGGGCATATTTAAGATCAATAGATTTTGGATTCTATGAGGGTCAGGGGAACATGAGAATTGGATAGGAAAGTAGAATTGAGGTTGCAGCTCAGGAATGGTGCTATCGAGTGATGGAGCAGGCTCGGTGCCCTACACCTGCTCCCATTTCTTTGTTTGTTATGTTCTTAACACAGATTCCAACGTGGCTTTGTATTATCTGCAAAAGTGGAGATATTACATTTGGTCCCTGCCTCCAGATCATTGATATATGTTATGGAGAGCTGGGGGTCCCCAAGTACACATTCTTGTAGTACCCAACTAGTCACAGCCTGCTAATGAGAAAGAGAATGACCCATTTATCCTATGCTCTGTTAGCCAATCATGTTAGTCCTAATAAATAGTGAAATAAAATTGGCACTACATTTGTACTTTTCTGTAGTTTTTGTTATGACTCTAGTTAGCTCAGCTTGTGTGAGGATCAGGTTAATGTCAATAGTATGGAGTCAAGCTTTGTTCAGGTTGAAATAGACTTGGCATTTACCTCTTCACTTTGTCTCTGAGCGCAGAGGACAGTGGCAAACCACCACTCAAAAAAAAAAGCACAAAGAAAACAATAAAGGTAGAAGTATGGGCACCTGGAAGAGTATGACATGACAATGTCACTAGACTAGTAATCCAAAGGCCCAGGCCAATGCTCTGGGACATGGGTTCAAAACTAACCACAGTAGTTGGTTAAAATTATGAATTTAGTTAATAAATTTGGAATTGACAGCTAATCTTAATGACAGGAGCCATACAGATATCATCAATTCTTGTAAAAACCCATCTTGTTCGTTAATGTCTGTTTGGTTACATATTACAGACTTGCTTTCCTGTCTGGGCTCCATGTGACTATGGGCCAACAGTGATATGGTTGACTCTTAACTACTCACTAAAATGACCCACCATGCCATGGCGTTCAAAAGCAATAGGGACGGGAAACAGATGCTGATGTTGCCAGTTGCATCCATATCCAATGAAAGGAGAACAAAAGACATTGAATGAAGCACTTGTCTTTAGACAGAGTAGACATGAATGTGTTGTTTTTCTGAAGGGAATGGATGCTGTAGGTGGCGGATGGTGCTTAAATGGGCTGCTTTTTCTTGAATGGTGTTAAGCTTCTTCAGTGCTGTGAAACTACAACCAATCCAGGCAAGTATTCCATAATACTCATAACTTGTAGACAATGGAGAGGTAGGAGCTAGACAGATTGACATTTGCAGCACAGAATGAAGCCATTTGACCCGTTATGTACACTCTGGTCAACAATTTTCCAACTCTTCGCCCATATCCCTGGATATGATGTCAATGCAATTGAATATCTAAATACCGCCTAAATATAATGAGAGTTTCTACCTCTTAAAACAAATGTATTGTCCCCAGTTATTGACCTTTACATGATGGAGAAAGTACTTTTCCATTCTCCCTACCTATGTGTTGCAGCAAACTCCCCGACTGCAGACAAAGACTCGTGAGGCAGCACAATTCAGGCACCTGGCATTTTATTCAAGGAATTTTTTCCATTTTATTCACTGGATCATGCAGGGAGAGGCCAAAGACCATCTCTGAATCTGGCCTTGATGTGAGGGCTCAATTACCCCCTTAATTTTTGGCTCAGATCAGAAGAGAACTCAGTAACACTCTGATTTTCCCAGTGGGACACAGTATTTTTATACATTTTTGTGTTACAATAATCCCCATACAACATGGTTATTGTGCCTTCCTCCTTTTTCTATACATCCAATCCTGAGAAAGACCTAATCAATGATGAACACTCCTATGGACAGCCTTAGGTTCCCCATGATTTAATGATGTTTACAAGGCATTGTAATCACCTGGTCTTGGGATCTTATCATGTATCCCATTAATTCACATTCCAAAATTAATTGTTACAGACTTGCTTACCCCTAAGGAATGTTCGATTTCTGTTATTCATTATATTCATTACTATCTGTATCAAATTCTGTTACTCATCTTATATTTCCCACTGTCTGAATCACAAGACATACAAAAGAAGTTGCTTCTTACAAAATGCTATAAGATTTATAATATTAGTTCTGCAATAAAGTTAGTTATATGAAAAGTGTTATGTTTTCCTCTGCTGTTAGTATTCTTTAACTAATAAATTGTGAGCAGTTCCAGTCTCACTTGACACTGGAGGCCTCGTTTGACATTCCCCTCTATCTTGCAGCTGCGCTATAACTCATTCTAGTCATGTACTGTCTGCTAGGATGAAATTTACTGCCTCTACTCTGACTAACTCTTTTACCTGATACAACATCTTTCTCATTGATAAGGCTAAAACTCAATCACAGACTTTTAATTCTGTCTAACTACTGTCAGCCATTTTCTGCAGGGCTAGAGGGACAGCTGGCTGTCATCCATTTTATGTCTCTCAGTTATGGGCAGCCCTAACACTATGCCTTTCAGAATTTTATCCACCACTATCAGGTCCCCTCCCTACATCTCCCCCTTTACCTCCTTCAATAGCCTGGAATAACTGTTATCTGGATCTTTGAAATTATCCACTTTGAAAGGCTCTAAACCTACTGGTTCCTCCTCTCTATATGTTTTTTCTAATATTTCTCAGACCTCCGCCTTATGTCCATATCTGCATTGACCTTTCCCATTGTGAATATTGATGTTAAGTATTAATTGAAGACCTTGCCCACATCTTCTGGGTCCCCACGCTCATTACCTCTTTGATCTTTAATGGGCCGCAAACTTTTCCTAGTTATTCTTTGTAGATTTAAAAACCTCTTTATAGATTAAAAAAAAGTTTTTCCTTTATTTCATAATCAATGCTTTATCATGCAGTCTATTTGCTTTTCTAATTTCCTTTTTAAGTTCCCCACTGCATTTTTATTCTCCTCTGCTGTATTAAGCCCTCAGCATCTGTGCAAGCTGCTTTTTTGTTTAATCCAAATCTTAATACCACTTGACACCCTGGTACTATTATTCTTTCAAGAATGTATTTGCCCAGTCTTTTCACTATTTCCTTCTGATTGCATCCCACTGCTCTGCTCTGGTGCAGTTTTATCCCAAGTAGCGGCTCCCAATCCACTTTGGCCAAATCATATCGTATCTTGTATCTTTCCCCAGTTTATAACTTTTATTTCTAGCCCATCCTTATCCTTTTATATAATTATCCTAATCTAATGGAATTATGGTCACTATCTCCAAAATGTTCCCATACTGATAGGCCTTCTGTTATGAGAAACAGAAATTGCTGGAGAAACTCAGCAGGTCTGACAACATCTGTGGAGAGATAGCCAAGTCAACATTTTGAGTCCAGTGACCCTTTAGAACTAGGGAAGGAGATAGAAGTGGGCTGTTCAGCGCTGGGGGACTATGAGTTTGGAGGCTGTGGGATGGAGCTCCCCAGAAATGATCAACTTATATCCCTGGGCCTATTTTCAAATATTAAGTCAAGAGCTGGCCCCTCCCTTGCTGGTCTTTCCATGTACCATCAAAAACGTTCTTCTGGATGCTAACTAAGTATTTTTTCTCCCTCTCTACCTTCTACACTAAAACTATCCCAGTTAATAATTTGGTAGTTAAGATTTCCCATAATTCCTAACTTACTAATTTAACACTTCTCTGAAATTTAATTACATAATTGTTCCTCTATCTCAAGGCAATCCTCCCTGATTTGGGCATGATGATACATACCCAAAGTGTTATTGCATTTTTTTAACTTCTACCTATACAGCCTCATTTAATCATCCTACCAAGATATCATCCTTCCTCACTTTTATAACTGATTCTTTGATCAATATTATGAATCTCACTTTTCTATCCCTTGTTCTATTTTGTCTGAATACCCAAAAACCACCTAACTCTCAATCATAACTATGATATATTCCCAAATATCTATCTGTGCCCTCACTTCATCTGCCTTATTCCTCAGGCTCCTCACATTAGAATGCTAAACATAGTTCTTTCTTATCTAGACTACGTTTTCACTGCATTTACCAGTTTTTTTTTAACTTCTAGCTCCATCTCAGCTTATCTCCCCTTTGAACTATTTGTCAGGATCCCATTTCCTTGCCAATCTAGTTTAAATCCAGCCCAACAGTCCAGTTGTTTGTAGAAGGGGCTGTAATTCAATCATAAGTGTGCGGTTACTGGGGCAGGAGGTGGGTGGGAGGAGGGATCAACTAGAGAACATCAGAGTTCCAGACTAGGGGTGTAGGTATTTGGTTGATGAAAGGATATTAATCTCAAGTTGAATGCGTTGTGAAGTGGATATAGTATGGTTGGGGGTTGGCCAGTATGGGGGGAGTGGTAACCTGGTAGTAGTGATGAGCCAGGCAAGGTGAGAGGATACTCACGTTGTCGGGGGTGGGGGTGGGGTGGAATTAGTGTGGTGCAGAGTCAGAGGGTAGTCTCATGAGGAGTCAGGGTGTCAGTTAGACAGTTAGACAGGTGTTAGACACAGAAAAACTACAATTCTTGGGTATGTATTCCGATAAGTCAGACAGAACTCTTTGAACTCTATGACTTTAACTCCGAGATGGAGAATTCTTCAGAGTGTTTCAACTTTCATGTAATTCCTATGTTTAATGTGTTGGGACCTCCAAGATGTCCCGACTTTCTGCTTCTTTGGAGGCAGGAATATCTGGGCTTATTATCTACACTAAATGATGGAATTTTAGATAATAAATTACATATTATCCTGGAAAGATGCAACTCGATTTTGGCAACTAAACAATCCAATATGTTTGAAAAACTACATTGTGGTAAATTGGTCCGAAGTTCTAAAAAAGTGAGTTGCACGTGCAATCTAGCTTCTTGCTGAGAAAAAAAAAACTTCAACTCAATTAAGTACAAACTGAAAAGCGTAACTGTTATAGCATAGCTTTACTTCGGATAAGATGATCCTGTAGAGGGTGGAAATTCCAGTCCCTGTAGAGGTTTGAAATACATTTTTTTTCTCCTAAAACTGCCAATAAACATGGTTATTTGTTCATTTGTGATAAGTGATCTTCAGAGAATACTCCTTTTATCCTCAGGGTCTGTAACATAACCAAGACTTCAAAAGGCAAAGTGTGAAGAATTCAGATGGGAGCAGGCAGTTTGAGTCAATTGTGGGTTTAAAAGAATTCCTCAACTAGAAAAATAGATTATGATTTTCATTAGTAAATGCATTGTGGCTTGCAAGAGAGAAGTGTTGTCTGAGAAGTCATATGAAAAACCATTAAGTGGAAGCTGTGTATAATGATTTCAGTCTCTAAGGCCTGACTTTGATTTCTGTACAACAATGTAGTTTTGCATAAACACATTGAACAGTAGGATAAATTGTTGAGTGAATGTCATGCTTTTTCATCCACGAGAAAAGTAACATAAACCAGGAAAATGATGAGCTCCAGTGACATGGCTTGATGAAGGGTTGCCAAAATGTTACTTTCTAAAATTATTGTCTGAAAGGAAATGTTGAGAATGATTTGAGATTATCTGTTTATCTCACTTTTATCCTATAAATGACAGCTTGTCAGACAATGCACCCACAGAAACAACATTTCCACAGTAAGATAATGTAGTGGACAGGTATTATGACTGTAGTATCCTGGAATTTAGATTTATCCCTAGAATAATACTGCATCTAAAAATGATGTTAAATGACTGTATTGAATTACAATAAATATTCTCCAGCACTTTTTTTGTTTTATCTAAAACTGGTGTTTCATTGGGCCTTGAATTGGCACTGATCTGGATGCAGGAATCAATGTTGGCACTAGCATCCACAAGCCTCAGCACCTGATGTTGGGATTCAGGGTGTATTTACATGGGACTGAGAGATTTTGGCTACAACCTGTAGGTATAACCACTTTTTAAAAAATCGCGACAGAAGGGCATGGTAGTAATTGCAATACACTAGTATCCAGAGCTCCTGGGTCATGTTCTGGTAACATGGTTTTAAATCCTACCCTGGATGATGAAGGATTTGAAATCAATTTTTATTTTAAACATGGCCTGATGGCAACCATAAAACCCTGTTGATTACTATAAAAACCTATCTGGTTCACTAATATTGTCTTTCGCTGGAAATCTGCCATCCTTACCTGGTCTGACCTATTTGTGACTCCAGGCCCAAAGAAATTTGCTTAACTCTTCACTGCCTTCTGAAATGGCCTTGACAGCCAATCAGTTCAAGGGTACCTAGGGATGGGCAACAAATGTTGACTTTGCCAGTGACTTCTACATCCCACAGAAGGATAAAGAAGACAAAAACAAAAAAACATGGAGGAGCATGGTACCAAATGATTCCTACTCAATTTTTTTTAAGAGTACCTGTTTGATTGTAGTCGGGAGCAACCCCTTTAAGGCATATGGTTAGGCTGTACGTAGGCCATATTTTACTGGCCATATCTAATCCAGCAATAGATAGGTCAGAGTAGGCCATTTCACAAAATGTGATTCAGGCAGATGTTATGCTGTGTTTGCATACAGAATGGAGGACAGAATGGTTTAGATTAGAAAGTACTGTTTACAACTTCACTATGTTCCAAAGTGCTTACACCCAACGAGATACTTTAAAGTCACTGTTGCAATGGAATCTTCTTCTCTCCCTGGTCGGGAGCTTGGAGGCAAAAAGGGGTTTAATTAGATAGAGAGGTGACATACCCAAACCTGCTACCTTCCCTCTATCCCGAAATGCTCCCCCAGTTAAACTTCGATCGCCTAGTCAGCATCAATCCCCTATACCCGATCTGGTATGGTACCATCTCTGGTTGGACTCTTTACATGTTGCTTCAAAAAACTGTTTTACATGCAATAACAAATTCTCCCCCATCCAAGCCCCGGCATTAAGGCAGTCCCAGTCAATATAGAGGAAGTTAAAATTACACACCAAGGGAACTCTGTTGTTTTTACATTTTTCCATAAAACGTCCACATATCCCTTCCTCTATGTCGCACTGGCTGTTGGGAGTAGCACACCCCCATATGACAATCAGGTGGAGGAGCTCTCATTTATGGTCGACTGTAAATCTTGCTTTTGGTTTGAGTGGATCAGTCAGGACATTGACTCTAAGATATATGACCTCATCCTTTCAGAATGCTTGACATTGTCCTCTGGAAGATTTCTCCTGCTGATTAGATGGCAAAAGTTAATCTGATTAAATGTAACATTCTAAAAGCAGTAATGAATGTTGTGAGCACGTAGACTCCTCATTGAGAGGTAGTTTGTGTATGTCGAATCCTCAACTCTGCTCATCATGTTGTCAGAGTTCACTGGCAGTTTGACCATTATAAGGTAACTCTGTTGTCATGATCATCCTTTTAGTTTGGGATTGATGGGACCTGCTTTATTGTGTGTGGGTGGTAGATGGAAAACCGCAAGGTAACCAACAGGAAGAGGCTCTTTTCATGGTTAAGATGTAGTTTATTGTAAGATAGCAATCAGGTGCAAGTTATTGATATGATAGACATTGTTGTAAGACCATGAGAACAACTAAATGGTAAACCTGTTTTCTTCTAGACACAGAGTTATACTCCACACATAAAGTGCTTATGATGACATCATATTGGCTGAAGCTGATTTAACTCCTCCCTTTCAGAATGAAACACTCATATAACAGTAATGAAAAACACAATTTTCATGTGGCATTTTGAAGATTGGAGTCTTTCCAAATTTTGCCAAGCTCCCATCCAGACTACATAGTTTGAACTTTGCATTCAATTGATTTGTTCAGCTGTATAAGATCCATGCAGGATCTGACCGACCTGTTGGGTACAGTATTGGGACCACCTGGAACACTAGCTTGTTAGCTCTGTTATAGGTGAAGTAATCCCTTGCTTCAACATAGAATCAATTTCAATCTTTTGCTTTGGCAGTAGTGGATGAGTGTGTAAACAGACACACCTGCTTTGTTTCAGGATGTAAAGTGATGTGATTTGCTTCCTTCAGCTTTCCTGGTCTTGTGAAAAGCTGTGAACCTTTAACTTTGGAATGTTTTTCAGACACATCTCTTTTGCTTTCCTGTTCATCAACTCAGCAAATCAGATGTAAATTAATATAGACCTTCCCACATAAGATTGAACAACTCTGGTTTGGGATCAATATAGACGTTCAGTGATTATACTTTCTCGAAGTTGAAGGCTGATATTCAGTTGTCCTGTGATATCCTCAAGAGCTTCAGGTTGTTTGTTACATGTGATTTCACTTTCATAACTCCACGTTGACTCTGTCTAATCCCATTAAAATTTTCTGACTCCTCTGTTATTACATCATTTACACTAAACTCTGCACTTTCCCTAGTGCTGATGTTTGACTGACTGGTTTGTAGTTTCCTGTTTCCTTTGCTATATTTTGTAAATAATAGATTTACTTTGAAGCTTTTAGCAATCAATGGGGAGCAAGCCCATGTTAAAGATGGAGATCATCTGCAGAATGAGGAGGATCTTTTAAAGTAATGCTTAGAATTACATGAGAAAGTAACCAAACTGACATCCATTCTGCTGACCATGACGCTATTCAGGAACTTCCTCTAGGTATTGTTCCAGCAGTGTATTTCCTCACAGGTGATGATACACTTCTACTTTCTCAAGGGGTTCCAGATATAAACTTAGCTACAGAGAAGCATCCATCCCAGTCCTACCCTGTATTTACCATTCCAGGCAATGACAAGGGACCTAACGCATCCTGTAGGTCTTCCAAGAGAGCTCAAAATGCGGTTGGAGATTAATGTCTCAAACCAAAGAAACTCTTGGAAGGAACAAGATAGGAATTAAGAGTCAAATGTTCATGGTTAAATGTGTTACCATTAAGGAGCTTGGAGATGGGGAAATGTATATTTAAGGGTTAATTATGCCCTCAATCCAAGAATAGTTACTAAGATTTTGTGAAAGGTACTATGCCATAGTAATGTCAGATGACATGAATCTGGAGCCTGAGTCTGTAAGATTCAGCAACATCTCCTCTCACTATGCTGCACAACTAGTTACATTATCAAAACCTGTTAATGTTCACTTAAAATAATAGTCTTGTCCAATCTTGGAGTGTGAGGGATATTAAAGTTGAAGTATACAGTTCTCATATCCAATAATTGTGCTGCAACAGTAATGTTTCAGTACAATTATGTTCAATGGAATTTAACTGAACCATCTAAGAGACAGAAGGATTGCAGATGCTCAAAGCCAGAGTCAGTAAACGTGGGGGAGAGTTGGACAAACACAGCAGGTCAGACAGCATCAGTGGAGCAGGAAAGTCAATGTTTCAGGTCGAAACCCTTCATTACAACTGATGAAGGGTTTTGGCCTGAAACTTTGACTTTCCTGCTCCACTGATGTTGGCTGACCTGCTGTGTTTGCCCAGCCCCACATTTAGTAACCGAAACGTCTGACTGTTTCTAAGATTGAGCAAAATCCTTTACATGTTAATGAAAATGCTACTCTCCTTTGGAAGAAGAACTTTAGATATTTAAAAATATTGAGGAGAAGCTAATATTTTAATAAATCATTCTTTTTCTTGTCCCCATCTCCTTTGTATAGTGATTCATGTGGCAATAACAAAGGGGTCATTGAGTGCCATGCCTGGTTCTCCTGTTCAAATGAAAACACTTTGAAGAGAATCCCTTTATCAACAAACTGGCACTACATGCTTTACAGAAGGGCTGCACTCATAACGAGAATATCTGCCAATTCCACAGTCAGGCTGTGTGACAATTATACCTACTTCAGTCACTCAACTGTCTTTCCAAATCTAATAGATTATATTTAACAATCCCTCTTCTTTTTGGCTTTTGCATATCAGATTAAACAGGCAGTCAGCTGGAGATCTATGCAAGGCTCAAGAATCATTTCAAAAGAATTATCAACTCTTCTATTAGAATCTTGGGGATTAACGATGAGTATGTGATTCTCAGATGTTCTTGGTTTCTTGCCTGGTTTAACTAATATTCAAAATTGATTGTGTGTGTGGGAGCATTCTCATATCTTTCCTCCTTTCATAGAAATCTCTACTGACTGCATTATTATTTGAGATTCCTGACAATCGGCAACCCTGCTATTCTCACTGGTTTGCATGTTGGTTACCTTAATTAGGTATGGATTTGGAGCTGATAATTCAATATTGGTCTTTCCTCTTCAAGTGGCTGATGGTATTATATTAAATATTATTTAAGGGAGCTTTAAAAATTAAAGTCTTGTTGCCTTGTTTAATTTGTTTTCTTTACAAATTTCTATTTCCTGTCTGGAAATGTTTTACATATTCTGTATCTATTTGTTCTTAGTCTATGGGTGGGTACAGGTAGTTTCAAAACTTATTTTCTCCATGTGGCATGAGAATCAGTCCAGTATTTGTAATATTAATGCTTCCCACGATTGTGACTCATAAGCGTTGAAGAAATGGTGATGTACGAATAGGTGAATGTGTCTTCAAGGGGAACAACTTGTGAGGCATCCATATAATATTGCCGCTCTTTTACTTCTTAGTTGTAGAGATTGCAGGGTAGAGAGTTGGTGTCAATATCACCTTGGTAAGTTACTGAACTGCATCATATGTTGAAGGGTTGGATATTGATTTCAGTAGCAGGAATAACAATCAAGGAAGTTGCTTTATCCTTGATGGTATTGAGTTTCATAAGTGTTTTTGCACTTGCAACCATCCAGATAAGTAGCTAGCCTTCCATCATTCTCCAGTCTTGAGCATTGTAGATGGCAGTACTTGGAGAGAGCATTTACATTGCCTAAGGGAACTAAAGCATTTACTTGAGAAAATCTCTTGAGGTTTTGATTGAGATCTCTACCATAATGGAAGGGTTTGATTCTATCCAACAGAAAAACATGAGTATAATTTACATGAACATGAAATTTAGTTAAATTTAAATCTCTTCTGTGTGCTTGCAGTGAATTTGTTTGAGAGAGTGGCATGCTGCATATTAATAGACCACTATTTCTCTTTCCTAAATTGGCTCAATTTATTTTTTTAAGTATGGTTATTGTTTCTCTGGAGGTTACGTGGATTGATGAAGTTGGGGGTAAATATTTTGAGGTGATAGTGTAAAATGAGGTGTGCGTGAATGGCCTTGACGTCAAGGCTACATTTGATCAAGTGTGGCATCAGAAGGCCCCAAAAAACTGAAATCAATGGGAGTCAGGGGAAATCTCTTCATTGGTTAAAATCATTCCTGCACAAAGGAAGAGGTTACTGTTGAAGGTCAGTCATCACAGCTCCAGGGCATCTCTGCAGGAGTTCCTCAGGGTAGTGTCCTAGGTTCAACCATCTTCAGCTGCTTCTTCAATTACCGTCCTTACATCATAAGATCAGATGCTCACTGATAATTGCACAATGTACAGCACCATTCATGACTGCTCAGATATGGAAGTGTCCATGGCTAATTGCAGCAAGACTTGGACACTATCCAGGCTTAGGCTAACAAATGACAAGTGACATTCATGCCACACAAGTGCCAGGTAATGACCATCTCCAACAAGCGAGAATATAACTTTGGCCCTTGATATTCAATGCCATTGCCATGCTGAATTTCCCCACAATCAATGTCCTGGGGTTAAAATTGACCAGAAATTGAACTAGCCATAAGTATACTGTAGTTATGTCAGTGGCTAGGAATTCTGCAGTGAGTAACTCATCTTCTGACATCTCAAAGCTTGTCTACCATCTACAAAGCTCGTCAGGAATGTGATGGAATATTCTCCACTTGCCTGGATAAGTGCAGCTCCAACAATAAAGGAGAAGCTTGACACCATCCAAGATAAAAGTAGCCCACTTGATTGGCATCACATCCACAAACATTCACTCCCTCCAGAGTGCACCATTTAGAAGATACACTGCAGAAATTCAGCAAGGCTCCTCAGACAGAGACTTCTAAACCTAAGACCATCACAATCTAGAAATATACGGTGAGCAGATGCAAAGGAACATCACAAGCTTTTAGTTCCCCTCCAAGCTGCTCATCATTCAGATTTACAAATATATCGCCATCTCTTCAGCGTCACTAGGTAAAAATCCTGAAATTCTCTCCCTCATGGCTTTGTGGGTGTACCTATATCAAATGGATGGCAACAGTTCAAGAAGGCAGCTCTTTACCACCAACTCAAGGTCAATTAGATTGATCCTAGGAAGGCAAATCTCATATATGAAGTCAGATTGCATTGATTCAGACTATATTCACTGGAGTTGAGAAGAATGAGAGGGTTCTTATACAAATTTTAAAAAATCTAACAGGATTAGACAGGGTAAATACAGGAAAGATGTTCCTGATGACCAGAAGCCTCGAGTACAGAAACAGGGATCACAGTGTAAGGAAATAAAATAGGCTATTTAGGGCTAAGATGAGGAGAAATTTCTTCACCCACAGAATGATGAGCCTATGGAATTCATTACAATGGAAAACAGTTAAGGTCAAAACCTTGAATGTTTTCAAGAAGGAGTTAAATATACTTCTTAGAGCTAAATGCATCAAAGGGTATAGGTGAAAGTGGAAACAGTGTGTTGAACAGGATGATGAGCCATGATCATGCTGTATGTTGGAGCAGGCTCAAAGAGCTGAATGACCTACTGCTGTTCCTATTTTCTTATATTTCTCTCTAACTAGGGGTGAGCAATAATTGCTTGAGCAGACAGTGACATTCACCTCCCATGGATGAAAAAATAAATATTCCAAATCCATTTCGGTTAGGGTCAATGAATTGGTTGCTGTTGACAACTCATTTTTCATTAGTGTCATTATACTAGGGCAAGTCGCTAAGTAAAATATATTTGTGCATTTTGATTGACGTGAAGCTGAGAATTTTGGGTGGTATTATTAAGCCTTTATGTTTAATAATTTCTGATTGTGAGTACCTGGACTATTTTTTAAAATGATCAACAATCAGACATTACACATTTTTTTTTCGCAAGGTGTTTCTTGATAGTCCTGTGCCTAGTTTAGTTTCTTGCTGTTTATTGATAAAGTTTGGGTTTATGACTGTCAGTTATCAGTTTCTGCTTTGGACATTGTTTGTTACAGCTGGGGAGAAGCCTGCTAAAAGAGAAAAGCTTCCCACCTTGGCTCTCCTGTTTCTGGAAAAGGGTACAGAGTGGTAGCTGGAACCCTGGTCCATCTTGAAAAACCTCTCAAAAAGTTTGTTAATATTTCCTGAATGATTGTTAATGTCCCAACAACAAATGCATGTATTCAGCACTATGTGTCTGAATCTCAGACCAGCTCTCATCTGAACATTTCAAACCTCATCATTTTAACCCTCAAGGATTAGACTTATTGGTCAAAAGTTTTTTTCACGTGAATCTCTGCAGAGAGAAATCCATTTCTTCCCACTACCCGGTGTGCGTATTTTTGTGCACGTGTTTTGGGTCATTGAGTGGCGTAAAAATTGATATTTCAAATTAGCAACTGTGTGTTGTCCAGTTTTGTAGCTCTAGACAATGAGTTTTGATTTATTATAAATAACTTTAATTTATTAAATAAACTGGTTGGATTCTTTGGTCTAAGTCTAATGTAGAGAAAGTATTCACTTGGCCATATTAGATTTAAGTTGTGACCTATATAGTTGTGGAACTAGAGAAAGACAGTGCACGCTTCCAAACTTGGTCATTCCAGTGCCTGGATGTTATTACTAACAATTGTAATGGCAGTCTATCATGCTTACATTTGCACTTTTGTACAAAAGATTGCATTTTAATTTTTTAATTTAAGATACAGTTAGACTTGACAAAGAAATCTGTGAATGTCATTGCTAGCAATCTGTGTGCTTTTATTTACAGTTATGATCATGTCAACAGTAAAGGTGAAAAAATTCTTCACTATGTCAGTTTTACTGCTCTGTTTGCACTGATATGATGGACAACAGGACCAACACTATCCTGAAGAAATAATATCACAGCAAGTTTAGATTAACACCTATTGTACTGTCACAGCAGTACAGTGTGAAGCTAACTTCAAAACTAACAGAGAGTTGTCAATACTTGTGGAGTCCCTCCAAACTTTAAAATTTAACTAGCACTCTACTGGTGAGTAGAATACCCAGTGTACCATTGTTCCTGATTAGTGACAGTTGCAGAAGATGGAAATTTGTACCTATCCCATTGCCTGGGGCTGGTGTTCACAATACCAAGAATTGTCTTACAGTATGATGGGTAGGTGCCACTGGTGAATGATCCACCATATCTCCTGATACATCTAATACCCTTTGGTTATTTGGTTTATCTCATTTGCTACTGTTGTCAAAATTATAGGAATTAATTTATCTGATGCCTTTGGCATATTTCAGAACAGGAACAATGAAGTAATATCTTTAGTGTAAAAGTTATTTCCACCACTTGCACCCTTTTACAATATCTCTGCTAGAATAACAATTTGTGTTATTGCTGTGTGCTGATATCACAAAGTCTTTCATGGATTTTTTAAGTCTCAGGAGAATATTTTTGAATACTCTTCCTTTGTCAACAAGTCCATTTTATTTTCTACACATGTCTACCTTTCTTTTATTCTATACAAAAGTGGGAGTCATTCCACATTTGAGATAACACTGCCCTTGTTTGGCATTTTGGTGTTTTATTTCGTTCCTGCCCAATGTGTGAATAAGGTTTAAATTCCCTTTCTTATAAGTTAGAGCTAGATTTTCCTCTTGATGCTGGGAACTACTCGATATCATTGTCTTTCCTCTTGACCAGGCATGCCTGATGATGCCACTTCAATGGAAGTGAGTTAGGAATAGTCTGGAGTTGGGCCTGCTGCCTCTGGCACCATGCAGGAGTCAGAGATGGAGGTGCCAATGCTGAGATGACCAGGCTTGAAGGTCCATCCCATTCGCTGAGACATCAGCCCATTATGGAGGTGGATTTATTTCCCTATCCCTCCCCATCTTACCCTCTGCATCCTCAAACTTCCCTCACCCTGATACCTCCTAACTCACCCACCAGGTATCCACTATAAATCGAACTTTTAAAGCCTTTAATAACATGGGAAAGAATTTGAAAAGCTCATAAATCTGTAGAAAACAACAAATAGTTACACGATTATCTACTTAGAATTTTTAATATAGTTGTTTCAACAATCCCTGCTAGAAGTGGATGGAGGTTTTACACATCGATTTGCTGACAGTCTGCATCACTTGTTTTGGGGAAGGCTTACCATATAAAGTACCTATTTGAATGTAATTGGCCTTCCCAAGGATTAAGGACTCTAGGAATGAAAATCCCAATCCTACAAAATCTGACAGCCAATCAGAATCCTAGCAAGTAGACAGGGTGGTGAAGAAGGCATTTGCTATGCTTGCCTTGGTCAGTGCATTGTGTACCGGAGTTGTAATGTCACGTTGTAGCTGTACATTGGTGAGACCACTTTTAGAATATTGATCTCCCTGCTACAGGAAGGATGTTGTTAAACTTGAACGGGTTCAGAAAAGATTTAAAAGGATGTTGCTGGTATTGGAGGGTTTGAGCTATACAGAGAGATTGAATAGGCTGAGACTTTTTTCCTTGAAGCATCAGACCCTGAGGGGTGATCTTTTAGAGGTTTATAAATTCACGAGGGCCATGGATAGGGTGAATAGCCAAGTTGTTTTTCCCAGAATAGAGGACTCCAAAACTAGAGAGTATAGATTTAAGGTGAGAGGGCAAAGATACAAAAAGGACCAGAAAGGTAACATTTTCATGCAGAGGGTGGTGCATGTTTGGAATGAGCTGCCAGAGGAAGTAGTGGAGGCAGGTACAATTACAACATTTAAAAAGTAACACAGTGTGGAGTTGAAGGAACACAGCAGGCCACGCAGCATCAGAGGAGCAGGAAAGTTGATTTTTTTGGGCGAGGACCAGAAGGGGTTCCCGACTGAAAATGTCAACTTTCCTGCTCCTCTGATGCTGTCTGGCCTGCTGGGTTCCTTCAGCTCCACGCTGTTTTATCTCTGACTCCAGCATCTGCAGTCCTTACTAACTCTAACATTTAAAAAGTATCCGGATGGGTACATGAGTAAGAAGGACTCAGAGGAATATGGGCTAAATGCTGGCAAATAGGACTAGATCAGTTTAAGATAGCTGGTCGGCATGGACAAGTTGAACCAAAGGGTCTATTTCTGCACTGTAAAACTCTATGACTCTAAGTTAAATTACTATCAAAGCTTTGAAAATGCCTCAAACAATTAGGCTGATGTTCATGGAACAATTCAAATTCAGTGCATTTAACGCGATAGCCATGTAATTTAATTATTACTTAAAATCAATTCCATATTATCACTCACTGTTTTATAATCACAGGTTATGATATGGCATTTCATTATGGCATGAGAAATTGAAAACATCTTTTGAACTTAGCTTTCATATAGTTTCTGATTTTGAACCATGGTCTATGACAGATCTGTGCTGGCGCAAATCATTACACCGATCAAAACCAGCTCATCTCCCTAGACAATTTGGAAGGCCTAAATTACCCCTTCCACTGTTGATTCAGCAGTGTGGGATATCTGTATGTGAGCTTTTGAGACTGTCCTTTACCCCATGCCTCCAGAAAATGCCAGCTATTGATTGAGGGCAGGAATCCTTGATTTGGCTGCTATTTTTAAAGCCAAGCTAACACACTTCTAACTCACATGAAGATGAAAAACTGCAGCCCTTAAACTCTAAGGTGATTTTCTGAAGAAAGGTCTATAAAATATAAATATACTATTTGGGAAATCTAAAGACTTTGGCCAAGCCTTAATTGGATTGTTTTGATAGAAGACTTGCAGCCTCACTATTGTAGCAGGAGACTTCAAGGTGATGTATATTTCAGTGCAACAGAGGAACTTAAATTTGAAAGCAAGATAGACTGAATTAGTGTGGACTAGTTTATTCACTTATCTAACATTCTCTAGGAATGACAGCTGGATGACTGATCATTGTCCGTTACATAAATGGTTCATGATTCCCAAGTGCTTCTTTTGCAGTACCTATATGCCACATATGCCTGGGCTTACTTTCACAAATAGATAAATCATAAATTGCTATCATTAGTTTACAGATATAGAAACAGTTATCATTGTATTAAAGCTTGTAGTATTTCATTGCACTATATTAACTATAACAACACAATCTAATTGATAACAAGGTGTAGAGCTGGATGAACACAGCGGGCT
>NC_063344.1:45376335-45453974 GCF_021869965.1 Rhincodon typus | reverse complement strand
TGCTGCTTGGCCTGCTGTGTTCATCCAGCCCTGCACCTTGTTGTCTCAGCTATATAAATAGTCCTTGTTAGTACTTAACAGCACTTGTAAACAGTGTGTCAGGTCACTTGCTTTTAAGATGTGCAGCAATCCTTTAATTTTAAAACCATTCTTTTTCCCATTTCATTCCACAATCCACAAAAAGAAACAGAAAAGTAAAAAAGTACAGTCTTTATATCCCTTCACCCTTAATGACATGAAACACCATTCCAAAAATATGTTTCATTACAAAAAATGTGATACACAAACGACAAAACAGGAGCCTTGAATCCCTTCATTCTTTCTCCCCTGTTATACTACTTTATGATTTCTTAAACCTTCAACTTGTTTCAACTTTTTACACTCTGGAAAATGCACTGACAATTGACCAGCAATATGAATAATCTTTAAACTAAATGTTTGCAACAAAAGACACATTCTGAATGGTCTCACATCCTGAGTTTTAAATTTTTGAATGCAAACCAATATGACCCCCGGTATAAGTTAATGTTTACTTGTTACCGTGTCAGATGTGAACTTCAAATTGTTGAAATGCCAACAACACCAGGCCAGAACCCGCAATGTGATGCTGAGAGACTAGGCCAGGGCTTGCCACGAGCTGCTGAGAGACAAAGCTGGGACCTGCTGAGAGCCGCCGAGAGATCAGGCTGAGACATGCCACAAGCAACCAAAAGTCTACACTGGGACAGGCCGCGAGCCATTGAGAGACCAGGCTGGAATCCACCGAGCGCCACTGAGAGCGTCTGGGACCTGCTATGAGCAGCCGAGAGACCAGACCGGGACCTACCATGAATCAATGGGAGACCAGGCTGAGACCCGCCATGCGGGAGGTGATCACCAAGATGGGGATAATACCAAAAAGGGAAAAAAGAGAAAAAAGTGGGGAAGAAAGAAGAAGGAAATGAAAAATAAACAGAAGGAGTGGAGGAGCTCTGGTTGGAACATCCTAATCAGCCACCATCTTGACTGGATGACAATTTTGTTAAAAGTGCAATGCTTGTGCTAAAATTATGCATACATTTCTGGTTTTTCTTGTTCAATTTTAGGAACAGGGAATTCTATTTTATTTTTTGATGTCTTTGCCATGTCTAGGGTGGCATGGTGGCCCAGTGGTTAGCACTGCTGCCTCACAGTGCCAGGGACCTGAGTTTGGTTCCAGTCTTGGGTGATGGTCTGGAGTTTGTACATTCTCCATGTATCTGCGTGGGTTTCTGCCAAGTGCTCCAGTTTCCACCCACTGTCCAAAAGTGTGCAGGTTAGGTGGATTGGCCACGTTAATTTGGCTGTAATGCCCAGGGATGTGTAGGCTAAGTGGTTTAGTCATGGTAAATACGGGGTTACAGGGATAGGGTTCTTTGAAGGGATGTTGCAGGCCTGATGAGCTGAATGGACTCTTTCTGCATTGTAGGGATTCTATGGTTCTTGTCTTGAAATATGTCCCAGGTAAGTTACTTTTACTTTGTTAAATTCACTTTTGGCAATAATTTATTATCAAAACAAATAACTACGCTTGCTTAATCAGGTCTTCAACTTGTCTCACATGATCTTTCCATTTGTTACTACATTCCGCAACTTTGAGGTTCATCACTGTGAAGTTTACTTAAACAGCTACAACTTCATTCGTAAGCCACTGGAATGGAATTGGGTCATTCTTGAACCCAAATGCCATCATTGAAAGAGAGCAAGAACTGCTGGAGTCAGAGACAACACAGCGGGAGGAACACAACGGGCCAGGCAGCATCAGAGGAGCAGGAAAGTTAACGTTTCGGGTTGGGACCCTTCTTCAGAAATGGGAAAAGGGAAGGGAGCTGGGAAATAAATAGAGAGAGGAGGGGTGGGGCTGGGGAAGGTAGGTGGGATGGTGATAGGTGAGTGCAGGGAGTTGCAGGTACGGAGTGGTGGGGATTGATCAGTGAGTTGGGTGGGATGGATAGGTGGGAGAGAAGATGGACAGGTTGTGTCAGGTCAAGGAGGTGGGGTTGAGAGGGTGGGTTGGACATGGGATGAGACAGAGGTGGGGAGATTTTAAAGTTGGTGAATTCTATGTTTAGGTCATTGGGCTGTAGACTATCATTCAACAATGGTTTAATCTGTCTGTTGTAACAAAAATAGAGATTTCTTTTGATGTTAATGGCACATGCCAGTACCCCTTAAAAGGATCAGTTTTAGAAAGTAATGAGACATTGTCAACCTTTTCAATACAATCTTCTAACTGTGGAACTGGGCATGAATATACCTTTGAGACTGCACTCGCTCTTCCATAATCTATACAGCATCTAGTTGAGCCAACCAGGTTAGGAATTAAGACAATTGGCTGTTTTTCAACATGTACTGAATTGCTGGTTCTGTCTGAGCTGCCAACCTGCCACTCTCGGCCATCTCCATTTGACTAATCTCACACAAAATCTGTGGAGGCCTATTCCTGGCCAATAGCATGAATCCTGGAAAGTGCCGGTGGCAGCAAGCTTTCCTGTTGCTGGTGAATGAATCATAATGCAACTGTATTGCTCTCGGGGCATGGTGCAGTGGACAACTGTGTGAGATAACTCACCACAACTCACTGGGAGAAACCCTCTGTAAAACACTCTGAAATGATTGATTGATTGATTAATTGACTTATTGTCATATGTACCAACGTACAGTGAAAAGCTTTCTTTACGAGCGGTACAGGCAGATCATAGTAAGCAAAGGATGTACAGATCAAAAAGACTTAGACAGAGGCATACAGGCTACATTCCACAGGGTGTGCACTAGGCAAGACAAATGTTAGCAAGGTCAGAATTATTTTAGGCTAGAGAGTCCATTCATCAGTCTGATAATGGCCAGGAAGAAGCTGTTCCTGAACCAGTTTGTGTATGTGTTCAGGTTTCTGTATCTACTGCCTGATGGAAGAAGTTGTAGGAAGTCATTACCAGGGTGCGATGGGTCTTTGACGATGTTGACCGGCTTTCCATAGCAGCAAGCCATGTATATGGAGTCCATGGATGAAAGGTTGGCTTCCATGATGGTCTGGGCTGTGCACACCACCTTCTGTAGTTTCCTACAGTCCTGGGCAGAGCAGTTGCCATACCAGGCCATTATGCACCTGGACTTTCAATGGTATGCTTTCAATGGTGCATCTGTAGAAATTGGTGAGGGTCCTTATGGACATCCCAAATTTTCTGAGCCGCCTGAGGAAGAAGAGGTGTTGTTGTTCTTCTTGACTGTCGCATCTACGTGGGAAGTCCAGGACAGGTTGTTAGTTATCGTCATTCCAAGGAACTTGCTGCCCTCCACCCTCTCAACCTCCACTTCGTTGATGTAGATGGGGGCGTGTTCTCCTCCTTTCTTTCTAAAGTCAATGATCAGTTCTTCAGGTTTGCTGACATTGAGAGACAGATTGTTTTCGTTGCACCATGTCAACAAATCCTCTATCTCCCTTCTGTAGCTTGACTCACCACTTTTAGATAAAATGTCCCACAATGGTGATGTTGACAGCAAATTTGTAGATGGCATTTGTTCCAAATTTGGCAACACAGTCATAGGTGTACAGGGAGTACAGTAGGGGGCTGAGGATGCATCCTTTGTGGGCTCCAGTGTTGAATGTTATTACAGAGGAGGTGCAGTTACCTATCCTCACTGCGGCCTGTGGGTCAGAAAGCTGAGGAGCCAGTTGTAGAGGGCAGAGCTGAGAACAAGGTCACGGAGTTTTGAGATTAATCTGGAGGCGATGATGGTGTTGAAGGCTGGTCACTTTGCTGACTTTTGATACATTTCAGTTCTACAAATCTCTGTACCTACTTTTTTTGAAGAATGACATGAAAATGCCTCTTGTATATTATATCATTTTGCAATCCATCAAAAGGGATGAATGACTGATCATTAAACCCTTGGGCAGCCATGGTAGTTGCTCATATCCCATCATTTCAAACCACTTTAAAACTTTTCAGGTGCTTCTGAGATGAAACATCAAAATGCTGTTCCCTGTTTTGAACCAATAACTGTTGTGGATTTGGACAAATTGATTGCTCTAGAAAATGAAAATAAGCAGGGTATACCAGCCACTTTTTTACCATGCTGGAGAGATGAATGTTAAACTGATGACAAGCTGAGAATTTTCTCTCTCTTTGGAAGTGGTGTATTCAGTTCTGCAGAAGTGATCTAATCACTGTGGACTGAGATCTTTTAAAATATGGAAATCTGTTTCCATGCAAATATATGCAGGAAAATAGCTAAACTAAAAAATGTTAAATTCATTGTCTTGGGAACAATCAAAAAACAAATAATCATTTATTCTTTTGATTTAACTTTCAGGAGCTCTAACCTTCTTGTAAGATTAATATTTTAACGCTGCAAACTATATTAGTTTGTGTATGAGCCAAACAAATGTATGTGGCCATATGAATAATTTTTTGTTAACCATGGAGGGATATTTCCAGCCCTTAACCAATGTGAGAAATTTGGAAGAATGCAGTGAGAATAAAAAAATCAAATTCTTGCTGGGGAGAAAAAATGCCATTATTCTCCTTAAAGATTTCACGACTAGATGAGAATCTCACTTTTAAGTGGTGAAGACCTAATTTCCGTGCATTTATATCTCATTATTAGGTAATCTCACCTCATTTCCATGCAATTGGTAATTTTCTAAGGCACAGGTGAGATACTAGATGGTGTCACATCCTGACTTGAAATCCTGAGTGGTTACCTGGAGAATGCAACTCACCACTTCCTCCTCAGGACTTACTTGTTAACCACCATTTATGAACACTTCATGGCATGGCCCACGAGCAGTAACTGCCTCCACAAGAGTCGGTATCAACAAAACACCAGTCTCACTGCATCAACAAGTCCAATCTCAGTCTAAATGAGTAGAGACTTCAGCACGTCATCATTGAACTTTAAAGCTCATGGATATTTTACATTGCAATGTTTCTGCCAGGTCACTCCATATGCAGGGATAGACATTCACATGTGCATCCTTTGTAGACGCATGAGCTGAATCTCTTGGCTTCTTAGATTGATTTCTTAGTGCTCACCTACTTTGCACTTACTTGGATGCTCACAGCATCTCTGCCTTGCCTTGCCTTTTAGCACATCACAGTTTGTTTCAGAACTTAAAGGTTCACAGCATCTCAGGCTTGCCTTGTTTCTTAGTATTGGCAGAAAGCCAGGCAGCTTGTTATGCTTGCCAGCACTGAACAGTCATGGTGAGGACATGTTGATGTACGATACTGTGCTTCGTCAATATCACACTTACTGAATGTGCCAGAAGTTTAGATGACAAACAGTGTGTGTGCTTCAATCCAATGGCCTTGCCTGAAAATTTGACAGGAATAGTCATTATTAAGTCAAAGGTGATTATAGACAGTCAGAGGGATGCCAGCACACAAGGGAATCATCTGATCTCAGTCCAGGAGTTTGCTCCTGGTCATCTGGGTGCATGCTGTGTACAGGGTCCTGGGATTCTTGTCCCATCATTCTCGGAACTGGCCACAGTCAATCCTGCAGGTCAAGTGCAACAAGTCTGGGGATTACAGATAATACAGTCAAAGAGTTGTAGAGACATTAGTCAGGGGGCTGGGTCATTTGCAGTCAGGGCAGTCCTCACAAGCCAACCCATGCGGTGGGCCATCATTGGTCTTGGGGGTTCTGGCAGAGGCAAAAGAGGTTTAACATGGTAGAGGCTGCATGAGAAAGCCTTTTCCAGCTCATCCTCTGAGGGATGCGTGGCTTCTTCCACAGAGGTGGGGCAGGAGTTAATGGGCAGAGAGACTGGTAACTTAGGGGCAAAGGCTGTGAGGGTGCCACTGATGCTTGTATAAGAAAAGAAAGGACATCAGTTGTATAATAGGGGTTGGTACCTGAGCATGTGAAGAATAAGTGCACAGTAGGTAATGGGAGAGAAATGCAGCACAGCTCAATGAAGGTTAGTTGGTTGCCCTGGTCTGGAGGTCTTGACTGCACCACATAACGGACCTCAAACCTCTTCAGAAAGTTTGAGGATCATCTCCTCGTGAAGTGTGAGCACATGAATATCAGCAACCCATATTAGGTCTCTTGGCCCCTTTATGCAGTGTTTTCTTCTGCAGTGAGACTAAAGAATGAATTGAATGGGATAAAAGTGGCTGGAAGAGCTGTTATTGGTGGTGCAAGAGCAGCTGAGCTCATGAGAAGTCACCATTGAGTGAGTAGAATGTGCAGACGGTAGGAAGGCTTCGTATTTTGGAGGTTGAAGTAGATGGGAGCCATTGAGTGACCATGTGCAATAGCAGACTTAGTGAGTGTGAGATAACAGGGAAAAGATGTTGGCACTTACACTGCAGAATATAGAATGTCACTGACCCTCTTTCTACTTTGCTGGGGATTTCTTTATACCAGGGACACTCTACTGCCCGAGAGGCTTTATCAGTCCAAATTAGCAGGGTCTGGTGTCATTGCTTCCTTTGGAAAACTAGAGTAAAGAGGACAGCTCTACTCTCCACCAACATATTCAACAGGATCTCCAGGTTGCTGTCGGCAAATTGGAATGTCAACTTCCATTTCTCAGCAATGTCTCTATAATAACAATCAAGCAGCAGACTTTGAATGGTCTCTCAGGCTTGCAGCTCTTTTACTGGCAGCAGTTAGGGTTTAAACATAATGCCCACAGCATTAACGCTGGAAGATCCCAACAGCAGTGAGCAGTTCCATCTCTGTGACCACATGATTGAATGAGATGGACACACAAAGCCTGGACACATAATTAATAAGATAAGCAGCAGAAGGTTGCAGTAAAGTAGTTCCATTTTTCATGACAGGATAAAACTCCCCAAAAATAACATGCAGCAACCCCTGCTGTTCTTTAGCTCTATGAAAAATATCATTTCAACAAACTACTTGTTCTTTGTTTAACCTGAAAAAAAATGTCTCAGCAAAATCATTAAAGTTGCAGCATGCATATAGTAGAATATTTTCATTGCTTTTATTCCTTGTTATATTGCATTCTTAGCATCTTTTGGTTCATATCCCTAATTAGTCCTTGGATTGAGTCACTTACTATTCCTTTCAAAGGACCTTTGAGAGTTACCTATCTTGTTGTGGGTCTGAAACCACATATTAGTGAGAGAAGGGCGGCAGATTTGCTCTCTTAAAGGGCATTAATGAACCAGGCAGGTTTTTGCAATAATGAATGATAGTTCCATGATCACGCTTACTAAAACTAGCTTTGAATTCCAGATTTTAACTGCATTTAAATTCCATCAACTGCTGTAATGGGACTTGAGCTCTTGTCTCCAAGATAACCTAAATTTTTTATCCAAGGATATTTTCACTGCTAGTGGTTCACTAGTTACTGAACTGGTAAAATGCACCCTCTCTAAATTCTAAAGTAACATCCTGTTACAGTCGATTGAGGTATGGGAGAATAAGGGGAGTAATTACATTCCTGCTCTCTTGGTCTTAAAAACATTAACATTCAAATTTTATCTGTGCACATTATAATCATGCTTAAACTACACTTGAGGTGATTTGATGAACATAGGCATCATAGAGCACCTTTGTAAGTTAAAAGAATTTTCAATGTGTCAGGGTAGCAGGTCAAGTATTAAATAAAAATAAAACTCATATGGGGCTTGTATTTGAGTAAATCTCGGTCGCATTTTGGAATAAAAATAACAATGTGGCTAACAGACTTCAGTGTCATTAATCTGTAAATAAAACTGTAACTTGTAGCAGTCAAACATGTACAGTTTAATGTATAAATCAGGAATTTGTTGACTGCCCTGCTCCTCTAAAATCTGGATGAGAAGGGTACCAAAATACTTCAGTGCAAAGTTGCTGTATTCAGCTGATTTCTTAAATTAATTCATGGGATGTGGATGTCAATGGCAAGTTCAGCATTTGTTACTTGTCTCTAACTGCCCTTGAGAAAGTGGGGGCGAGCTGCCTTCTTGAATGTTTGCAGTCCACCTGTTTAGTCATATAAATCCTGTGGCTACAACAGCAGGTCAGAGGCTAGAAATCTTTCAGTGAGTAACTTGTCTCCTGACTCCCCAAAACCTGTCCAACATCCACAAGTCACTTGTGTAATGAGATTTTCCTCCCTTGCCTGGATGAGTGCAAACAATCTACAAAATCTGTGCAGAAATTCTCCAAGGCTCCTTAGCAACTTCCAAACCAACAACCTCTTCCCATGAGAAGGACACGGGGAGCAGTTCTAAGGTAATACCACCAGTTGCAAGTTCCCTTCCAAGCCATATACCATCCAGACTTGGAAATATTTTGCTATTCCTTCAGTATCACTGGGTCAGAATCCTGGAACTTCCTCCCTCTTGAAGAAGGCTAAAAACACCTTCATTAACACAGTTTTGTGAGAGGGCCTAGCAATACCAGGAACAAAAACAAAGTTGCTGGAAAAGCTCAGCAGGTCTGGCAGCATCTGTGGAGGAGAAAACAGAGTTAACGTTTCGGATCCGGTGACACTTCCTCAGAACTGATAGCAATATCACATGATGGCAATGAAAGAACAAAACCTGTCTAACAACAAGGGGTGGCATCCAAGGAGCTGCAAGGAAGCTGAGCCACAGAATTTAGCCCTGAATAATGACAGTCTGCATATTTGTTCCAGCCACAGATATCATTCACAACTTAATGATTAGTTAAAGGAAGCTGGCAGAAATTCCATCCCCCTGAATTGGAAAGCAGCATATCTCCTTAATGATGACAATTTCGTCAAGTAACAGACAGAACCATGTTTTCGGGACCTGGCTCTCTGAATCAAACAAATGCAGCATTACAGTTAAAATAGACCTGCAGGGGATTGAGGTCTCCATAGACTGAAGACATTAGGACTGTCAAAAGATGCCTCACAGGCTGAAGTAAAATATGGTCAATACTGGAAGATCAGATAAGAGTTAAGCGTAATTTTCTAATACAAGCCTCAAATCTCTGTATGCCAAGCAAGTCAAATAGATTAGTTCGTGAGCTGTTACAAAGATAAGTTATGTGATCATGACTTTTCATAGGCAGAAATGGCCGATAGAATCATTGAACTTATGAAAGCTCATACCCCTCTCGAAGCATATTGAAATGATCTTTTGGGCCAACCCAAAGGTTACAGCTTGGGAGCATTTCCAAAATAAAAAGGGGTACAAGGAGAAAGCAATCCTTCCATGTGAGCAGAGTTTACGGGCTCTGCATATGTCAACCACTGGTATGACAGCCAATTCAAACAAATTTCTAAACCATGCAGGTGGTGCAGTCTTATACATGCACCCAAAAAACGTTGAGCTTTCAACGATAGCCTGCAGCATATGGCAGCAGAGGATATTAGAAGATCCAATGCAAGAATTGAAGCCAGAACAGATGGCTCATCCCTATTGCAAGACGCAGTCTGATGCCAGTATGGTACAGCATTTCAGCCAAAAGGAAGCCTCCAATCACCACTACCAGTAAGTCTGCAAAATGACCAATCCAACGACAAGGTTAGATTATTAGAAGGGCAGAGCCAAAAAAACAGAGTGAGCAGGCATTTCAAACACTCCTCACTACAAAACACATTGACCTTTTTGCAAAATCCATATCCTTTGCCACCGATCATTTTGTGTGATCACAGAAGCCGAAGCAAGCAATGTGGACAAAGGTTGATATGGGTGCAGGCATAAACATGCTTTCAATTAACATACTGAAAAGCATGTACAAGCATAAGCCGTAGAGTCACAAAGCTGTACAGTACAGAAACAGACTCTTTGGACCAACTTACTGATCAGATATTCTACTTTAATCTAGTCCCATTTGCTTGCATTTAGCCCATATCCCTCTAAACTCTTCCTATTCATGTACCCATCCAGATGCCTTTTAAATATTGTAATTGTACCAGGTTCCACCAGTTGCTCTGGCAGCTCATTCCATACATGCACCACCCACTGCATGAAAAAGTTGCCCCTTAGGTCCCTTTTAAATCTTTCCCTCTCACATTAAACCTATGCTCTCAACATGGGGGAAAAAGACCTTGACTATTCACCCTATCCATGCCCCTCATGATTTTGTAAACCTCTATAAGGTCACCCCTCAGCTCTGACAGTCTGGATAAATCCAACAGGACTGGGATTTTCAAAGGTGGTGAAGTATTGTTTATATGTGCAGATGTTATTTCCAAGATTAATTATCCATATAAATTTAATAACTAGATCCAGAGTAAGCTTGAAGCAGAAATAAAGAGGCTGTAAGGAGATGGTAAATTCTGTAAAGCCCAGCATCACATGGATTGGGGTAGTTTTACCATTTGCATCATCAAAAAAGATGGAGGTGTTTGTTTAATCCAATGTGTCTGAATTTGGCACAGCAGTTATATCCACATAAAATCCTCACACTTGGGGAGAAAATAACAGGCTTGTGAATGCCAATTTTTTTCTTCAAATCTGATGCTAAAAATGGATGCTGACTAGCACATTTGGTAAAAAATCCTCAGGAGCTAACAAAATATTCGACACTCTGGCAGATACTATTTCCAAAAGGGACTATTAGGGCTTTATGCAAGTCAAGATAATTTACAGGAACACATGGATCATGTCATATACAAAATTCCAAGATGCATCTGGTTAGCATTGCTGGCAAAACAAAATGGGAGCATGATCAAAATTGGCAATACCTGATTCTTATGTCCCTGAGTCATTGAATTTGTTCAAGGCAGAGTGAGACAAGAGTTGTGGCTTGTAGATGAGAAAGCAGAGTGAGAACTCAACTAGATTTACCATGATTTCAATGAATGGCGGAGCATGCTGAGTACACTACTCCTGCACCTAGGTTATTAGGGATAAAGGACCTAGAGAAATAATAAAGGAAAAGAAACATGTGTACAGCAGTCAAAAATGCAACATCAATGTGGAACAGATTCATGTCTTTGGGTCAATATGCTCAGATGCTAGCATCAAATCGGATCATAGCAAAGTAGACGACACTAGTATACTAAACTGATAAAATAAAAATTATCTTCAACATTGCTTTGATTTATTAAATTATTTCACCATACATACTGAACTTTGCACAGAAAATCTCATCTCTTTTCTGTAATTTCTGAAAAAAATGTTGCAGTACGATCATCAGCGCACATTTGATGAACTCAAAAAAATTTTAACTGAAGAACCATTAGCACTTCAATACTGTGACACAACAGAGAAAATTACATGAGAGGTTGATGTGATACAAATAAGTCTTGGGATTTGCATTGTATTAAAAGACAAAAAGGGAAGCTTATTGATTTTGCTTTCAAAAGTCTATGAAAAGCCAAAGCAAAACAGTTAAATATTGAATGAGAAACATTTGCCTTTGTGTTTGGAATCACCCAGATTTCAGCATGTACTTGTCAAAATACAAACCTATGATTGTGACATATGCTTGTGCCTTAGATCTGCAAGCAAGTCTCATTGAAATAAAAATAGAAGCCATTTTACATATCAACCTCATGAGCCAGCAATTGCAAGAACAAACCTCCAATGATCCCATTTTGCAACAATTATGGAAGGCCATGAGTGGATGGGTGACCAGTGTCCTTTGAACATATTGCAAAGGCTGTAAGACCATTTTGAACTTATCAGGATGAGGCAGTGATATCCCAAAGAGGGCAAGCAGGCCCTTATTCCAGAAGCACTTAGACGCCACATCCTAAAGTAACAGCAGTAAGTGTAATCTGTAGTTCAAGACTGCAAATGATTTCTTCAATATTCGTAATTTCTTGGTTGTGATTATTTCTTTCAATTTCCCATGGTATGTGAGTTATATTACACAGCGTAGCCATTGCAGAAACACTGACTTCAGGCTTCAGCCTTTTTGGGGTATGATAAGAAGTTGTTTTGGACAATGGATCCTGTTGTGCTGGAAGACCATTCAAGGCCATATGTGAAAAGCAACTATAGTTGATAATACTGTCATCAGATTTTACCACATCTAATGGCATGTCAATTTATGGCACATTCCATTAGTCCTTCATTATAAAATATTAACAGCCTAAACAAGATTTACAGGTGGACCATAGAAGATCACCACCTCAAGGAACCTTTCCTTTACCAGCAGAATTATTATTCAGACAAGTATAAACAGTCTTTCCCAATCATCATTTGTTAATGCTTCCGGGAATACAAGATATATTCATTGAAAGACAGAGGGAGATTAAGGACTCATATGAATGACATACAAGCAAAGAATATCCAACTGAAACACTGAAAAAAGGCAGAAATACAGCAATTAACAACTGGAACATAGAATCTGACAGAATTAATTGACATCTGTGCATAACCATGATCATACCAAGTACAATCACCCAAAGGCATGAGTTTACAAAGAAGCTGATACTAAATTCGGGAAATTATGAGAACAAGAAACATAAAGTAACCCCAATACAAGTGGTACATGATCTCAGACACAATTCAAGCACATCACTGGTGGAGAGTTGCTTTTCAAACTGGAGGCCTGTGACCAGCGGTGAGCCACAAGGAATGGTACTGGGTCCACTGCTTTTCGTCATTTATATAAATGATTATAAATTATTATAAGTGAGCATAGGAGGTAAAGTTAGTAAGTTTGCAGATGACACCATAATTGGAGGTGTAATGGACAGTGAAGAAGGTTACCTCAGAGTACAACAGCGTCTTGATCAGATGGGCCAATGGGCTGAGGAGTGGCAGATGGAGTTTAATTTAGATAAGTATGAGGTGCTGCATTTTGGAAAGGCAAATCAAGGCAGGAATTATACACTTAATAGTAAGGTCCTGGGGAGTGTTGCTGAACAAAGAGACTTTGGAGTGCAGAGGTCATAGTTCCTTGAAAGTAGGTAGATAGGATAGTGAAGAAGGCATTTGGTATGCTTGCCTTTATTGGTCAGTGCATTGAGTATGGGAGTTGGGAGGTCATGTTGCAGCTATACAGGACATTGGTTAGGCCACTTTTGGAATACTGCATGCAATTCTGATCTTTCAGCTTTATGAATCATGTTGTGAAACTTGAAAGGGTTCAGAAAGGATTTACAAGGATGTTTCCGGGGTTGGAAGGCTTGAGCTATAGGGAGAGGTTAAATAGGCTGAGGCTATTTTCTCTGGAGCCTCAGAGGCTGAGGGGTGACCTCATAGAGGTTTATAAAACCATGAGGGGCATGGATAGGGTAAATAGACCAGGTCTTTGCCCAAGGTGGAGGAGTCCAAAACTAGAGGGCATGGTTTAAGGTGAGAGGGAAAGGAGTTAAAAGGGGACTATTGGGCAACTTTTTTTATGCATGAGCTGCCAAAGGAAGTGGTGGAGACAGGTACAATTACAACATTTAAAAAAAAACATCTGGATGAACTGAAGTGTCTGTGGCCATGCTGTACATCTCCATGACTCTATAACACTTCTACGGATCACTAGAACTGTGAGAATGTAGTGATTTGAAACCGACATCACAGTGATCAAGTCATGTGTTAGGACACAATTATTATGCTTCAGCAAGTCAAAAGTGTATCATTTAATTTACCTGTACTTCTACTTTTGGGGCAAAGTAAATAGTTCTGATTACTTTGATGCCCAACTTTTGTTTAGAAAAAGAAATGGATGTTGTGTAATACCTTTAAGGGGTGTATCTCACCAGACAGGGCATGATGTGTATACTCGTATAATCATTGGACAAATGATAGTTGTAGTCCTACAGAGCAGATGTTTTTACAATAATATTGATATTATTATGTATAATTTGTTAGGATCAAATCTGGAGAGGTGAGTAAATTCTTCTTTTTACTCCTAAGGTTTTTTTTAAAAATATGTTTCTGTTTCCAAATCATTATGTATTTGAACCTGTGTAAAGGTATATAATTAAATAAGTATGACAAGATATAAGTTAACAAAAATAGGGAGTTAGATGCAGTGTAAAACTCACTCAAGTAAATTATATAGCATTTATTAAAAACATAAAATGCATCCCGAAACTCTGAATGTACATACTAGCACACAAAACAGAACATGTTAAGGGGGAGATCAGAATTGGAAAGTAAAGTCTACACATTCTTTTGATAATTATAAAGTTCCAGAGTTGTTCTTGACAATAAAAACTGGTTGTTCTCTTGAATCTCTTTTAAACTACAATCTGTCCTTTTCTGGCATCAGTGCCATGGTACTTCAAAGATAGTAGGAACTGCAGATGCTGGAGAATCTGAGATAACAAGGTGTAGAGCTGGATGAACACAGCAGGCCAAGCAGCATCAGAGGAGCAGGAAGGCTGACGTTTCTGGCCTAGACCCTTCTTCAGAAATCTGAAATACTTCAGAAATACTTCAAGTTTCTTTTCTTTTTAAAATTCTCTATCTCTATAATCTATTCCAGTTTATAACAAAACTAGGGTTGGAGGTTGAAATAAAACTGTTGAGAGACATGGCTGCTCTAATTGTTCTATGCTATAAGCTTCCTTGATGTTACTGCCCTATGTAAGAAGCTGATACATTTATCACAAGAAGGAGTTTTATCCATGTAATAGCTGACAATTGACACACAATGTGGGCAATCCATGTTAACAAACATGGTTCCCTGTTAAGCACCATTTTTCTTCCGTGATGAATTTTGCGAGAGTTCATTTTGTCTTTGGCCAATTCAGCAAAAGAGGTGTCAGTTATTTATTCCCTTTGGTTAATTTCAGAGAGTTCAGACAGTGATAGCTGTGAAACTCTGCAGGGTGATTGTAGACAAGTCCTCAGTTAATGCACGTCAGAGGTTTTTAGAAATTGGCCACTCTTGTATATAAAGTGACTACTGCAGACATTATAAAACAGTGTTCTGATTATTTAAGGTTGCTACCTCTCAAAACATAGTCCTTGGTATTAAATAAGTCAATGGAATAAAAGATTAATGGTCCAAATATTGTAATTCCGTGACATGTTTCATCTCTTCAAGTAAGGCAACCCACGAGAGTTACTAATCCTCTTTGAGTGACTATGTGTTCATGTAACTTTGAAAATACATCATAAATAGAACATAGAACATAGAACATTACAGCCCAGTACAGGCCGAACGGCCCTCGATGTTGCACCGACCTGTGAAACCAATCTGAAGCCCATCTAACCTACACTATTCCATTATCATCCATATGTTTATCCAATGACCATTTAAATGCCCTTAAAGTTGGCGAGTCTACTACTGTTGCAGGCAGGGCATTCCACACCCTTACTACTCTCTGAGTAAAGAACATACCTCTGACATCTGTCCTATATCTATCACCCCTCAATTTAAAGCTATGTCCCCTCGTGCTAGCCATCACCATCCGAGGAAAAAGGCTCCCACTGTCCACCCTATCTAATCCTCTGATCATCTTGTATGTCTCTATTAAGTCACCTCTTAACCTTCTTCTCTCTAACGAAAACAGCCTCAAGTCCCTCAGCCTTTCCTCATAAGACCTTCCCTCCATACCAGGCAACATCCTGGTAATCTCCTCTGCACCCTTTCCAATGCTTCCAAATCCTTCCTATAATGCTGCGACCAGAAATGTACGCAATACTCCAAGTGCGGCCGCACCAGAGTTTTGTACAGCTGCAACATGACCTCATGGCTCCGAAACTCAATCCCTCTACCAATAAAACCTAACACACAATGCGCCTTCTTAACAACCCTATCAACCTGGGTGGCAACTTTCAGGGATCGATGCACATGGACACCGAGATCTCTCTGCTCATCCACACTACCAAGAATCTTACCATTAGCCCAGTACTCTGTATTCCTGTTACTCCTTCCAAAGTGAATCACCTCACACTCTTCCGCATTAAACTCCATTTGCCACCTCTCAGCCCAGCTCTGCAGCTTATCTATGTCCCTCTGTAACCTGCAACAGCCTTCCGCACTATCCACAGCTCCTCCGACTTTGGTGTCATCTGCAAATTTACTAAACCATCCTTCTATGCCCTCATCTAGGTCATTTATAAAAATGACAAACAGCAGCGGCCCTAAAACAGATCCTTGCGGTACACCACTAGTAACTGAACTCCAGGATGAATATTTCCCATCAACCACCACCCTCTGTCTTCTTACAGCTAGCCAATTTCTGATCCAAACCGCTAAATCACCCTCAATCCCATGCCTCTGTATTTTCTGCAATAGCCTACAGTGGGGAACCTTATCAAACGCTTTACTGAAATCCATATACACCACATCAACTGCTTTACCCTCATGCTTCTCAAAGAACTCAATAAGGTTTGTGAGACATGACCTACCCTTCACAAAACTGTGTTGACTATCCCTAATCAAATTATTCCTTTCTAAATGATTATAAATCCTATCTCGTATAATCCTTTCCAACATTTTACCCACAACCGAAGTAAGGCTCACTGGTCTATAATTACCAGGGTTGTCTCTACTCCCCTTCTTGAACAAGGGGACAACATTTGCTATCCTCCAGTCTTCTGGCACTATTCCTGTAGACAATGACGACATAAAGATCAAAGCCAAAGGCTCTGCAATCTCCTCCCTAGCTTCCTAGGATAAATCCCATCCGGCCCAGGGAACTTATCTGTTTTCACACTTTCCAGAATTGGTAACACCTCCTCCTTATGAACCTCAATCCCATCTAGTCTAATAGCCTGTCTTTTTCCTGTGTGAATACTGATGAAAAATATTCATTTAGTGCCTCTCCTATCTGTTCGGACTCCACGCACAACTTCCCACTACTGTCCTTGACTGGCCCTAATCTTACTCTAGTCATTCTTTTATTCCTGACATACCTATAGAAAGCTTTAGGGTTTTCCTTGATCCTACCTGCTAAAGACTTCTCATGTCCCCTCCTGGCTCTTCTTACCTCTCTCTTTAGGTCCTTCCTGGCTAACTTGTAACTCTCAAGTGCCCTAACTGAGCCTTCACGCCTCATCTTTACATAAGCCTCCTTCTTCCTCTTGACAAGAGATTCAACTTCTTTAGTAAACCATGGTTCCCTCGCTCGACCACTTCCTCCCTGCCTGACAGGTACATACTTATCAAGGACACGCAGTAGCTGTTCCTTGAACAAGCTCCACATTTCAATTGTGCCCAGCCCCTGCAGTTTCCTTCTCCATCCTATGCATCCTAAATCTTGCCTCATCGCCTCATAATTGCCTTTCCCCCAGCTATAACTCTTGCCCTGCTTTATATACCGATCCCTTTCCATCGCTAAAGTAAACGTAACCGAATTGTGGTCACTATCACCAAAGTGCTCACCTACCTCCAAATCTAACACCTGGCCTGGTTCATTACCCAGTACCAAATCCAATGTGGCCTCGCCTCTTGTTGGCCTATCTACATACTGTGTCAGGAAACCCTCCTGCACACATTGGACAAAAACTGACCCATCTGAAGTACTCGAACTATAGCGTTTCCAGTCAATATTTGGAAAGTTAAAGTCCCCCATAACAACTACCCTGTTACTTTCGCTCCTATCCAGAATCATCTTTGCAATCTTTTCCTCTACATCTCTGGAACTTTTCGGAGGCCTATAGAAAACTCCCAACAGGGTGACCTTTCCTTTCCTGTTTCTAACCTCAGCCCATACTACCTCAGTAGACGAGTCCTCATCAAACGTCTTTTCTGCCACCGTAATACTGTCCTTGACTAACAATGCCACACCTCCCCCTCTTTTACCACCTCCCCTGATCTTTCCGAAACACTTAAACCCCGGAACCTGCAACAACCATTCCTGTCCCTGCTCTATCCATGCCTCCGAAATGGCCACAACATCGAAGTCCCAGGTACCAACCCATGCTGCAAGTTCACCCACCTTATTCCTGATGCTCCTGGCGTTGAAGTAGACACACTTCAAACCACCTTCCTGCCTGCCGGTACACTCCTGCGACCTTGAAACCTTATTCATGACCTCACTACTCTCAACCTCCTGTACACTGGAGCTACAATTCAGGTTCCCATCCCCCTGCTGAATTAATTTAAACCGTCCCGAAGAGCATTAGCAAATTTCCCCCCCAGGATATTGGTACCCCTCTGGTTCAGGTGTAGACCGTCCCATTTGTAGAGGTCCCACCTACCCCAGAATGAGCCCCAATTATCCAGGTATCTGAATCCTTCCCTCCTGCACTATCCCTGTAGCCACGTGTTCAACTGCTCTCTCTCCCTATTCCTTGCCTCGCTAGCACGTGGCACGGGTAACAAACCAGAGATAACAACTCTGTTTGTTCTCGCTCTAAGCTTCCCCCCTAGCTCCTTGAATTTCTGCCTTACATACCCATCCTTTTTCCTACCTGTGTCGTAGGGCCCAAATTATCTGCAGTAAAGTCTGTAATTTCTGAATAGTTGACTGGATGACTAGATCATGCAACTATAACTGAATCAAACAGGATGTGGTCTATTAATATAAACATTATCAACTCATATCGAACAGCTTCCAGAATATTGTAGCCACTTCATAATAACGTGACGAGTATCATCTTACTTCTCTTTCTAGCAAGATTTAGTTAAACAATATAATTACACACACAGTCTGTTAGTAACTGTCCTAAAAAAAAATTGAGTTACAACAGTTCAATATGTATCTGTATTTCATCTTTTCTGCATCCCAGCAAAACATCTTGTTGATATTTGCCCTTTTTCTGTTCGAAAGCCATGTCAGCTGAAGGGAAAACTGGTATGTCCTTTGATAAGGATCACAGAATCCTTAATGCTTTTTAAAATACATACAATCAAGTCATTGCTGCATGTTTTAAAGAATAGCATCATAAAAGTGTCTGTTTACTGAAAGCTGAAAGCCATTAGAAGTGTCAGCCAGCCAGTTCCCTGAACTGACACTTTAGTATTATAATGTTTCACTCTAAGCTTAGCATGGCATGCTTGCTATGATATCTATCTAGTGATATATTTTTGTACCAATTCAGTTCATTACAAAAATCTGTACAAGGTTGAGTAACTTTGAAAGCTGAAAATCCCTGTCAGTTAAATGCTTTCACAAGTGGGAACTATGAGTGTACGTTTTTCCCTGCAGAATATACAACATAAAATGTCTACAGGGCTTCTTAGCAGCTACTGTAATTTCTTATACATCTATTTCAACAGGTAGTTTGTGCATGTAAATCAGACATTTTAGGAAATAACTTGCAAATTTCCTTAAGTAACATACCAAAACATGGTATGCTAATCATTCCCATTTGAAACAGGCTGCAAACATCATCATTGTTCAATATTTTGGAAATGAAATACTGTTCAGAACTGCAAAGTGCTGGAGATGCATGCTTGAGGTAATGGATTCTTAGGACAGACATGTTACAGGCATTGCTTTCTTTGCTCAGGTTTGCTACAAATACTTCATTATTGACTCCAATATATTAATTTGATTTTGATTGATTTGATTTGATTTATTATTGTCACATGTATCTAAGTACAATGAAAAGTTTTGTTTTGCGTGCAGTACATCGTATATCGTACAAAGACACAAAGATCATACGTTGATTGAACAGAGCGAGGAATACAAAGTTACAGCTGTGAGAAGGTGTACAAAAAGGAAGATCAATACTAGATTTGAAATTTAAGAGGTCCATTCAGAATTCTAATGACAGCGGGCAACATGCTGTTCGTGAAACTGTTGGTATGTATGTTTAAGCTTTTGTGCCTTCTGCCTGATGGAAGAGGTTGAAAGAGATTATTACTGAGGTGGTAGGAGTCTTTAATAATGTTGGCTGCCTTGCAGGTGCTGCTCAGGTATGATTTGAAGAGCTTCATTCATTTTGTAGCTATATTCCAGGAATTAGAGGCAGATGCATAATTCTTCATTCAGGGTTATATCAAGCACTGTTTTATTCAATCAAGTTAATTTTTATGTGATTTTGGGTCCAGCAGAATTTTTTTTCCCAAATGTGACAGTGCTTACGTTATCCCTCATAAGATAATAAAACTAGGCATGAATGTCACGGTATTAAAGTATCCAACAGATATTTATTACAGCTAGCTATTATATGCAGACATTGTATTTACAAGCATATAAAGGCTGATAGTAAGCTAATAATCTAAGCGAAGCAGCATGCTTCTCGACATAAAGGGTCATGCTTTAAGTGATCCCAGGGATAAGGTGGAATGTGTAACGTTTATATCCTCAGGTCACATGCCATGATATAATGATGTCTCTTAAAATTATACTAACATACTGACCTTGAGGCATAACACAAGGTTCCCTTTTTACCAAAGATAAAGAATGATTCCAAACATATATGTGTGTGTGTACAAAATTGGCATCTCAAACACCAATGAATTGTTTTGAAGGTTTGACGACTTGTCTGATCTATTTATTCTATACCCATCTGGAGGCATGTGTTAGACTCAGTTGCATTTGTTTAATACTTGATTGTCTTGCAACTGGTCAGTTATCATTGTTGGAATGCTCTTCCTTACTGTCTACATGTATGATTCAGTATGCTGTACATTAGTTTGAGCTGGTTTCTGTTCCTTTGCAATGTAGCAAGTTGATTAGTCATGAATTTGTGTGATCTGGTCTGATTTCATAGTCCATAAATTCTTTACTGGTGTCCAAGTATTTGTTGATATTTTTCACTTGCAATCAGTGCATCATTGTGGTCATTCCCTCTGTGCACATGCATTTTGTATCTCCTTCATTTTTCTTCGAAGAAGAACATCCTGTGTCTCAAATTGTCGAGGCAGTTGGATGTTCGGAAAAGTTGTCTGTCCTTACCTTGTGAGCACAAGTTGTGCTGGAATGGCAATCCCTTCTCAATTGGTGTTGGACAAAAATACAATGTGGCAGTATGAAAGGCTTAGCTAGTTGTTGGACACTTTATTATCATTGTTTTGATAGTCAGTACCATACATTCTGCTAGACCATTTGAGTGTGGCTGTTGAGGTGATGATGTCATGTGGGTTACCTAGCGCACATGTTCTGAAACAATTTGTCAGTGAACGGGAATCTATGGTCCAGACATTATTTGATTTGGAATAACAAGTAAACTGAAAATAGTGGTCATCGTGTCAGCAACCAGCTTGATAATTATGCTGCTAAGTCATCAAACAATCAGTCATGCAGGGAAATAATCCGTCGCAAAATTGTAAGCTTCCCTATTCACTGTAAAAAAGTCTGTGTTATGCTTGTCAAGGACTGGATGGAATTTTGTGTAAATGTGGAGTTTCCATCCACTACTGGTTTGTGAATATACATTGATGAGTCATTGTATACTCAGATTCATTCCTGGCCAGTACAGATTCACGTACTAGTTTCTTGTGCATTCAATAGCAATGTGTCCCTAATATTAAAAAATGTACGATATCTTGATGTAATGCCTTTGGTGTTAAGACTTGCTTGCTCCTGAAAATAATGTGACGTCATATCAAGTTGGTCAAAATGAACAAATCATCTTAGGTACTTTTTCAATACAGGCAGTCAATTCCTACACAGTAATCTTTTGTAACTCTTGCAGTCGATCAACTTTTACAGGTGCCAATTGCAAATGCTTGCACTGGCTTTGGCTAAAGTGTAACAGATCATTCTTGAGATCCCCTTCAACTTCACAGTCTTGAACATCAATGTGTACATCAAGAAGAATACCTTGGTCTTTCTGTGAATTGAGTAGTCTGCTCAGCATGCCAGACAGAATCACCCTGTTGTCTGACTTATATTTCACTTCAAAGTCATATTTTTACAACCTGACAAGTAAATGCTGAAAACATGATGATGCACTCATTAGCAGTTTGTGGTAGAACATTTCCCGTAGCTTATGATCTGTTTTAACAGTGAGTTTTATGCCAAATAAGTTTGTGTAAAACTACATGATGCAAAATAATTGAGCTAAAGCCATGTGCTCTATATTAGAATAATTGACTTGCACAGATGACAGAGTTTTTCAACCAAAAGCAATAGGGTTCTCATCTTGCAACGATACACACCTCACCTTTTTGTGATGCATTGACTTCAAGCGTTGCATTTTTTCTGGTATAGATGTATTGCATTAAACAGGATCTTACTGATAGAATCAGCATGAGAGAATTGAAGGTATATCAGTGGTTCTCTTGCCAGGCATAGGAGATACCCTTCTTGAGCAAATCTCTCAATGGAGATATCTTCTCTATGATGTTGGAATATGTAACGAGAGCAAGTTTTAAAAATCTGAGGTAATATCACAGATAATAAATTGTAGAGCTGGAGGAACACAGCAGGCTAGGCAGCATCAGAGGAACAGGAAAGCTGACATTTCGGTTCAGGACAATTCATCAGAAAAAATATCACAGCTCCTCTTTATCCTGTGGCATCAACATTTGTTTAACATCCCCAGTATTACTTGGATTGTGCTGGAATACATGGACTGAATAACTTGACCTAAAACAGTTGATATGGGTGACAGTGATCTGGCACTTTTGACTGTTAAATGCTAATCCCTCATGTTATGCTGCAGCCATCAGTAGGTAAAAGTTGTGGCCATACTCTTCCTCCCACCTATCCCCTCCTCCCACCTCAAGCCGCACCTCCATCTCCTACCGACCAACCTCATCCCGCCCCCTTGACCTGTCCGTCCTCCCTGGACTGACCTATCCCCTTCCTAACTCCCTACCTACACTCACCTTTCCTGGCCCCATCCCCGCCTCTTCGACCTGTTTGTTTCCTCTCCACCTATCCTCTCCTCTATCCCTCTTCTATCCGCCTCCCACTCTCTCCCTATTTATTTCAAAACCCCCTTCCCCTCCCCCTTTTCTGATGAAGGGTCTAGGCCCGAAACGTCAGCCTCTCTGCTCCTATGATGCTGCTTGGCCTGCTGTGTTCATCCAGCCCTGCACCTTGTTGTCTCGGATTCTCCAGCATCTGCATTTCCTACTATCTCTGGCCATACTCTGTCTTTGTCTTACCCATGATAATGATATCATATCAAGCACATTTTCAATAATCTTCTTCTATCTTGCTGGAATTAGTCTTGGCAAACTGATAACCCAAATGGTAACCATTTGAAACAGTATTATCCAGATCCTAACTTGTTAGCTCTTGGCATTCTTCTGTTATATTGGTAGGCCATTGTATCTATGCTTTATATCCAGCATAGAAAAGAATTTTGCTCTGTAAAATTTAGGATTAATTTTTCCTGTGTTGTTATTTTGTGCGGACATTTTTTGAGTGAAAGGTTGAGATACCTTGGATCAAGGTATAACCTTATTCATTCATGGGATATAGGCATCACTGTCTGGGCCTTTTCCAAGTCGCCCTTGAGAAGGTGATGGTGAGCTGGCTTCTTTAAACGCTACAACCACTTGCTGAAGGTAGATCTACAATCCCATTAAAAAAGGAGTTCCAGGATTTGACACCACACTAAAGAAACAGCAATATATCTCCAAATCAGGATGGTGAGTGGCTTGGAGGGGAAATTACAAGTGATGGTGTTCCCATGTATCTGCTGCCTGTTTCCTTTCTGGTTTAGAAGATGTTGTCTGTGGAGTGTTAGTTGACTGTGAATTTCATCAATATGCTTGCGTTTGTGCATCTTCTTGATAGTTTCCATGCTACCAATGTTGTGATGTTTTGTTTGCCATCTGTGTTTTATTCTGGAGCCTAGCTTGACCTTTGATTATGCAATTGAAGGAAAAGTGGTTCCAATGTTCCCTAGTGTCACATGCTTTCCAAATATCAAGAAAAGCTGTACAGCTTTTGCATAAGTGGAACACACTGCATCTGTGATGGGTTATGTTAGTTGCTATGCTTTGCCAACTGTAGTAATAGACTTGGCTGCACCCAAATCATGCAATTGTTGTTGGCCTGTCAATTTGGTTTTATATTTCTGTCCACCCTTAAGTGATGCGCCAATGGTATGGCCACTTTTAATCGTATCACCTAAAATATTCTTGCTAAGGGTGCATTGAGTCATCAACTAACTCAATGAAGCTGTTTGTCAGTTCCTCCTCAAAAACTCTCAACGAAGATGTTTGCTGTGGCATCTACAGAGAAACTGATCAATATAAGATGCAGGAGCGGAAGTCGGCCATTCAGCCTATCAAGTCTGTTCCATCCTTCAATGAATTCTTGACTGACTTGATAATCAACAGCCCTCCTTTTCTACCTTTCCCCATAGCCTTTGATTCCTTCTGTGATTAGAAATATGTCTATCTAAAGCTTGAATATACTGAATGACCCAGCCTCAACAGCCCACTAAGCTTAAGATTCTTCACACACTAATACAGGGGAAAATGACCTTATTGCATCTGCCTTGTCAAGTCCTCTAAGAATCATATATGTTTCATTAAGGTTGCCTCTCATTGTTCTATATTTCGAGTGCAGACCCAATCTATGCAACCTCTTTTTGTAGGACACTGCTGCCACATCTAATAACAACCTAGTGAACATTCGCTGGACTGCCTCCAATGTGAGTATGTCTTTCCTTAATAAGGAGCCCAAAACTGAATATAGTGTTCCAGCTGTGGTCTGGCTAGTGCCTTGTAAACACTTGGGGTTGCTGTCTGTATGATGTTAATTGGAGTTTCTCTTTCTGAAGTTTTAAACTCATTTTCAAGAACTTTCCATTTCTTTTCTTGGATCTTTCTAATCATCCAGAGAAAGACTGAATGTGTTAATTTTATGAAGCCCCATGTAACCAACATTAAGCAAGATTTTTGTAGACCTTTTCACAGAATTATTGATTGCTTGATTTAGACAATGCAACTGCAAATGTTGTTTGAATAGTTGTAATACTGAAAAGGTGTCACTGGTTTCTCAATTCAAAATTAATTGTTTGTCTTCTATTTCTCTTTGCAGCTTTTTTTAACTAAATAGAATGCAGTGTTTATTTATCTCCTTTATTGGTGTTGATGGTTCCCTTTTACTTTTTATTTGTTTTAATTTCCCTTTAATTTTTCCTGTTTTTGCTTCTTTGTGCCAGGGTCTCTGTCAAACTTTTACTTTACGAAATATATACTTGCCACTGTAGGTTTCTGCCTATAGTTTTGTGCCAAGTGATGACGTAACTTTTTTCAATTTTCATGTAGATTTGGTGAAAGATAGAACCACTCGAGATCTGGACAGAGGTAAGCTTTTCTAATGTGAAAAAGAACTGCATCTTTTAAAAATTATAAATTATTTTCAGAGTGATTTGGAGCTAAGCATTACGCCCATTTGACACAGAGATATCAAGAACTGCAGATGCTGGAGTCAGAGATAACACAGTGTGGAGCTGGAGGAGCACAGCAGGCCAGGCAGCATCAGAGGAGCAGGAAAGCTAATGTTTCAGGTCGGGACTCTTCCTCAGAAATGGGCAGGGGGAAGGGAGCTCAGAAATTAATAGAGAGAGGAGGGGTGGAGCTGGGGAAGGTAGGTGGGATGGTGATAGGTGAGTGCAAGTAGGCAGTGGTGGGGATTGGTCAGTGAGGTGGGAGGAGCAGATAGGTGGGAGAGAAGATGGACAGGTCAAGGAGGCGGGGATGAGAGGGAGGGTTGGTCATTGGATGAGGCTGCGGTTGGGGAGGTTTTGAAACTGGTAAAATCCACATTGAGGCCATTGCGTTGTAGGCTCCTGAGGCAGAATATCAGGTGCTGCTCCTCCAGTTTGTGGGTGGCGTCGTTGTGACACTGGAGGAAGCCCAGTATGGACATGTCACCCAGGGAGTGGGAGGGGTAGTTGAAGTGGTTTGCGACTGGAAGGTGCTGTCATTTGTCGCGAACAGAGCTCATCGCTCATGCCGCCAATGTCATTGATGTCGACGTCTCCCCGCCCACCGCCGACGTTGCTGACAATGCCACTAAGTCCGCCCCACTCCCCAGCTCCAACCCAGCCACCCGCTCTACACCCAGTCCCAGCCCCAAGCCCTGCCGGGTATTCACGAACCACCCAGACCTCCCCCTCACTGAAGAAAACGGTCAGTCCTCAGTAAACGACTCACTTTCATTCCCCCCCACCCATACTTCAATGAATACTATTTACGTCTGGACGTCGAACAGTTTTTCTGCCACCTCCGCCTCCACGCCTATTTCTTTAACTACGAGTCTAACCCACCCTTTTCAAACTCCTTCTCCCACCTCCAACACACCCCCTCCTCCTGGACAAAATCCCAGGGCCTCCTACCCTCCCTCAACCTCTTCATTTCCAACTGCCATCGCAACATCAATCGCCTCAACCTCTCCACCCCTCTCACTCACTCCAACCTCTTCCCCACGGAATGTGCAGCCCTTCGCTCCCTCAGCTCCAACCCCAACCTCACCATCAAACCCACGGACAAGGGAGGCGCAGTTGTGGTATGGAGCACTGACCTCTACTTTGCCGAGGCCAGGCGCCAGCTCTCTGACACCTCCTCCTACTGCCCCCTGGAACGTGACCCCACCCCTGACCACCAAACTATCATCTCCCAAACCATTCACAACCTCATCACCTCAGGGGACCTCCCACCCACAGCCTCCAACCTCATCGTTCCCCAACACTGCACCGCCCGTTTCTATCTCCTCCCCAAAATCCACAAATCCGACTGCCATGGTCGACCCATTGTCTCCGCCTGCTCCTGCCCCACTGAACTTATCTCCACTTACCTTGATTCTGTTTTCTCCCCCCTGGTCCAAGAACACCCCACCTATGTCTGGGACACCACCCAAGCCCTCCACCTCCCCCAAGACTTCCAATTCCCTGGCCCCCAACACCTCATCTTCACTGTGGATATCCAATCCCTGTACACTTGCATTCCCCATGCAGATGGCCTAAAGGCCCTCTGCTTCTTCCTGTCCCGCAAGCCCAACCAGTCCCCCTCCACTGACACCCTCATCCGCTTAACCAAACTCATCCTTACTCTTAACAACTTCTCTTTTAACTCCTTCCACTTCCTACAGACTGAGGGGGTGGCCATGGCCACCCACATGGGCCCAAGCTATGCCTGCCTCTTTGTAGGATACGTGGAATGGTCCCTCTTTAGCTGCTACACTGGCACTATTCCCTACCTCTTCCTCCACTACATCAATGACTGTATCCCATAAGGAGCTTGAACAGTTCATCAACTTTACTAACACCTTTCACCCCAACCTCAAGTCCACCTGGACCATCTCTGAACCTTTCTCTCCTTCCTGGGCCTTTCTGTCTCCATCTCTGGTGACCGCTCAAAACCAGCATTGATTTCAAGCCCACCGACTCCCACAGCTACCTAGACTACACCTCCTCTCACCCACCTTCCCGCAATAATGCATCCCCTACTCCCAATTCCTCCACCTCTGTCGTTTCTGCTCCCAAGATGGATGAGTTCCACTCCCGAACATTCCAGTTATCCTCTTATTTCAAGGATTGCAACTTTCCCCCTTTTAGTGGTCGAAAATGCTCTCAACCACATCTCTTGCGTTTCCCGCACCACTGCCCTCACACCCCTCCCTGCAAAAAAAACAAAGACAGAATCCCTCTTGTCCTCACATATCACCCCACCAATCTCTGCATCCATTATCATTATCTGCCACTTCCGCCACCTACAATCTGACCCCACAACCAAAGATATATTTCCCTCCCCACCCCTATCTGCCTTTCGTAGGGACTGCTCTCTCTGCAACTCCCTTGTCCACTCCACACTCCCCACTAGCCCCACCACCCCCGGCACCCTTCCCTGCAACCGCAGGATGTGCTACACCCGCCCCTACACCTCCCCCCTCACCTCCATCCAAGGCACCAAACAAACTTTCTACATTAGACAGAGTTCAACTACACATCCGCTAATGTGGTCTATTGCATCCAATGCTCCCGATGTGGCCTCCTCTACATTGGTGAGACCAAGTGGAGGCTCGGCGACCGCTGCGTAGAGCACCTACGCTCGGTTCATGACAAACGACAACACTTTTCAGTCAAGAACCATTTCAACTCCCCCTCCTACACCCTGGATGACATGTCCATCTTGGGCCTCCTCCAGCGTCACAATGACACCACCCGGAAACTGGAGGAGCAGCATCTCATATTCCACCATGGGAGCATACAACCCAACAGCCTAAGTGTGGATTTTACCAGTGTCCCCAACCCCAGGACTCATCTCATGATCAATCCTCCCTCTCATCCCCGCCTCCTTGACCTGACACAACCTGTCCATCTTCTCTCCCACCTATCCGCTCCTCCCACCTCACTGACCAATCCCCACCACTGCCTACCTGCACTCGCCTATCACCATCCCACCTACCTTCCCCAGCCCTACCCCTCCTCTCTCTATTTATTTCCCAGCTCTCTTCCCACCACATCCTTCCCCATTTCTGAAGAAGAGTCCTGACCCAAAACATTAACTTTCCTGCTCCTCTGATGCTGCCTGGCCTGTTGTGTTTCTCCAGCTCCACACTGTGTTATCTCTACATCCATTTAACTGTCAATTTTTTAAAAAATTGATTAGCCGTTTTTCATTTTTCTCACAAAAGCAGAATGGTAGAGTGCTCAGATTACAGCCTTTATTGCTCCTGTATTGAAACTTCAGCCATTTAATTTCTTGAGTTCAGGCATTTTTCAAAATTTCTTCAAGAATATACACTAATCAAAAATAAATTAACTCCATCTTTTTTGTTCAATGCCAAATGTACAGATTTTCTACGGTTGTACTCACAAAAGTTGATGCTGCTGATTGTCTGAATTCCCTGATGTCCAAAGCTGTCATTCAGTTAATCTTCCGTTAATTTTCCAAACATCTACCACCCAGATGTTTGAGTATTTTCTATAGATAGCCACAGCTGTTAATTTTGCATCCAGCTGAATATGTTATCTGAAGTAGCAATGTTTCTATTAACCCTCGGAATAGTTCTGAGGAAGGGTCACTTGACCTGAAACGTTAACTCTGGTTTCTCTCCACATTATATGCACTTCCTTTCCTTAGATTTGTTCCAGGTGCTTCATTTTTTTTTACCATTGATTGAGTGACAAAAAGCAGAGGGTATTGGTTGAGGGTTGTTTTTCTGTCTGGAAACCAGGTCCAGGGGCTTTTTCAGGGGATCAGTGTTGGGGCGCTTGTTGTTTGTGGTATATATAAATGACATAGACTTGAATGTAGAAGGATTGATCAGTAAGTTTGAAGATGATACAAAAACTGGTAAGGTTGTAAATTTCAGGGGAATAGCCTTAGATCACAGGAGGATATAAGCAGGCTGGTGGATAGAATGATCAGTGGCAACTAGAAATCAATCAAGTTAAGTGTGAAGTAAGGCACTTGGGTGGAACAAACAAGGTAAGGGAATGAAATGACGCTGAGAAGCACCAAAGATCAGATGTACTTTGGTGTGCATGTCCCTCAGCCCATCAAAGTAGTGAGATAGGTAAGGTGGTTAAGAAGGCATATGGGATACTTTTTTTGTTTGGTTGTGGGATGTGGGTGTAACTGTTTGGCCACCATTTATTGCTGGTCCCTAGTTAACCTTGAGAAAGTAGTGGTCAGCTACCTTCTTGAATCAGTGCAGTCCCACAGTGCCGGTTAATGTGGGAATTCCAGGATTTTGACCCAGTGACAACGAAGGAATGGCAACATATTTCCAAGTCAGAATGGTGAGTGGCTTAGTGATGCTGTTCCCATGTATCTGTTGTCCTTATCCTTCTCCTTTTAGATGGGAATGGTTGTGGGTTTGGAAGGTGTTGTCAAAGAATCTTTGGTGAATTTTTGCAGTGCATCTTGCAGATAGCACACACTGCTGCTACTGACCATTGGAGATGAAGGGAGTGGATGTTTTTGGTTGTGCTGTCAATTGAATGGGCTGTTTCCTCCTGGATGGTACCAAGCTTTCTGAACATTTTTGGAGAAAGATTCATTCAAGCAAGTGGGGATTATTCCATCACACTCCTAACCTGGCCTTGTGGAAGATGGCCAAGTTTTGGGGAGCCAGGTGGTGATTTTACCCCATGTAGTATTCCTAGCCTCTGACCTGCTCTTGTAGCCACTTCATTTGCATGGCCAGTCCAAGACTGTTAGGTTCCCTTTAATGGTAAGCCCCCAGAAAGTTGATAATGGTGATAATGCCATTGAATGCCAAGGGGTGGTGATTAGATTGGAGATAGTCATTGCCAGGTATTTGTGTGGCGCAAATGTTACTTACATTTATTAATCAAGATATAAAGTTTAAGAGCAGGGAGGTTATGCTGAAACTGTATAAAAATTTAGTTAGGCCACAGCTTGATATTTGTTTGCATTTCTGGAATCCACATTATCAGAGAGATGTGATTGCACTGGAGTGGCTATAAAGGAATTTTATCTGACTTCTGGCTCCCCAAAACTTGGCCATCTTCCACAAGGCCAGGTTAGGAGTGTGATGGAATAATCCCCACTTGCTTGAATGAATCTTTCTCCAAAAATGTTCAGAAAGCTTGGTACCATCCAGGAGGAAACAGCCCATTCAATTGACAGCACAACCAAAAATCTGACTTAGAGGAGAATAGTAATTTTTTTTAAAAAGCAAACTCTGAATATTGGAGAAACTCAGCAGGTCTGGCAGCGTCTGTGGAGAGAGAAACAGAGTTAATGATTCAAGCTCAGTTCTGAAGAAAAGTCATGTTGGACATGTAGTATTAACTCGGTTTCTCTCTCCACAGATGCTTGCTGAGTTTCTCCAACATTCTTTGTTTGTTCCTGATTTCCTGCGTCCACAGTATTTTGCCTTCATGTTTTTTTTCCATTTAGTGACACTCATGAACAAATTTTATTTCTATTAACATTACAACAGATCCAGCTGAGTTAATTACAGTCATGTTACTTGACTTTAATCTACATATTTATCAATAACCTATGCCCATTCTAGTTATTTGGCTACCTATTGAATTGCTTTAGTTTTAGACCCAACTAAACATTCATGTTTTGTCTAGTTTAATGCCTATATTTTTAAAACACATATAATGTCCCCCTTTCAGAATAATTACAATCTAATTTATAATATAAACTAGAAAAGCCATGTGTAATTCAGTGACCAGAATGATTATGCTAAGGAGATAAAGAATGAAAATGACATTATAATAAATGAGACTGATTTTGCCCAGCACTAGTTTCTGCTGAGCCACAATTGGGTTAATTCTTAAAGTAGCAAAGCATATATGCTGAGTAGCACTCCATTTCTGCCATGCTCTGACTGTTCAAATACCATTTACTGCATTCATCTGCTGGCTCTCTGCTCTATTACAAGTATCATGGAGGAAATGACACACAATGGTTACGGGTGGTTTTACAAACCAACCTGGCATGCCTTCATGTATTTTATTGCAGTACGTTAAGAGTGATTGAAAAAAGGGGCTAAGCTGCTGTGGAGTTTCCTCTTTTTAATTAATCAGAACTTCAGCAGAAAAGCTGTGCAAATCCTGGAAAAATGACACAACTGCAATTTGTGCGATTGTTTCAAATGATTTATTTTTGTGATGCTAGACAGGTAAAAGACCAATGAGCAATTGAAACTTAATAATTTTTAGTTATCACAATTGATCAACAAGTTGGTCATGCTGTAATTAGGAAATAAATGCATTGTTGGAAAATGCATTATCTTAAGAAACTAAAGGTAACAGACAAAATGTCTTACAATTCTTCATGTATATTTAAGATAATTCTCAGACTCTTCTTACAGGGAATATGGGAGAAATTCAATTCATTTTTAATAGGATCGTGCGTGAAAATTAGCTCGAAGTATGCACCACACACGCTCCATATAGCTGCACCAGGTCTTGAGCAAATGATCAGTGGTCCTTAAGAAGATTGCTAACTCTGTTCCTAAAAAGATCATAAATATTGTCTTTTGCAGGCCTGCTGGAAGCAGAAGTACTTCCCTTTGGCCAGAAAAAAAACTAGCCTGCTGTTAGCTCTTTCACAAATGCCCCATTCACCTGGGGACCTGAGCTACTGAATAGCTGTGCAAGAGAGCTGACCATTTTTCAATTTACTGACTGACACACTGCAGCAGAGCAGTGCCCCGTGTAGGCACAGGTTAAATTATTAAGTGATCAGTCTAACAGGCAAATATTAAATCAATTTGCAGCTGCACATTTTTCAAGATGTTGCAAATTTTGTGCAAAGTGAAAATATTTCAGTCAATCAAAAGGAGTTGGCAAGGTGAGGACACTGTGATAAGCATTCAGCATTACTGGGAGGAGCAGGTGAAGGGAGGGCATTCATAGGGAAGCAAACATACTGACACAGAACTGAGTGGGACTCAAGGTGTAAAGAAGATTAAGATTTTTCCAGTCTATAGTCTGTAAGAGTCAGAGTAAAATAAAAGCAGAGTCCATCTTCTATTTAGTTAAAACATGTCTGCAAAGCTTGGAACTGTGATTTGCACATCCTGCACTATGTGGGAAATCCTAGTCACTGCTCGCAGTCTGGATGAACACAAGTACAGAAGGTGCCTTCAGCTGGGCCGATTTGAGCTCTGGGCTTTGGAGCTTAAACAGCAGCTGGGGAACTACAATGCATTCACAAAGTTGAGAAATTCATGGATAATATGTTTCAGGATGTGGTCACCTCACAGCTTAAGTGCAGGCAGAGAGGGAATGAATGACTGCCAGACAGAAGTAAGGTGCCAGGTAGGAGTGAGGGAATCCTCTAAGTGAGTCATGCTTACAAACAATTTTTCGACTTTGGAAAATGATCAGAATGATGGTTCCTCTGTAGAGGCTAGTGAGAGCCAAAGCAAGGCACTATGGGTGCTCCAGCTGTTCAGGGCAGAAGAAAGAAGTGTGAAGCAGCATTAATGGAAGGGGATATTATCATTCAGAGGGTGTGGGCATCACTGGCTGGGTCAGCATTTACTGCCCATCCCTTGTGTTCGTCTGGCAGTTAAGAGTCAACTACATTGCTGTGGGTCTGGAGTCGCATGTAGGCCAGAGCAGATCAGGATGGCAGTTTCCTTCCCCAAAGGATATTAGTGAACCAGGTGGGTTTTTCTCAACAATCCACAATGGTTCCGTGGTCAGCATTAAACTCCTAATTCCAGATTTTTATTGAATTCAAATTCCATGATGGCTGGATTTGAACCCAGGTCCACAGAACATTACCCAAGTTTCTGGATTAACAGGCCAGCAAAACGACCACTCAACCATTGACTTCCCTAAGGGGATGCGTCAGTGAGGAAGGGGAGACAGGTGCTTTTGCAGCCACAGACAATACTTTCAAAGTGGTCTGTTTCCTCCAAGTTGCCAGGTTCAAAAATGACATAAAATATCGACAGGGCACACTGATGGAAGATAGTGAACATAAGACATAAGAGGAGAAGTTGGCCATTCAGCCCGTCAAGTTTTCTCCACCATTCAATGAGACCATGGCTGATCTGATAAACCTCAACTCAAATCTCCTGTCTTTTCCTCATAATCACTGATTCCCTTACAGATTAATTATTCTTAAATGTACATAATACAGACTGATATATTTAATGAGCCAGTCTCAATAGCCTACTGTGGTAAAGAATTCCACAGATTCACCACTCTCTGAGAGAAGAAGTTCCTCGTCATCTCTGTCTTAGATGCAGGACCCCTTATTCTGAGATAATGCCCTCTGGTCTTAGACTCGTCCACAAGGGACAACAACCTTTCTGCATCTAACTTGTCAAGTCCTCTAAGTATTTTGTAAGTTTCCATGAGGTCAGCTCTTATTCTTCTACATTCCAATGAGTACAGTCCCAATCTACTCAACGTCTCTTCTTAAGACAATCCCTTCATACCTGCTATCAGCTCAGTGAATCTTCTTTGTACTGCGTTCAATGCCTATATATCTTTGTTTAGATAATAGACCCAAAATCGTACAGGGTACTCCAGCTATGGTCTGACTAGTGCCTTGTATAGTTTAAACAAAAGCTCCCTACTTCTATACTCCATTGCCTTTGAAACAAAGGCCAACATTCTATTGCCCTCCCTATTACTCACTTAACTTGCATGCTAGCTTTTCATGATTCATGGACAAGAACTTCTGAATCCCTCTGTTCTGTAACCTTTTGCAGTCTCTCTCCATTTCAACAATATTCAGCTCCACTACTCTTCCTTACAAAGTCCATAACCTCACATTTCCTACATATTTATTTCATTGACATGCTTTTGCTCACTCACTGAACCTATCAGTGTCCCTTCATGGACTCCGCACCAGTTGCCTTCTCACCTAATTGTGTGTCATCTGCAAACTTGATGATAACACATTCATCTTTACTTTTCCAAATCATTAATATATATTTTCAATAATTATGATCTCAGCACTGATTCCTATGGCATACTATTCATTACAGGTTGCCATCCTGAATGTTACTCCCTTTTCTCAATTCTCTGAGTCTAACTGGATAGAAGCAAAAAAAACACAAAAGGGGCAAACATACTGTTGGGTGCATACCATACACACCCAAGCAGGCAGAGAGAGATGTCATCAGATTTCAGAGAAGTGTAAGAATAACATAGGTGTATTAAAACTATCCGATTATTAGCTGGGATAAAAACAGAAGTTGCTGGAAAAACTCAGCAGGACTGACAGTATCTGTGAAGAGAAAATCAGAATTAACATTTTGGGTGCAGTAACCCTTCCTCAGCTCCCGTCGGAGAGAGGAGCAGAACTTCTTCAAGGTGGGCATGCCTAGAAGAGATGTGGCAGTGAGTTAAATACGAAATAAAAATCTTCAAGGTGGGCAAAAAGTTCTGCTCTCTCTCTGACAGGATCTGAGGAAGGGTCACCGGATCCGAAACGTTAACTCTCATTTTCTTTTCACAGATGCTGCCTGACTTGCTGAGCTTTTCCAGCAACTTCTGTTTTGTTCCTGATTTACAGCATCCGCAATTCTTTTGGATTTTATTAGCTGAGATAGTTTTTGTGTGTAATGCAGGGAGGAGCAGAATTCTTAAATTGCATCCAAGAGAAATTTTTAACCAGAATGTAGAAAGTCCAATAAGGGAGGGGGCAGTTCTGCGTCAAGGCAAGTGGACAGTAATGAAGTATTTTTGAGATAATCTCTATAACTCAGATATGTTTTGGATATTAATGGAAACTGATAAGGACAGGCCAGGACTAGAAAAGGTTAATTTTATTAAGATAAGGTACTATTTGGCTCAAGTAGATTGGGAGCAGCTACGTGCAGACAAATGCATGTCAGAGCAGTGGCAATCATTTAAGAAAGAAATGCCAAGAGTACAGGGTAAATAAATACTGTAAAGACGAAGCATGGGATCCAGGGAGAACTAGCAAATTAGATTAAGGGCAGCACGGTGGTTCAGTGGTTAGTACTGCTGCCTCACAGCACCAGGAACCCGGGTTCGACTCTACCCTCGAGCAACTGTCTGTGTGGAGTTTGCACATTCTCCCCGTGTCTGCGTGCCTTTCCTCTGGGTGCTCCGGTTTCCTCCCACTGTCCAAAGATGTGCAGGCTAGGTGGATTGGCCATGCTAAATTGCCCATAATGTTCAGGGATGTGTAGATTAGGTGGGTTATAGGGGAATCAGTCTGGGTAGGATGTTCTAAGGGTTGGTGTGGACCTGTTGGGACGAAGGGCCTGTTTCCACACTGTAGGGATTCTATGAAGATGAGATGTGAAATTGGCTTGACAATAGGAAACAGAGGGTGGTGGTAGAGGTTTGTTGTTCAGACTGGGGGTCTGTGCCAAGTGGTGTGTGGCAAAGGTAAGTGCTGTGTCCATTGTTATTCATTATTTAATGATTTGCATGAGAAAATAGGAGTCATGGTTAGTAAATTTGCAGATGATGTCAAAATTTGTGTCATAGTGGATGGTGAAGGAGGTTATTTGAGAGTACAGCAGGATTTTAACCAACAGGGTCAGTGGGCCGAGGAATAGCAGATGGACTTTAATTCAGATAAATGTAAGATGTTGCATTTTGGTAAAAGAAACCGGGACAGGTCTTACACAATTAATGGTAGGGCCATGGGGAGTGTTGGCAAACAGAGAGATCTAGTGGTGCAGGTATATGTTTCCTTGAAAATGCTGTCACAGCTGGACAGGATGGTGAAGAAGGCGTTTGGCACTCTTGCGTTCATTAGCTAGAGCATTGAGTTCAGGAGTTGGGACATCAAGTTAAAGCTGTACAAGACAATGGGAAGGTCACATTTAGAGTACTGCATACAATTCTGGTCGCCCTGCTATACAAAAGATGTTATTAAACTGGAAAGGATGCAGAAAAGATCTACAAGGATGTCACCGAGACTTGAAAGTTTGACTTATATGGAGAGGCTTAATAGGCTTGGACCTTTTTTCCCCAGAATGTAGTAGGCTGAGGGGTGACCTTATAGAGGTTTATAAAATCATGAAGGGCATAGATAAGGTCTTTTGCCCGGGGCAGGGGTCCAAAGCTAGAGGTTTGAAGTGAGAGGGGAAAGATTTGAAAGGGACCTGAGGGGCAACTTTTTCACATAAAGAGTGATGAGTATATGAAATGAGCTGCCGGAGGAAATGGTGGAGTTGGATACAGTTACTATGTATGGGGGAGGTGATGGCCTAGTGTATTAACGCTGGACTGTTAATCCAGAGACCCAGATAATGTTCTGGGGACCCGGGTTCGAATTCCACCATGGCAGATGGTGGAATTTGAATTCAATATCTGGAATTAAGGATCTAATGATGGCCATGAATCCATTTTTGATTGCTGGAAAAACCCATCTGGTTCACTAATGTCCTTTAGGGAAGGAAATCTGCCATCCTTACCTGGTCTGGCCGACATGTGACCCCAGACCCACAGCAATGTAGTTGACTCTTAACTGCCCTCTGGGCAATTAGGGATGGGCAATAAATGCTGCCTAGCAGTGACACCCTCATCCCATGAATGAATAAAGGAAAAGGCATTTGGACAGGTACGTGGTTAGGAAACATTTAGAAGGATATTGGCCAAATGCAGGCAAATGGGTCTAGTTCAGTTTAGGAAACCTGGTCAGCATTGACAAGTTGTGTTGAAGTGCCTATTTCCAAACTGTACACCTCTATTACTCTATAACCCTGGATACCAAGGGACATAAACGTTAGGATTAAGAAAATAAGAGAAGCTTAGAACAGATACTGAGAAGAATATGAAACGTGCAGCAGAGAACTTAAAAACGAAATTTGGAAAGCAAAGACACCACATGAGAAAGCATTTTTGTACAGAAATACAGAAAAACCAAGAGCTTTTTAGAAAATATACATAAGAGCAAGAGAATCATGAGGGAAAGAGTAGGACCCATTACAGTCCATAAAGATAGTCTGTGTGTGTACCCAGAAGATGTGGACACTCTCCTCAAAGAATACTTGTGTTGTCTGCACAACGGATCAGTGTGACACAGATATAAGCATCAGTATGGAGGACAGTGAAATAGTAGAAGAATTAACATAGGCAGAGAGGAGGTACTGGCAGGTTTAGCAACCTTACAAGTGAATTAAACAGCAGGCCCAGATGTGATTAAAGTAGAGTGGGTGCAAAGAAGATTTACTAGAATGCTGCCTAGACTGGAAGGTCTGAGATTTAAAGAAAGATTGGATAGCAGGGGTGGTTTTCTACGAAGCAGTAAAGGTTGAGAAGGAACCTAATAGAGGCGTATAAGAGTGTAAATGACATATAAACGGAAGGGACTTTCTCCATTAGCAGAGAGGTCAATTACCAGAAGCCAAAGATTTAAGGTGCAAAGTAGGCGATCAAGAAAAGAGTTAAGATTTTATTTTTGCCCCACTCAGAGGGTTGAGAGAGTCTGAAACTCACTGCATGAAAGGTTGATGAGTCAGAAACTCTTGGAATGATTATTCAGTATTTAGATATTTACTTGAAATGCCATACCCTCCAGGGATATGAGTCTAGAGCTGGAAATATAGAATTAATATATTCATCTTTGTTGAACAATGCAGACATGACAGGCCGAATGTCTTCCTCCTTTGGTCTAAACATCCATGAGTCTATACTGACTAAATTCAGGCCTTAATATCTGGGAAAGCTCTCTTTACCAACAATGGAACGGTCCTTGCAGGATTTTCTTCAATAAAGTTAAGAACATAAGAAAATGGAACAGGAGTGAGCCATACAACATGTACCATTCTTTGAGGTAAGGAATGAATTTTTATATCAATTCAACTTTCCCACTCTGTCTTCAAATGTCTCGATTTACTTGGTACCTGAGATCAATTGATGTCTGCCTTGATTACACCGATCAGCCACGGTAAAAAGTCCCTCACCAGCTACTCTATCAAGCCCCCAAATAATTTTATATGTTTCAATGAGAATCCTATCTCATGCTGCTAAACTTCAAAGAATAAGGGCACATTCTTTCACCTCAACGTGTTCTCTGCAGTCTTTTTGTATTTTTGTATTTTCACTCAATGATATATTAATGAAAGGGATTAGCCCCTGCTGAACATATCGTAAAACAAGAAGCAATGCATAATTTAAAGTAAAAAGTTCCACTTTTCGCAAAAATAATCACAAATAGATATACAGAAAAATTTTCAAGGCAAATATAGGGCACTTACTTCCTTTGCTGTGTAATGTGTGATGCTGGCAACTTGAATTGCTGCAGTACTGGACCTTATTTTGCTTTCTCATAAATGAGACAACTAAGCAATTACGTCTTCCTTGCAGAAGAAAAAATAAATACATTGGCTAGCAGTAAAATATTCATGGTAGCCTGCCAGAAATCTGGAGCCCTAGAGCTGCCTGGGCTAACAATTGGCAGTGCCCTTGCTTGTGAATCACTTACTTTCATGATTGTGTGGCTAACTGGTTATTGTATCAAACTATCTTCTCCTGTATTTGATGAAGGCAGTACTTCTGAACAGGTGGACGCCTGTCCTGTTAGGTGAGTCTGAACCCTTTCGGAAGGTTATGGAGCTCCAAGCAATGTGGTTTTCCGTAGCCACTTAGTCTCAAAACTCCTGCAATCTGATGAAAAATCAGCTAACAGTGTTTTCCCACTTTTTTTTTAAGGTGCTTAGCTAAACTCTAATTAAAGAAAAATATGATTTGCATTTATATAGCATTTTCACATCCTCAGGACATCATAAATTGCTTTACGGTGAATGAATTACTTCTTCTTTTAATATAGTCGCTGTTGTTTGCAGACAAACATGACAGGCAATTTGCAAGATCCTGCAAACAGTAATAAGATAAATGACAAAGTAGCCTGTTGCATTGTTATTGGTTGATTGAAGATATTGGGTACAACAGTTGCAGAACTGTTTTACCCTGATTCAAGTAATTCTCGGGGACATTTTACACATATCTGAGCAGGTGGATTTAACTTATTCCAAAGAATTAGTTTTTTACAGCATAGAAAGAGACCCTTCAGCACATTGTATCTGTGCCTGCCCATCAATCATCCATCTGCTTTAATTCCATTTTCCAGCAGTTGGCCTTGTATGCTGTGGCACTTTGAGTATTCATCTAAATACTCCTCAAGTATTGTGAAGGTTCCCATTTCTAAAACATTCTAGGCAGTGAGTTCCAGATAACCTACTTTATGGGTGAAAAAGAAATTTGTCAAATCCCTCTAAACCTCCAGCCTCTTATCTGTTATTGAGGAAGTGGAAATATTTCTTCCTATCAAACTTTGTACATCTCAGTCAGGTTCCCCTTCAGCCTTCTCTGCTTGAAGGAAATCAAAACAGCCTATATTGATTCCCTTCATCGCTGAAATATTCCAGCCCAGACAACATCTTAATGAATTCTTCTGCACCCTCTCTCGCGCATCCTTCTTATCATGAAGTGACCAGAACTGCACACAGTGTTGCAGCTGTGGCCTAACTAACATTTTATCCAGATCCATTATAATTTCCCTGGTCTTGTAATCATTGTCTCAACTATTAAATGTAAGTGTCCCATATGCCTTCTGAACCACCTTATCTACCTGTCCTGCTCCTTTCAAGAACCTATGAATATGGACACCAATGAGCCTCTGATCCTTTGTACTTCCTCAGGTCAGACAAATCTTTGTATATTCACTTGCATTGCTAACCCTCTCAAAATGCATCTCCTTGCAGTTTTCAAGATTAAATTCCATTTGTTACACTTCTGTTCATCTGATTAGCCCATCTATATCAATCTGAAGTCAAAGGCTTTCATCATTGCTTACTACCACACCACCAATTTTCATGTCATTTATGAAATTACTGATTTTACCTCCTACATTCATGTCTGGAGCATTAATTCTACAAAAAGCAAGGAAGCCTGCACTGAACACAACAGTACAACAATGGACACTGGCTTCCAATTCATAAAAACAACATTCAACCATCACCATCTACCTCCTGCCTCTAAGCCAATTTTGACCAATTGCACTGATCCCAAGGGCTCTTAGTTTCTTCAACAGTCTCAGATGCAAGAACTTGTCAAAATTCTTATTCAGTCCTTTTAAACAACATTAACTACATTACCCTCATCTAGAAAATCAGTCACCTCCTCAAAAATTTCAGTCAAATTTGTTTGACATTATCTCCACCTGACAAAGCCATGCTGATTAACCTTAATTAATCCTTGCCTCTCCAAGTGAAGATTAATTTTGTTAATCTTATTCAAAATTTCAGTACCTCTAGTACAGTGCAGCACTCGCTCCATACTGCAGGTGCTACCTGGATAATGTGATCAAATCTTTGGAATGGAAATAAAAAACAGTTTTCTTAGAGACATATCAAGGTGCTTTTTAAATGCAAGTCTCTTTTTCTTTCTAAAACACTTTTACTTCTAAATGCTTAATGCCAAATATTAAAAGTGTTACTTTTATAAGTAGGATTGAAATTGTCTTACATTTTTGCATCATTCCTTAATAACGCACCGATTGCTTATACTTAACAAGTGTCAATGCATCATTTCAATTTATGATATAATGCATACGATATCCAAAATTCTGCATTTTTCTCTCTCATTTTTATACTGTGGAGGACATGGTGTTGACAATGAAGACTGTTTTCCCCAATTTCCATTTTTAATTTGAGCAAACTGATGTAAAAGCACTTTAGAAGCCAATGGAAAAGAACATTTTCATATCTATTTTTCACTGCAAGTAGCTGTTTCATACTACCAATTACAATAATGACATGATCTAATTTAAGACACGATGACGCATATATATTAGGGTTTGTGCCAACATACCCATTAAACATGAAATTCTACCCTATAACTCTTGATTTACAAATGGACAATCTTAATTAATTGGTCTGATTTACACCTTTTGTAAATGCTGGGTAGTTTGTGTGAAATGGTTGCTAATAGAGTCATAGAGTTATATAGCATGGAAACTTCGGTCCAAACAGTCCATACCAACCAGGCATCCCAAACTAAACTAGTCCCATCTGCCTGTGCTTGATCCATACCCTTCTCAACATTTCTTATTCATATACTTATGTAAGTGTCTGTTAATCATTGTAACTGCACATGAATCCAATGCTTTCTCCGGAAGTTCACTCCACACATGAACAACTCTCTGTGAAAATGCTGTCCCACATACCTTTTTTAAAATCTTTCTCCCCTCACCTTAAAAAATGCTCCCTAGTCTTGAAATCCTGCACCCTAGGGAAAAGACACCTGCCATTCACCTTATCTACACATCTCGTAATTTTATAAACCCCTAAAAGCCACCCTTCAACGTCCCACAATACAGTGAAAAATATCCCAGGCTATTCAGCCTCTCCTTATAACTCAAACTGTCCATTCCTGGCAACATCCTTCTGAACCTTCTTCAGCTTAATAATACCCTTTCTACAACAGGGCGACCAGAACTAGACACAGTATTTCAGAAGAGGCCTCATCAACGTCCTGTACAACCTCTATATAACATCCCAACTTCAATACTCAAAGTTCTGAGCAATGAAGGAAAGTGTTCTTAATCACCCTGCCTATATGTGATGCAAACTTCAAAGAATTATGTATCTGAGCCCCTAGGTCTCTCTGTTCTACAACAGTACCCAAGGCCCTACCATTAATTGCATAAGCCATGCAATTGTTTTCTTTACCAAAATACTATACCTCACATTTATACAAATTAAACTCCATGTGCTGCTCTTCAGTTCATTGACCCAATTGATCAAGATCTCTTTGTAATCTTAGATAATCTTCTTCACTGTCCACTGTATCACCAATTTTGGTGTCATCCACAAACTTACTAACCACACCTTTTATATTCTCATCTAAATAATTTATATAAATGACAAACAAAACTGTGAAACACCACTGGTCGCAGGCCTCCAGTCCGAAAAACAACCCTCTAACATCACTCTGTCTCTTGCTATTAAATCAATTTTGTATCCAATTGGCAAGGTCACCCTGAATCCCACATGATCTAAGTTCACTAATTAGTCTACCATGCAGAACCTTGTCAAAGACTTTACTAGAGTCCAAATAAACAATGTCTACCACTTTGCCTCATCAATCTTCTTGGTTACTTCCTCAAGAACCTCAAGTTTGAAAGATGTGATTTCCCTCGCACAAAACCATGCTGCCTGGCTCTAATCATTCCTTGCCTCTCCAAACACAAATGAAGTCCTATCTTTCAGAATCACTTCCAATAACTTACCCACCAAAGTCAGACTCACAGGTCTGTGGTTCCCTAGATTCTCCTTATATCCCTTCTTAAACAAAGGCATAACATTAACCACTCTCCAGTTGTCCGACACCTCGCCCATATAGATGATACAAATATTTCTGGAAGGGGCCCTGTGATGCACCAAGTCAGAGACTAATCCACCTTTATATTTTCTAAGACCTCCAGCACTCCCACTTCTGTGATATGAATTGTTTTCATAACATCAATATTGATTTCTCTGAGTTCTCTAGTCACCATTTCTTTCTCCACAGTGACAATTGACACAAAAAATTTACTTGATATCCCAACTATTGAGGTTCAACACAAAGACCACCTCTTTGACCTCTCATGGGCTCTACTGTCTCTCTCTGCCTATCTAGTTGCTCCCTTACTCTTAATATACTTGTAGAATCTCTTTGGACTATCCGTAACCTATTTACCAAGGCTATCTCATATCCTCTTTTTGTCTTCTTGATCTCCCTCTTAAGAATGCCCCTGCACTCTTAATACTGTTCAAGAGATTCAAAAGACAACCCAGTGTCTATATCAAATATACGATTCGTTTTTATTGTTGACTAGAACGTCAATATCTTTATTCATCCATTGTTCTCTAATTTTATGAGCTTAACCTTTCAGTCTTAACAGGGAAATAATGACTCTGAACTCTTGTTATCAGTCCTCTGAAAGCCTCCCATTTATTAGACATCCCTTTATCTGCAAATCGTCTACTCCAACCAATTTTTGAACATTCTTGTCTCATACCATTAAAATCTGCCTTAATGTTGTCTATGAAATAATTCAAAGTTTTTGGATTGGAATGGGTGCTGTTACCTTTGCATTATAGTCAGGATGGACATCAAAAAGAAAAACATTTGAGGTGACATTTGAAATAAAAAAAACCCTGGAAATATTCAACAAGACTGCTGTATCTGTGTCTCTCTAAAAGTGCTGCATATGCTAGAATTTCCAGTATTTCTGTTTTCATTTCATATTTCAAGCATTTTCAGCATGTTGCTTTTGCTTGAAGGCTATTTTTGAAATTGGCGATGTTCTAATCAAAAAGTACAAAGTTACATGGCTTGAAGTTTCAGTTCATGGTTGGCATTGACTGGTTGGACTGAAGATTCATACAACGGGGAAACAGACCCTATCTGCCTAAATAACAGTACAAATAGAACAGAATTATTTAGAATTGTGGTGGGAATCATGGAATTTAAAGTATTAGTGAACTGTATTCATGATCATTAATGAAAGTTTCCATAATATTGTAAATTATTGTGATGTAAGGTGTTATATTTTAAAAGGTCACTTATTTCAGAGTTTGGATTTTGAGCCATTAGCATGTAGATTGTAGTTTGTGTATGAGGAGGTTCAATAGTTAACTTGTCAGTATTTTACAGAGCCTTTCTAATACAACACAGCATGTGAGAGTGAAACTCTGGAGTGGTAATGAAATTATGTTTGTATTTGGAAAGACAAGCAAAAATAATAAACATTGAAGAGCATTGGCTTCCTTTCAGTGTAGAAGGATCCTTTCTGCTGCTGAATGTATTGGTTTCTCAATTTATTTATGCTTTGGCAGCTGTGAAGGCACCTGTGACATGGAGATTCACCAATAATTCCTCCAAAGGTAAGTGACAACCTTTTTGTCTGATAGGGATTTAAATCCAGATCTGAAAATTGAAGCCAATGTATTTTTAACTGTGACTGTTTTCAGGATTGTTCAACACATTGTGCTTAGAAATGTGAGTACACAGGCACCCATTGTCATATGTATCTATCATGAATAACCTGTCATTACAGGAGCTACAATGAACTTCACTCAGAGCTGTTTCTAATACTGATGCTACAATTACATGAAATGAGTATATAAATTCAGTTTAAATTAGTTAAAGTTGTCAATTAATATACCAGTCATACAAAGACTTGTGATCATTAATTAATTGAAACTACTGATTAACTTGGTTCTTCACTGGAACAATTATCTGACAAATTTTCATTCAAAATTTGATTATTTCAGTAATCTTGGGATATTATTTGTAACATTCCAGTCAGTGATTGATTATGATCGATAACACTGCTTGATTGCAGTGATTTAGTAGAAATTTAATGTTTTGGATTTATTCAAATTCTTTTGGCATACATTTAGGTGTAATTTCACACCACAAAAGAAACACAAATGGCAGTGCATTTGATTTTCTTTTCCCCCAATAATTTCTTCTAACAAAAACTCAGGTGATATTTAGCTCAAAGAACCAACTACATCCAAAAGAAGACTTAAGCCACTGTTTGAAACTAAGAGCTCACCTATCCATCATCAGGTGGCTACATTGGAAATCATTCATTGTTATGAATGGTCTCTAATTCAACCATTAGCTGCTATATTATTGATATCTTGTTCCTCTGGTGTAACTATTTGTTACTTTGTACATGCCTTCAATGTGCATGGAGAATGGATTCTTGTTTTTGCTACAAATAATTCTTCCATTTTAGGAAATCAGTACTAACTTGTCCACATTTTTATTCATTTAGTTGGCAAGTACTGTTAGGTACCAATGGATGGTGATGTTAAATGATTAGCTGGACCTTGGTCTCTAATTCTGAGCTTGTTAGATGTATTTGTCACATTTTTAGAAAGTAAAGTGAGGGAAGTAAAGTGAGGCATTAAGTTTTATATTGAATGATGGCATCAACGTTACAAAGAGTAAAAAAGAGGTGAGGCAATTTAGGAAGTCCTGGTAATGTAGACAAATAGGAGGCTGGAAAAACACAGCAAGCCAGGCAGCATCTGGAGGAGGAGAAGTCAATGTTTTGGGTGTTACTAATAGCCGAAACGTTGACTTCTCCTCCTCCAGATGCTGCCTGGCTCGCTGCGTTTTTCCATCTTCCTGTTTGTCTACATTTGATTCCAGCATCTGCAGTTTCTTTTTGTCTCTAGTCCTGATAGCATAATGGTATCTGCTGTTCTGGAATTATGGATGAAAGTAAAAAGTGAAAGATGCTATAATTCTAACCTCTGGCAAAATTAATTTCAGCAAATGTGACATATATGCTGCCATATGAACGCTCCAAAAATCCTTCTGGATAGGGGGAATGGGGGAGGGTCAGTTTATAATCCAGCTATGGAAAGGGGAACTGGCAGAATGGTGGTCACCCTTTGAAATGTGGAAAAAAAAATAACAAAGATAATACACATTTAAAATTAACATGGCTTTGTTCATTGAATGAATTCTACAAAGAGATATTTCACAACAGCTGAAGCATATTAAAAGGCTACTGATTTATAGTCTGGTGTTCAATAAAGAGTTTAGCGAATTCATTCTGAATCTCTAGGACTATGGCACCATCATAAGGATCCCACTCTGAAGCAAACGTGATGCCTTCACTTTCATAATCATCCACCTACAACAAATCATTTCTGTCTTTTTCCCAAAAAAGCTGGATGCATGCACAAATTCCTTTCTAGTCCTATTTCAATTAAATTTCACTTTGATTCATCCAATTATATAGGCTTCACACTAAATCTGGTTTAGTATTAGAAACAATTCAGTCAGGTTTTTTAGTCAACAAAGGATAAGTTAATTAGAAATAAGGCTTACTTAAACAAATATTCAAAGAAAATTGACAAGAAAAATGTTGTAGAAAGATGGATATTACTTGTAATTTAACATTCAAAATTTAACATGAGGCAAATATGGGCAACAAATAATGCTTTAACACCCAACAGAGCACATCAAATAGCAAATGTGTTCAAACTAATCCAATGAATGTCTCTGCAATCATTTCAAGACATTAGTGACACTGTGGTTCACCATATCTCATTACAAACTCACAAGATGTTATGACTCTTCACTTTCAATGACTTGGCCTGGAAACTCCCTCAAAAGCAATTCCATCAAGGACTTTCACAATGACTGTTCAAATGTTGGTGATCCAGCTTCCTTTTCTGGGACTACATTCCACTGGATTCTTAAAAAGCTAGTCTCCAGAACTGACTCACAAACATAACTCTAGCTTTTCAACTACAGTGGGCTTCACTAAACCAGTACTAACCATAGTGATATTTCCTCAGCTCTAATCTGTCTCAGCTGTGCAAGGCAAATGCTGCTTGTGATGTATTCAAACCCAACTGTCCGCTGTATTTAATGAACTATTAATCTACCAGCTCTTAGGAATTCTATGGGCCCGCACAATACAGAGCTACTCAACTGATTTAAGACTTCTCTGAACCTCAACTATACAGAGCCCATCTAGTTCAATTGCTTTTAATAAAACTGTTAACAGCAATCTTAGCTAACATACAGTCTACTTCTGTCTCACTTTCTTGCATACTGACTTCCAATCTTGCTGCTTGTCACCATTGAACTCCTATTCAGTGACCCCTAAATAGCCTTGAATGACCTATTAAATACATTGCAACAGGCCCTGCTTATATTGGAAGGCAGAATTAAATGCAAGAAGAGTCTTGGAACAGAGGCAAAATATTACAGATACTGCAAATGTGAAATAAAGAGGATGATAGAGAAACCTAGCAGATCTGGCAACATCTATGGAGAAAGAAACAGAGTTAACATTTTTTGTTCAGTATGACTTCTTCAGAATGCCAGTCAACTATAGAAAATACTTAGGACCATCTATTTGTTAAATATTTTCATTTTGTTGCGAAGTTGGGTAGAATATTTGTGGATTGGGATGCAGGATGTTAGATTTTGGTGTTTGTAAAACATTGGTGTTTTTAAAATGCTAGAAGGGAAAGCATGTTGTGGTCCCTTTAAAAGATTGTGCATTTTCTATGCTTGGTGATGTCTGTGAGCAGCTTGAAAGTTTACATGTACAGAGGGCACCTGAATTGAAACATTTTTATCGAAAGGCCATACCGTTAGTAGGCCAAGCAGCATTTTTACCAAGACAACAGGTTTTTGAATTTAGCCAATCAACTTGAACCGGGGACTTAGATACCAAAAACTTATCAAATTTGAAAATAATAGTTTTGACAACTTAGGACCAATATGATTGTAAAAAATTGATATGTCCTCAGGGGTACAAAGGAAGGGGGCAGTTGGAAAATCAGCAGAACTAACTAACCTCTGCTCTGCTGGACATAACAGCTCTCGGCTCTTAGACAATGTACCATCTATTCACAACAGTACCACGGCACTCCTAGCTAAGATTCCTGACAGAAGAATTCATAGAGAAAGTGTTCCTGACAGAAGAATTGATGGAGATGACACAGAATATCCTGCAAGACATAACCTGTCTGTAATTTCAAGGACTAAATTCTATTGTTTTGTTATATAACTAGGACTTATATTTATTGGAACAGCATACCATTAGAATCTTGCATTATTCGAGAATAGTTGGCAGTTAGAAGGGATTTGTTTGGTTTGTTAATTGTTTAGCTAATTTGTTCACTGTTAGAGTTAGATAAATAAATTGTTACTTGTTGATTGTAAAGTTAGTGTCAGGAATTTATTTGATTTAACCACTAGAAGTTGCTGAAAGACAGGTTACACCGCTTTTCACACTCCTCTTAACAGACTATAGGGCGAAGTGCTCCTGTTTGGGTGTTTCAGTTTTGGTTTCTAGAGGGGTGTCGACCTCTACTTTATAACAATTTTTACAGAATACTAACATACAGCAAATTTGCAGATTACAAAAATGTGGTGAAGGCTATTTTCTCTCAGTACCTATTCCATTCAGGACAATCATCAACTTTAAATGTGCTCTTGAGAAATCCATCTAAAGGCTGGACAAGGACCCCTGTTAGAACTGCAATTTGATGAGTTATTTCTTCACAGGCATCCCTTGATCTTATCAGTTATGTGGGTGCTGAACATGTCCCACACCAATATGCTGCATTTTTTTTTCTCTGGCCACTGGGGCTAAGATTCCACATGTTATCAATTTGCAACGTAAATCCATCCACATCCATCTAACCACTGTTACAGAAACCCCTGTGGTGGATTTAATTTTCAGCGTGCTTTTACAATTACCATCAGTTTTAGTTTCATCTATCAGTCATGCAGGGTACTAGTACCTTGAATTATGCCTTTTCATCTCCTGTAGTTTTCACTAGAACTGTTTTTAACTCTTTTCATTTCACATTCCAGCTGGAAGGTAAATCAAAACTCTTGAGTAATTCTTCCATGTTTATGATGTAGCATAATAAGAATACATTTTTCTGCTTTTGTCTGACAATGAATCACTGTGAACCCACAACTTTGGCAGAGAGACCATTTGATAGGCTCTGAGTGATCTTGGTTTTCTGCTGCATTTTTGATACTGAAAGCAATTTTTACCAAGTTGCTCTAAAATATTTGCTGGTCTCAGCTTTTAATTTAATTGACCTAAGTACATTCATACACATTGTATTTCTCATCACAATGGTGGTGACTCGTTGCAGAGTCCCATTCAGATATATACTTTTCAAAGTCAAATCAGTGGCTGATCCCTTTTCTCATGACACATTTGTTCTTGGCCATCTTCTTTGGGGTGGTTCTTTTTTCCATTCTGACACCAGAAGACTGATTTCTTTCATTTGCTGTTCATGCAAGGTCTGCTTTGTACGAGCTTGTCTTAAACACTTACCTGTCTTTGCAAAACAGTCTGTGTTGTCCACATGATTTCTTGCTCACAGTTATAGGATGCACTTGTAGGGTGAAAGATTGAGGTTTACTCATGTTAGTTAGAACAGGGTGTCTGTAAGACCCCATAGGCTCCTCAACCAGTGTACACAATATTAACTTACCTAGGCACCTTAGCATGTTTCAGGAAAGGACTACACAGCACTAGTCTGCAGTCAGTTTAATTTTGCACTTTTAACAACTCTATTGCTAACTATCTGATTCTTTAGAAACTTGAAATACTTCCCAGATACTAGTAACTTTGCTGGTGTGACAAATTGTTCAATCTGTTTCTCTCTTCATGGGTTGATTCTCTCTCTCTCTCCCTCTCTCTCTGTTGTCAGAGGACGAGCTGCTCTGGTCACTGCTGTATCCCGAAATGCCTCCAGGTAGGCTGGACAGTGGGGGAGTACCCCAAATCCTGCTGGACTGTGTTCTTACACCTTCCTGTTTACCTTCCAAACTTTCCAAGGACTTGACCAATCAGAGGTTTTGAATTAATTGACTTTATCATTTTGAAATGCTGCTAATTGCTCTTAATGGCTTGCTTAACAGCGACCCCTTTGATAAGTCTGCTCTTGGGACCTGGAAGTTTTTTAAAATTCATTTTTGTGGGATGTGGGCGTCGCTGGCTGGCCAGCATTTCTTGCCCATCCCTAGTTACCCTTGAGAAGCTGGTGGGGGCTACCTTTTTGAACTGCTGCAATCCTCCTGCTGTGGGTTGACCCACAATGTTATTAGGGAGGGAATTCCAGGATTTTGACCCAGCGACAATGAAGGAACGCCGATATATTTCCAAGTCAGGATGGTGAGTGACTTGGAGAGGAACTTGGATGTGGTGGTGTTCCTGTATATCTGCTGCCCTTGTTCTTCTAGATGGAAGTGGTCGTCTGAAAGTCTGGTTTTATCCCAGAGTTTACACCTGGTCTTTTGTTTTACTGAGGTATGTCTGCCCCATGCATCCAGTGTTGTTTGTCAGGAAGGGTTGAATTGCCCTTTCACATTTCCTGATGTGTTCTGGTGCCTCTCTGATTTCAATTGTCTGAGCTTGGATTCTGCAAGGTCTTGTCCCTCCCAGGCAGAATTATCTCTTGGCTCAGTCATTCCCAGCATACTTTGCTTTTTGGCCAATTCTGATGCCATGTTTATTTCAGTTGCTGTACCTATATTTCAAGCCTCCCTTTTTAATGATTTTTATTTCACTTGAGCAGTCACAAGCTGTTACACTAGTAATTCGACTATAGCATAACATGGGTGAAATAGGTGGGAGAGAGACAAAGAATTAACGTGGCAAAGAATTGGAAGCACAGGCTGATGCTTGCAAACTGGATAGAGATATTCAACAAAATGGTTGTGTTAGCTACATTTAATCTCCCAATGTAGAAAGAGCAGTCATGTGCAATGAACACAGTGCACAAATTTGGAAGTACAAGTAAATTGCTACTTCACCTGGAAAATCTTTGGGACCCTGATAGTGGGAAGGAAAGAAGTAAAATGTAAAGTATCGGTTTTGGTTTTTACACTTGTTTGGTAAAATGTTGTGAGAAGCAAAAGGGCTGTTGAGGGTCATTGAGGAAGGAACTAGGACATCCACAAAGGGAATAGTCCTTTCAGCCTACTGAAAGGGGAGGTATGGTGTGATGTATACATATCACATTTGTCGTCACGCAATCACAGTTACAAAATTGTACTTTTTAAATTGACCCACAGCCAGAGAAATCGGGCCTGACAGAAAATTGGTTAAACTAAATTAAACAGTAGCTAGTACAAATGGCTATAGAGAACAGTGGAAACCAAGATCAAGGAGATCACAAAGGTTCAGTTACAGCCAGCCTAAGGGTTGTGTATTGGAGAAGTATTGATCAGACATTTTGGCACCTTGACTTTCAACCAGTGCCTGAGAACATGCACTTTACACCTTGCACGTAAACGGTGTTGCAGTTTACACATGAAGGTTGTTGGCATGACCACTTTGAACACTATTCATGACCCAATCCGCCAAAGGCCACAGAAAACTTAGGAAGGTCCATGGTGAAGGGGATAAGGACGCACAGTTAAAAGCTATCCCCTCAATGAAGACTCACAGCAAGATTCATGGCAGAAGACAGTGTGGTAACCCAAGAAGCTCTAGGAGAAGATCCATCCTGTCCTGTGAGGCCCACTTTCATGGAGGAAAGACAGTGTATGTCAGAGAAGAAGGAAATTCCAATGGCCTGGCTTAAACTCAGGAATCATTGCAGGTAATATCTTTTCTCAGATGGATAGAGTTAGATAAAGAGGAAATATTATGGGAATTTGAGAAATACATGGTGTTCTAATAAGAACATTTTAAAAATAAAATCAAGTGAACCCCAAATTAATTTCTGTGTCCCTTTTTTGTCCTGCCAGTAAGAATGCTTATGTAAAGTGATTTTAACACGTAAACTGGTCAAAGCGTCCAAAGCATGGACAACACACTAGAGAGATAGAAATGTTAAACATGATCTGATGATTGTAGAGGATATGAGATGGAAGTTGAAGACAAGGAGAACCCTTACATCGTTCTGGGATGGAGGGGACGTGACAGAATTTAGATGTGTGTGAAATGGGATGGGCAAGTTTGAGGGACTTGTGAACCACGTTGGAGAAGATTCCGCAGTTAAGGATCTAGGTACACCCATCAAATTTCTGGTTATGGAGGATGCAGTTGTTAAAACAGATATGACAAGACTGAAAAACTGGGAAAGTAAAATAGTTTTTTTAGAGCAAGTTAGATAGGAGGATGCATAGTCAAGGTAACTGTTAATTAATAGCATATCCCCAGAAGGCAGATGGAAGTAAAGGAAGGGAAAAGTTGATGAATGATCAAATGAAGGTGTTGGAAAAGGGTTGATGAAACTTTCTATTAAGGGCAAGGGGGGCAAACAGCACCAGTTCAGAAATTAATACAAGAAGAAAAGAATTCAAGAAGGGAACAGGACTCAATCTGGTAATGAAAATCTACTACATACCCCGAGAAAAGAAGACAGGCATACGAAGAAACCATGTGTGTAACCATAGCAACATCTATCATCTGGCAGATATAAGAGCAACCAAGGGGGTAAAAAATAAGTTCAATGTGAGGACAAGCTCAGTCAAGCTGAGAATGGTGCTAGAGGTCAGAAATTGATTGTACAGACATTCAAGGTCAGATGTGGATGGTATGCAAACCGTTCTGTTGGAGGATAGATATTAGAAAAGATGAACAAGGTAGTAAATAGAGTCAAAGTTGAAAGAGATCAACTTCTATGAGACAAGAATGGTCTGAGATGACGGACCTACAAAGGCAGACTTCCTTGTGAAGGAAGGAAAAAGCAGGCTATGTGTGAGGTTGAGGGAATATGAGGTAATGTGCCATGGGCTGAAGGTCTCCAGGGTAGATGATGTCAGTGACAGGTTGGAAAATGATAACTTGATTTTTAATTATGAGATCATGGTCTTGGGGAAGGTTGAAAGCAATATCAAAAAATCGGCAAGGCACAGGCCTGTTCACCAGATGTAATATGTAAATAAAAAGAGACTGTAAAATATATTTTAAATAATTTTGGAAAAATTCTTTTACATAAAATGCTAAGAGTCTGGAAATTTGGTGATTACATGAAGGGGAATGGAATAGAGAGATGTATGAACAAGTGAAAGCTAGTAATGAAAGTAGAAGGACATGTAAAATATAAACACTGTTATAAACTAGTTAGGCCCAAGGGCCTGTTTTCATGCTTTAGATTTTATGCGTTCAGATTTTCACCATAAATATTTGTCTTAAGAAAACAATATGTATTTAATTACTACTACTTAAATATGTTAAATATTTTCTAAGCATAATTTATTTCCTCAGAATACTATTTAAACAAAATAATCAATCTTTTCCATGGGCTGGCTCAGCAGTCATATTAGCTTCACAATACCCATGTTGCATCAACACGTACTTTCACTTGAATTTACTCATTTCTCCATTCTCTATAATTGGATTGTTTCTGCAAACCATTACTCAAGAAGGCAGCTCATATGATGGCATCTTATTTTCTTTCATTTCAAAACAAAGTTTATACTATCATTTTTACATACTGTTTTGCTTCAGCATTATACCTTCAGACAACATTGGCCTGATCGCAAAGCCTATTTAATTCTTTCTTTTAAATCTTGATTGAAAAATGTTCACCTTGGATTCAGCAAAGGTTTTCAGTGGCTGGTATTTTAATTGTACAGCCAACTTCAAGGGCAGAAGAGAACTGTAGGCTTTTGTAATGCAGCCCAAGAGGAGCTGAGGGTCTCCCCAGTGCTTATGCTGGTTTTCAGACCAGAGGAGGTATTTTCCTTCAGAGAGCCAAAAAAATAACTATGCCTGAGTTGAATATCGTATTGAGAATTGTGTGTAGGCTCCTGATGATGCAAGATCAATCAGAGTCTCGATAGCCCTATAAGAGGAGGTCAGAGGTTGAGAGGGTGCTTCAGTATGGAGATGTCATTAGTAGATAAAGTACAGACTGAAATCTCACAGGAATGCAGCAGGCAGGTCTCACGGATTGGAGCTGAAACTCCTCCAGCGACAAAGTTTGGGTCTTGGTTGAACCCTTTTGTTGCTGGTGGCCCCCGTTGTGGGGGACTGAACCTTCACACTGATGTCACCCTGACTTTAACTATGCAGTTTGACAATCCACCACTCTGCTGCAGGCAGAAGATATGCATTCCTGCCTTCCCTAGTGACAGGACTGTATTGAGGGAGCCATCTGGATGTGAGGCTCTGCTCTGTTCCCAATCACTCTGTTGGAAATTGGGAGCCCGCTAATCATGGGATCACTCAATATTCAATGTTGTTTTTTTAAATTTCCTGTATAACATGAAGCCTCATTTAATGGTGTTACATTTGTACCTTCCACAAGCATAAACATGAGGTTTATCAGGTGTCACACTAACTTATTCTGAGTTCAGGCAGCATCAGAGGATCAGGAAAGTTGACATTTCGGGTCGGGACCCTTCTTCAGAAATTGGGAGGGGAAGGGAGCTGGGAAATAAATAGAAAGGGGACGGGTGGGGCTGGGGAAGGTAGGTGGGATGGTGATAGGTGAGTGCAGGTAGACAGTGGTGGGGATTGGTCAGTGGGATGGTTGGGGCAGATAGGTGGGAGAGAAGATGGACAGATTTTGTCAGGTGAAGGAGACGAGGATGAGAGTGCGGGTTGGACATGGGATGAGGCCGGAGGTGGGGAGATTTTAAAACTGGTGAATTTCATGTTTAGGCCATTGGGCTGTAGGCTCCCAAGGCGGAATATGAAGTGTTGCTCCTCCAGTTTGCAGGTGGTACCATTGTGACACTGGAGGTGGCCCAGGATGGACATGTCATCCAGTGAGTGGGAGGGGGTGTTAAAATGGTTCGCGACCGGAAGGTGTTGTCATTTGTCGCATACAAAATGCAGGTGCTTTACAAAATGGTCTCTGAGTCTGCGTTTGGTCTCACCGATGTAGAGGAGCAGCGGCTTCAGAAGCAGCGGCTACAGTAGACCAAGGTGAGGATGTACAGAGTAGTAAGGGCGTGGAATGCCCTGCCTGCAAAAATAGTAGACTCGCCCACTTTAAGGGCATTTAAATGGTCATTGGATAAACATATGGATGATAATGGAATAGTTTAGGTTAGATGGGCTTCAGATAGGTTTCACAGGTCGGCGCAACATCGAGGGCCGAAGGGCCTGTACTGCGCTGTAATGTTCTATGTTCTATGTTCTATGTATGGAAGGTTTGTTTTGGGCCTTGAATGGAGTTGAGTGGGAGGTGTAGGGGCAGGTGTAGCACATCCTGCAGATGCAGGGAAAGGTGCTGGGTGTGGTGGGATTAGTGGTCAGTGTGGAGCGGGTGAGGGAGTCATGGAGAGAGCGGCCCCTACAACAGGCAGATAGGGGTGGGGAGGAAAATATGACATCTACTTCAAGTCCACCGACTCCCACAGCTACCTAGACTACACCTCCTCTCACCCACCCTCCTGCAAGAATGCAATCCCCTACTCCTAGTTCCTCAGCCTCCACCGAGTCTGCTCCCAAGATGGAGCGTTCCACTCCCGAACATCCCAGATGTCCTCTGATTTCAAGGACCGTAACCTCCCCCCTTTAGTGATCAAAAATGCCCTTAACTGCATCTCTTGCATTTCCCGCACATCTACCCTCACACCCCCTCCCCCAGCAAATATAAAGAAGATATTTCCCTCCCCACTCCTAACTGCCTTTTGTGGGGTCTGCTTTCTCTGTGACTCCCTCATCCACTCCTCTCTCACCATTAACCTCACCACACCCGACGCCTTTCCCTGCAACTGCAGGAAGTGCTACACCTGCCCCTACACCTCCCCCCTCACCCCCATTTAAGGTCCAAAACAAACCTTCCATAACAGACACGGGTTCACCTGTACATCTGTCAACTTGGTCTACTGTATCCGTTGCTCCTGATGTGGCCTCCTCTACATTAGTGAGACTAAACGCAGACTCGGAGACAATTTCATAGAGTATCTGCACTCTGTACGCGACAAACGACAACACCTTCATGTCGCCAACCATTTTAACTCCCCTTCCCACTCCCTGGGTGACATGTCCATATTGGGCTTCCTCCAGTTTCACATTGACGCCACCCGCAAACTGGAGGAGTAGCACCTCATATTCTGCCTCAGGAGTCTACAACCCAATGGCCTAAACGTGGATTTTACCAGTTTCAAAATCTCCCCACCCCTCCCCATTCAATGACCAACCCTTCTTCTCATCCCCACCTCCTTGATCTGTCCATCTTCTCTCCCACCTATCTGCTCCTCCCACCTCACTGACCAATCCCCACCACTGCCTACTGCACTCACCTATTACCATCCCACCTACCTTCTCCAGCTCCACCCCTCCTCTCTCTATTTATTTCTGAGCTCCCTTCCCCCTGCCCATTTCTGAGGAAAGGTCCTGACCCGAAACGTCAGCTTTCCTGCTCCTCTGATGCTGCCTGACCTGCTATTTTCCTCCAACTCCACACTGTGTTGACTCTGACTCCAGCATCTGCAGTTCTTGCTATCTCTTATTCTGAGCTCAATGTTTTTGGAATTAAAAAGGTCTTGTTCTTAGAAGGAATCAAAACTAACCTTCAAATGGAGGTGGGCGAGGAAACAATGGAGTAGCAGCCTATGTTCATTGGCTGAGAGTGTTTAGCCAGGTAATTGACACAGCATAGATGATCAACCCCAAAATAATGTGTATCAATAGGGAAATGTGGGGAGAGAGGGTTACAAACAAGAATAAGAGGATGATCTTGACGGGAGATCAGGAGGTCCCCTTCATCAGTCTGAGAAAAGAACAGATATCAGCCACTAAAGACTACCAAAAAGTATTGTGAATAACTGCAAGACATCTGGGATCGGGAGTATGCTGCCTCTACTACATTTTACAGAACAGATTTGGTATCAGAAAAGCATTCTTATCTGTCATCGGTTGTTTCTTTCCTTTCTTTACCTAATTAGGTGAAGTACCATATCTAAGCTGCTGCTTTTCAATAAACTAGAAGAAAATTGTGACAAATTATCTGTTACCTGTATGAGGTAACTGATCACAACCTCCAAAAATCAACAGTGGCATTAGGAGTGGGATACCACAGAAATTGATTTTTAATTGTCTTTAAGTTTGAGAAGCTGGAACGAAGCATCAGTCATAGATTGAAGTTCAATGAGTGTTGAGTAACTCTTAAATCAAGAATTGTCTATGGTGTATTCTAAAATGTGACTGATGGATAGTTTGAAAAGAAGTTAGGATTATCAGTAATGGGAGATTGACTGGAAATTGTAGAAATATGTAATGGTGTTTATGAGTACAATCTTGATAGGTTTTGAAAGGAACAATCTGTTAAACCACCCTGACCAAGTTAGCCTATTGTGCTTATTTGTGTGCTTTATGGTTGGATAAGCAAAATACCAACATCCCCCACTCCACCCACCCAAAAATCAACGCTTTCACTTCCACAACCATTACTATGGGATCCAGAAAATTAGGTAGCAAGTCTTTAAGATAACAAGGTGTAGAGCTGATGAACACAGCAGGCCAAGCAGCATCAGAAGAGCAGGAAGGCTGATGTTTCGGGCCTAGACCCTTCTTCAGAAATGGGGGAGGGGAAGAGAGTTCTGAAATAAATAGAGGGGGAGGCGAATAGAAGATAGATAGAGGAGAAGATAGGTGGAGAGGAGACAGACAGGTCAAAGAGGCGGAGATGGAGCCAGTAAAGGTGAGTGTGGGTGGGGAGTTAGGGAGGAGATAAATCAATCCAGGGAGTGTTCATCCAGCTCTACACCTTGTTATCTCAGATTGTCCAGCATCTGCAGTTCCTACTATCTCTGTAGCAAGTCTTTAAGTTTGGCACTAACATACATCATGATGACAAAAAGCATATTTGTCATTCAGCATGCATATTCTTTGGGCTAGTGTATAAATAATGTACAATAGGCCAATAGTTATTTTTCTGGAGTGCTTGCATGACACTTGACATTTTGCACTGAAATTAAAGGCACCTTCCAGAATCCTTTAAATGAGTATTATGTATTTTTAATTGATTTTCATTCACAGGACGTGCACATCACAGGCCAGGCCAGGCCATCATTTATCATCCATCATTAATTGCCCTTGAGAAGGTGGCAGTGATCTACCTTCTTGAACTACTAACTGCAGCGTTGGGATATGAGTACCAGGATTTACAATCAGTGACAATGAAGGACTGGAAATAGGATGGTGTGTAACTTTGAGAGAAAGTATCAGGTCAATTTGCTCCCATGCATTTGCTATCCATTTTCCTTATAAGTGGTAGAGTTGTAGAAGGTGCTGTTGAGGCAGCTTTTTGTTGCAGTGCATCTTTTTAATGGTTAGTGGTAATGACCAGCATGTTAATAGTAAGAGATTTAATGGCAGTGATGCTCTTGAATGTCAGATGGAGAAAGTTGGGTCCTCTCTCGCTGAAAATGGTCAGTGCCCCGAGCCTGTTTGGCACAAATGATATTTGCCACTTATCAGCCCAAGTTTGGATATTATCCAGGTGTTGGTGTGTAAGAACATGGATTGACAAGTGTCGGTGGTGCTGAACATTATGCTATTATCAGTGGCAATCCCCATTTCTGATGTTATAATGGAAGGGAGGTCATTGATGAGGCAACTGAAGATTATTGGGCCTAGGACACTAACCTGAGAATCGCTTACTCCTAAAGCTGAGATGATTGATCTCCAACAATAGCCAATTTCCTTTGTGCCAGGTCTGACTTCAATCAGCTCAGAGGTTTCCATTGATTCCCATCATTAGTTTACGATCAAGAGTAGATTGACAGGTGATAGTTAACCAAGAAGGATTTGTTCTACTTTTTGTCAAAACAACATATCCAGGCAATTTTCCACATTGGCAGGTAAATACCAGTGTGGTAGCTGAACTGGAGAAGTTTGGCTGCGGGTGCAGCTAATTTTTGAATGTAAGTGTTCAGTGCCATTGTTAGAATATTGCTGAGTGTATAAAAACTGCAGTATCAAGTACCTTCAAAAGCTTCTTCATACCATGTGGACTGAGTGGAATTGGCTGAAGACAGCTATCTGTGTTGCTAGGGAGATAGTAGGAAGAAGAAGGGTCTGAAGAAGGGTCTAGGCCCGAAACGTCAGCCTTCCTGCTCCTCTGATGCTGCTTGGCCTGCTGTGTTCATCCAGCTCTACACCTTGTTGTCTCTGTGTTGCTAGGGACCCACATATGCAGTTGAGATGGATCATTCACTCAGTGCTTCTGACTGAAGATATTTGCATTTGGTTAAGGGTTGACTTTTGCACCAGTGTGTTGGCCTCCCTCCATTCTTACAGATGGTGATAAGTGTTTGGCCTTCTCCTCTTTTAGTTGCCTAATTGTCAACTGCTATTCATGATTGGATGTAGCAGAACTGCAGGGTTTAGATTGATCCCTTGGCTTCAGGATCTTTACTCTGTTTATCTGTATAGTTCTTCAAATCTATGCAGTTATAACGATCTGTCAATCATCCCTTCTTACCCGAACCGTTTTTTCCTAGCTGATGTACTGCTCCATCAGTAGCAATTGCCCTCTAATATTTGGCTTACTGGACATTAGTTATTAATGAGCCCCGACAATGAGAGTAGGCAGGTTATGTTATCGTAAATGGGTCTTCACAGCTGAGCTGAAACCTATCCTCGTGTGATGTTCACTCACCAATGTTTACCAAACAGGAGTAGGGATACAGGTTTTTATGCTTTTCTATTTTCTATTTCTGGGTGCTGAGATTAACTGCAGTTCCTGCCATTTTGATCACTTAGCTCAGGGTGGACTGAAAGTTTTATTGGTTCATTTTGCTTATCTATTTTCTGAACAACTTGCCAGCGCCTTAGGTTATGATTCTCAGCTATCCCCCCTTACTTAGATTGCGAGAACAGGAATATGAACAGGTATAATATAAATAAATCACTTCAATGGAAATAACTCATCAAACACGAAATGTCATACATTAGCCCTTCATGCTGACAGCCCGTATTTGGAGGGTTGTGCCAACATTTGCTAATAGAATAAATGCTTCTCACATTGTGCTTTGATTCTCTTGGAAATACTTCCAAAAGGTCTCACAAATATCTATCTTGCAACATGTTCATACAGATCTTGCTTTGACCTATATAAAAGCAAAATATTGTGGATGCTGGAGATTTGATACAAAAACAGGAATTGCTAGAGAAACTTAGCAGGTCTGGCAGCACCCGTGGAGAGAAAGCCAAGTTAATTTTTCGAGTCCAGTGACTTTTTTCAGAATTGATCTGTTTTAATCCAACACTATCCAGCTGGCATACACTCTTCACAATCAGTGACAGTAATAATATTAGCCCAGATATTTCAATAGATAGTCATTTAAGCAGCATAGACTGGAGTTACGCATTGGAACTATGTGGAATTCAAGATACAGCTGACTCTGATTGAATTGCCAAGGAAATTGTAAATTGCAATAGGCAATTTACCTGCATCTGGAACCATCCATTAAGATAATTACGAGAGTCTTGACTCATTTTAAATTTAATAGTTACCCAGGGACGTTTAAAGATTAAAAACCCACTCTAACTCTTTGGTAATATTGATCTGAGTTCCTGACACATCACTGACCCTTTCCCATCTACATCCCTTAATAATCCCTGACAGTCTTTGAACCATTGGTGCCAAACTGCCCAACCTGCTGAAACTGTCAGCCCCTGCCTACCAACATAACCCCACACAGCAACCCAACACCAACCCTACTCTGATAGCTATCTTGATCCAACACCACCCACTGCCCACCTGACTCTTCTTGAACCAACTGACACGAACCTCATCCAGCATCCAATCCCCTCACTAGAATTGATTCCCTGCCCCCTCTCAAGTGAGACCTAACATCACTCCCACCACAAAATCTGACCTGACATCACCTCTCTCAAAACCCCCTCAACTCGACCCGACCTGACATCTAATCTGACCCAATCCCTGAATTGTAATCCTTCCAACCCACACTGCCAACTTCCTCCCTCAATATGATATCCCCTGCCAACCAAACAATCCAACCAACCCTAGGGACTCATCAGCTTACCTGGCACTGTACCCGCCTCACTTATTTAGCTCCTTATCCCCTTGTTGCACTCGTTATGCACTTTCCACAGTTGCTGTTGAAGTCTCTGCTGGCTAGTTAAATTACAGAATATGCACTCAATGCTGTTAAAGGGGATTTATTCTCAATAATGATCATTTTGCTGCATATCTGAATTTCTGGACTGGTTTGTCTTCAGTACAGACATCAAAATGTAAGTGGATATCTTTTAATCTGATCAAGTTCAGAAATATGGCTTCCGACTGTTATTGGATCTTCTGAACCATTGTGTCATGTGATTGTTAAAAAGGAATCATTTTTCTATTAAAGTATTTGTGTTGAAAACATCCATAGGATCTGGAAAGTTTTGCAATCATGATTTTGAACTGCACTATTTCCAAACGATTGATCTTCAGAGAAATGTTTCGCTCTCCTTCAGCACTGCCTGGAATATCAGCTTCCAATCTTCTGCACAAGTCTCACATGGTTTTGAGACAGAGGTAATGGGGCTGTCGGATCGAGTTGAGGGGGTTTTGAGAGAGGTGATGTCAGGTCAGATTTTGTGGTGAGAGTGATGTTAGGTCTCATTTGAGAGGGGGCAGGGAATCAGTTCTAGTGAGGGGAGTGGATGCTGGATGAGGTTCATGTCAGTTGGTTCAAGAAGAGTCAGGTGTTGGATCAGGATAGGTATCAGATTAAGGTTTGTGTTGGGTCGCTGTGTGGGGTTATGTTGGTAGGCAGGGGCTGACAATTTCAGCAGGTTGGGCAATTTGGCACCAATGGTTCAAAGACTGTCAGGGATTATTAAGGGATGTAGATGGGAAAGGGTCAGTGATGTGTCAGGAACTCAGTTCAATATTACCAAAGAGTTAGAGTAGGTTTTTGATCTTTAACGTTCCCTGGGTAACTATCAAATTTAAAGTGAGTCAATTATACTTAGAAAGGCAGTACAACAAAGGATGGGCAATTTCTATATGAACTGGTGCTATTGAACTGTGTTCCTAATTTTTTTTTCCACCCATAACATGTATGTTTCTGGTTTGACTATTTCTGTCAGCATATGCGTGTAGGGATTTAAGAAGAGATGGAATTTAGTTGGAGAGTTATAAATTGATAATTCATATTTGTTGCCTGTGCTAAGAACTAATTTATTTGTAATAAATCGTAATTTCTTGTTTAGTCTGGAAATCTGGTCAGTTTATTCTGTTAACCTGATTTGACTTTCAGGAAAACTGGGGACTTTGAATTATTTGTTTAAATGTTTAACTCTTGTAATGATACAGGGAAGAGAACGCCTAAGTAAATTCGGATAGGGGCTTGTCTTCCATTTCTAATGAAAAGGAGACATAATGGCACTGGAAATATGTTCACTACTTGGAAGTCCAACTGCATCATTACTATACCATTGCTGCTTCAAAGGCAGAATAAATCACAGACAACATCAAGCACATGCTCAACAACACTGACTGGAGGATTTGGGCTGATATTTAACTTCCATATGAGCAATGTTATCAGGCAGCAGTTATTCACATGAAGGGTCATGCAGATGTGGAATTCTGTTTCCCTAAAAGAATATTGATGCTAGATCAATTCAGATTTTTAGACCAAGAGGGACAGATTTTATTTGTGTCATGATCACATACCAGGCACTTCCACAGAGTGGTCCTGAACTGAGAATTTATATAAGCTCATAATTAGCCCCCTTTTAATTAGCATAAGTTTTAATCTAAAAATAACAAGTTGCACAATTCTATGTTTTAAACAAGATAAAGCATTGGCTTGTTACACGATTATTGCTGAAAGTTTTTCAAGTAAGAGGTGAATTATTAGCTAAAATACAATTACAATTGTTTAAACTAAGTATAACAGGTATGTATGAAGTTGAAAAAAGATTATTTTTTAATATAGTTGTAGGTCTGGCTTGCTTGGTGATACCGTTTCTGAAAGGAGTGGTTGAAAGTTGAAGTCAGGTTTAACAGTTCCAATGATCTCTGTAGTCAAATAGTTGGAGTTAGCTCACACAACAGGACTTGGTCCTGGGCATGAGTCAAGGCTCCTTTGGTTTGCTTTTAATGGTTATGTGTATGGTTTTAGGTTGTGGCTTTTGGTAGTCCAGTTCAGTGCAGTAATCTTTACACCTTTTTGTCTTGCATGCCATCCCTTGTCTCCCTGTTGAGAAATTGTTCAAAAACGTAGAGTCATAGATTCAAGCTAAGTGACTGAAGGATTATCGGGACATGAGGAAAGATTTCATAGTGTTCAGAACCATAGAAAGGATACAGCACAGAAGGGCGGCATTCAGCCCACCTTGACCATGCCTACCCAACAGGACACTGATGCCCTTTCTAATCCCATCTTCCTGCACATGCCCCATAGCCCTGCAACTTATAGCACCTAAAATGCAGATCCAGGTACTGTTTAAAAGAGTTTAAAAGAGTCCAGACTCTCACCACCCTCTGCATAAAACAATTTTTCCTCATGTCCCTCTAATCTTTCAGTCACTTAGTTGAATCTATGACCCTAGGTTTTTGAACTCTCTGCCAAGGGAAAGAGGTTCTTCCCATTTACTGTATCTCTACCCCTCACAATTCTGTACACTGCAATCATGTCACCCCTCAGCCTTATCTGTTCCAAGGAAAATAAACCCAATGTCTCCAATCTTTCCTTGTGGCTATAATTCTCCAGCCTGAGAAAAACTCTCGTAAATCTTCTCTGCATTCTCTCCAAAGCAATGTAGTGACCAGAATTGCACACAATACTCCAGTGTCTTATACAGTTTCATCATTACATACTTATTTTTTAATTCCATACCTCTGCCATATTCCATATATGAGCATTCCATATGCTTTCTTTACAACCTTATCTACCTGTACTTCTACTGCAGGGACCTGTGCACTTGTACCCCAAAATCTCTCACTTCATCTACCGTTTATTCCTGTTTATTATGTGTTCTCCTTTGCTGTTTGACCTCCCAAATTGCGTTACCTCATACTTCTCGGAGTTGAAGTCCATCTGTCATTTTCCTGCCCACTCTACCAACTCATCTATATTATTTTGGATCTTACAGCTATCTTCTACACTAATCACCACACGGCCAGTTTTTGTGTTGTTTACAGTTTTCCCAATTGTGCCCATGTGTTCAAGTCCAAATCATTAATATATAAAACAAATAGCAGGGGTCACAACATCAAGCCCTGCAGAACACCACTTGAAACAGCTTTCCATTTGCAAAGGCAATCATTGACCATTACCCTTTATTTCCTGTTACTAAGCCAATTTTGGATCCAATTCAACACATTATCCTGTATCCCATGGACTTTTACCTTTTTGACCTGTCTGCCATGGGGATTTTGTCAAATTCCTTAAGAAAATCCATGTAGGCAAAATCCGCTGCTCTGCCCTCACTGATCCTCCTTGTCACTTCCTCAAAGAATTCAATCAAATTTGTAAGGCACGGCCTTCCCTTAACAAAGCCATGTTGACTATCCCTGACTAGTCCATGTCTTCGAAGTGACAGTTTATCCAATCTCTCAGGATTGATTCTAAGAATTTGCCCATCACCTAAGTGACACTAACTATCCTATAATTGTTAGCATTTCCTTTGTACCCTTTTTAAACAATGAAGCTACATTTCTTTCCTCCAGTCCTCCGGCACCTCAGCTGTGTCTAGTGAAGATTGGAAAATAATCCTCAGATCATCTGTTCTTTCCTCCCTGACATCTTTTTCAACATTCTAGGCAACAATCTGTCCAGCATTGATGACTTATCCACTTTCAAGGATTCCAAATCCTCTAACGTTTCCTAACTCATTATGATTATTTTGCCAAATATTTGCCACTGCTCCTTTTGGATTATTATATCCACACTATCCCTTTCCTTTGTGAATACGGAGACACAAAATTCATATATAAATTCTTCCTATATCCTCTGCGTCTTCACACCAGTTCCCTTTATCTCTGATAGGTCCCACTTTTTCCTTAACTATCTTTTGCTCTTTATATACTTGTAGAATATCTTTGGGCTTTCCTTTATCTTGCTTGCTAATGTTTTTTCATGCCCTCACTTTTTTTTTGCTTTATCCATGCACTTTCTATACTTCTCTAGTCTATCTGCAGTGTTGAGGTTTTTTGTGACTATCATAAGCTTTCTTTTCTATTTAATCTTCCCCAGTATTCTTCCAGATAACCATGGGGGTGTTGATTTGGCAGTACCATTCTCATGTTTGGAGGGGACATGTCTGCTTTATGTCCTAAGGATCTCACATTTTAGTGCTACCTGCTGGTTTACCACTGATTTATCATTTAGCAGTCCTGTCCACCTCAACCAAATCACTTCTCAGTTTTGTAAAATTTTTCTTCCCCAAGTTTAAAATTTCTACTCCTGATTTATCTCTGTCCCTTTCCATAATAACACTAAGACTAGCCAATTTGTGGTCATTATACCCAATATGTTTGCCCCTCTGTCACTTCACTCACTTGTCCACCTTCATTTCCCAAATCTAAATCCAGAATTGCATCTCCTCTTGTTGAGCTTGTCGTGTATTATTTAATCAGAAATTCTTGGACACAGTACATGCATTTTTCACCCTCAATGCCTCTTACATTGTTTGAAACTCAATTGATATTGAGATAGTTAAAGTCTCCTACTATTATTGCTGTCTTATTCCTACAGGCAGAAATCTGTCTACATATGTATTCTTCTGTCTCCCTCTCACTATTTGGGGTCTGTAGTGTACTCCTAGTCATGTGACTGCCCTTTTTTATTCCTAAGCTGAACTCTTAAAGCCTCCTTTGTTAACTCACTTAATATATCACTCTTCTCACAACTGTAATTGATTCTTCAACCACTACTGCACCCCCCACTCCTTTTTTTGTCACTTGCTCTATCCTGGCTGAGAACTCTGTTTCCAGGGATACTGAGCTGACAATTTTGTCCCTTCGTTAGCCAGGTTTCCATTATAGCAATGACATGGTGCTGCCACGTGTCTATCTGTGCCCTTAGTTCATCTGCCTTGTTTGTAATATTCCTTGCATTGAAGTATAAACAGCTCAACCCTGTCAATATCCTTTGCTGGATGCTTTTTCATCCTCATTTCTTTTGCCTTTCTGAGTCACTGACGACATCAGTAACTAATGTTCTACCTCCCATTTCCTGATCTGAATCTGACCCATCAAAGCCTACACTTTGGTTCCCATCCTACACTGGTTTAAAACCACACCATCAGAGATAGATGGTTCTTCATTAAATGCCTGTCTTCAATCAGCTGTTGTCACAATCAATCAAAGTGGCTGCAAATGTTAACTTTTATGATACAATGTTCCATAAAGCGGTCAATTATGTTGCAATTCTTGTGTGTCCTTCTCCTGTCTCTTGTTCAACACTAGAGAAACTTTGAATCTTCACATCTTCTGTGGGTCCCATAGACAGGCATTGAATCCTTAAATTATTTTAAAACACTTTTCTTAAAGATAACACAATCTGATTGTTTTTGACAGTTATTGAATCCACAAGTCATGTGGCTTTTGGAAGCTATTTTCTAAGACTCCTTCTGTCCATTTTAAAGACCAATTTACTTTCTTTACAAAGTAAATGACATATTTACACATTGGTGATATTAGCTAAAGATATCAATGATGCATAAATAAAATTGTGGTATATAGCAGGTATGATCTAATTGAAGAACAAAATGATCTTAAAACGCTGATTATTAAATGTTGAAGCATCAACTTCCAGTGATTTTCTGTGAATACAGCCAATAGTTCACAAATTTCCTCTCTAATAAATCTCAAAACCTTGGGATAGATACCATCAGACCTTTTAGTTTAGTGTTGAGTCATTTTAACTTGATAAGTATGTATAACCGGATCACTGATCAAGATGCGTGTTTTACAAGGACATGATTTAATTTGGAGCTTCTTTTCGAATATTCTGTCATGAAGGCATTTGTGTTAAGCTCATACATACAGATTGCTAAATCCATTTGAGTATGTGTTGCAATGCCCTCATGTTGTCATGCTGCTAAGTCACACAAAATGTTATATCTGCAAATGCTTTGTTATTATAATTGTAGATAAAATGTAGGAAAAAGGCTTATTAAGACATATTAAGATGTGCCTAGTGCACAGATGTGCAAATGCCCATAGTGAAGAAAGAAAAAGAGGCATATCGGATAATGATATTGTCAAGACCTGAATTTAACAATGGAAGAAGTAGGCACACAAACCACAATTTTAACTTGGATCACCACTGGTGTTGCTGGTACAGAATCTTAGAGCTCCAAAAAAAGCAGCTAGCATTCTACCAGCAAATTTTAGCAAGGTCCCCACAGCAAATCTAGACTGAGAGGACACTAGTGTTGGTGTGCTGTGTGCACATAAAGCAGAGAAAATGGGCTGTTTGTAATGTTAAACAGCTTTTAACATTGATTTGACACTCAAACTGCCTTTTTGGATCCTGCAGATTCAGTTGCCACCATCTCTTTGTTACTCCTAGGTAATTCAGTAATGTTATTTGAAGGACAAACCTTCCAGTTTGAAGATCATATGTTTTTGACTTACCTTTCCTCATGCAGATTTTGGGGCAGTGCAATGTTCTGTGTTATTGGAGGAGGTTTGAAACTTTCTAGAGTTTCAAGGGACAGGTTAAAGAATGGGAAGTGAAATATGGCTTATCCTTTGGCAGGAATGGGAGGGTGCAGAGGGAGGGGTGTATCTTAGAGGTATCACTCTCCCAGTTATTATACTTCTGTTGTTACATTCTGCTGGCCCACCAAACCCTTTAGCTAACTCATTAGACCCTCTGATCATTCCCTATCCAAAAATCAAGTTTTAGCTGGGTCTAGGTACCATGACTATCTTCATCCTGAGGCTTAATTATAGTTGTTCCAAAACTGAGGCTGCTTAGAGCTGTTGGTTAATCAGATTGGCCAGCAGCCCTCAATGAGGGATTGACATCCCAGCCTCTCATAGTTAAGGCTGCCTGCAGTGTGTTCATGGTGTGGCGTGACCTTGTGTCTGACTCTGTTGCATCTGACACTGTTCCAGGGAGGAGAGCAGTATGGTCCCTCCTCCTGAAAAATTCAGCCCATATTAATATTCTGTGTCCTGGGAGGATCAAATCACTTGGGTCAGAGATTGCAAGATATTTTTCTGTCACACGCGAAGAGCTAACTAGGCATGTTGAGTTCAAGAAAATTCCAATAATACCAAAAAAAGTATGTTTCTGCCCTAAGGCAAGAACATTTGATCACTGTTTCACTTGGATAAACTGTATTAAAATATAGGCAATGAGAAAGATTTACATTTTGTGGATCCATGTTCACAAATCTCAATAATGCAACCTGCTGTGACCTGGCAAGCACTCAACAGCATTAAAAGAAGATATTCTCTACTCAATTTATTTTCTCTATAATAATTTAACATGATTGGTGCACTATTTGAAACAAAGAGGCATAAAATCAAATCATTTTTAAGCAAACAAAATGTTTTCTATGTCCTTCAAGATAATTAGTTCATTGTCAACCTTGAAAAAAAATAATTTGTGACACATCATGAAAGAGAAGAATATTACCTTGGCTGAGTCAAGAGAGAACATGTCAATTCCCATTTTGAAGAGCTAACATAAAGAATTTGAAGAACTTGCATATTAGTAATTAGTTATCAGAATATTTATAATAAACCTACAATTGTAACAGATTCAGAACAATTTTGAAGAGCTCAGTAAGTTGTAATATTATGTGCATCAGTTCAAAAAATTGCTTTGGACAGTCTTCATACATCAGATTGACAATGCAGCATTCCAAGTTATAAGGTGTAATAGTTGTTTGGTAAAATGAGCATGCTTGGCAAGCAAGTTTGAGGAAATGGATTTGCTGATTTTTCAAATTTCTGTTTAGTTGTTTAACTCAACTCAATGTATCAAACATTTTAGATATTGCATAATGCTAAAACAAAATTATCATATAAACAATGCTCAAGAAGAGCGCTGTAAACAACACTAAGCACCATCCAATGCCAGACACTTAACTGCCATTCCATGCATCATCTTAAAAATTCACTTCCTCCAGCACCAGATAAAGTGCAGCAAATCGCCAAGTTCCTTCAACCATGCTACCCAAACCTGTGACCTCTACCATTTAGAAGGACAGAGGCAGAGAATGAATGGGGCCATCATGTTGTGCAAGTTTCCTTCCTGGTCACACACCATCCTGACTTGGAACTATATTGCTGATTCTTCTTTGTCATTGGATCAAAATTCTGAAACTCCCTAACAGCACGATGTATTACATGGTTCAAGACGGTAGCTCACCACCACCAACTCAAGGGGAATCAGAGATAACATTTAAATGCTGGATTTATCAGTGACATTCAGATCCCAAGAATGAATTTTTAATAATTAGTAATAACTATGAACATACAATAAAGAGTGTTCATCACATTTCAAAATTACTATGTGAATCGTTAAATGAATGTAATAACTCAGCTCAACAAATTTTTAAAAAGATTTGCTCATGAGATGTGGGCATCACTGATGAGACCAGCATTTATTGAATATTCATAATTGTCCAGATAGCACCTAAGAGTTAATTACATTGCTGTGGGTCTGGAATCACATGTAGGCCAGACCAGGTAAGGATGAAAGATTCTCTTCCCTATCGGGCATTAGTTAACACAATTGTGCCACAAGACTCAATCTGCAAAAATTGTACCATTATTCGAAAAAGGTGCAAGGAGTAGGCCAAATAATTTACAGTCCAGTCAGTCTAATGATAGGGAATTATTATAATTAATACCGAGACATGGGATTAAATGTTACTTTGAAAGACATGGCTTAATCAGAAATAATCAGCATGGTTGTCAATGAAGATACTGCCTTACTAACTTCATTATTTTAGGAAGTAACAAGGAGGATTGAGATGGGTATTGCAGTAGATGTTGTCAATATGGATTTTAGCAAAGCATTTGACAAGGTTCCACATGGCCGACTGGTCAGAAAAAGTAAAGCCCTTGGGATTCAGGGGAAAATGGTAAGTTGGATGTAAAATTGCCTCAGTGACAGGAAACAAAGAGTAATTTTCGATGTATGTTTTTACAAATGGAAAGTAGTTTCCGCTGTTATTCTACAAGGCTCAGTGTTGGGTCACTTGCTGTTTGTGACATATATTAGTAACTTAGATATAAATGTGGGAGGTATGATGGGAAAGTTGCATACAATACAAAAAACGGGTGTGCTGTTTGTAGTGAAGAGGATTGCTGTCAACTGCAGAATGATACCAATGATTTGGTTGAGTGGGTGAGAAAGGAAAAAATGGAATTCAATGCACAGAAATATGAGGTTATGCATTTGGAGAGGGCAAACAAAGCAAAGAAGACACAATAAATGGGAGTTTATTGAGAGGGGTAGAGGAAGTGAGAGACCATGAGATATTTGTTCCTAGGCACCTGAAGGTGGCAGCACAGGTACATAAGATTGTGAAAAAGTGTTTGGGATACATTCTTTCATTGGGTGAAACATTGAATACAAAAGCAAGGATGCAATGTTGGAACTTTACAAGACAATGGTTAGGCCACAGCTGGTATTTTAAGTACAGTTTTGATCGACATGTTATAGGAGGGACGTAATTACAGAATGCAGGGAAGATTTAAAAGAACGTGTTACGACTTGAAAGTAGCAGCTACGAGGAACGATTTGATAAGCTCAGGTTGTTTTCCTTAGAACATAAGAGTTTGAGGAGTGACTTAATTAAGATATACAAAATAATGAGAGACTCAGAGAGAGTGGGCAGGGAATACCTGTTTCGCTAGCAAAGAGGTCAATTCTCCAAGGGATTTAAGGTGCTTGATAGAAGGATTAAAGGGGATATGAGGACAATCTTTTTTTCGTCCAGACGGTCTTGAATTTGCAGTCTGTTTGAAGGTTGAGGCAGAAGCCCTCAACTCACTTAAAAGGAAACTGGATCTGTATCTGAAGTGCTGTAACCTACAAGGTTTATGGACCAGGGGCTGGAAAGTGGGATGAGAATGGGGACCTAGCTTATTGAGGCAAAAGAAATAATATGGGCTGAATGGCCTCCTTCAGCACCATAGCTATTTAATGTTTTCTGTGGTTCTATTGAGCACATATATAGATGTCCCAACAAACTGAAGCACAAGCTATGTGGTCAGGGGTTATCCACTAATGCTCATTTGCCATATTCCACTTTGTCATTATGGCTCATATGTTACAGATTACAGAATGAAGACATTGACTAGAATCTTACAGGGGACTGAAATGAGCCATCGCAACAAATGTAAAAAAAATAGCTCAGAAGGTCCAGTAAGGGCTATCTTGATGTTGTGAACAAATTGCTGTACAATTTGGTTCAGTTCCAGGTATCTGGCTTGGGAATAGTGAGTGGCCAATAAAAGGGGGATTATTGCTCGTTAACTTGCTTGTTAAATTGCTGGTAATTAATTGCAGAACTCACTTCATTATTATGCAACTTCCTATCCTGCCACCATTGTGAACAAACTAGACGGCAAGAATTCTTGACATGTAAGTCAGAGTGAGTGCCTCACAACTTCAGCTTGTTCCAAAAGACCTCCATGCTGGACACAAGACACCAACATCTCAGGCCATACTCCATGGGCACCGGCAACATGCACCTTTCAGTCATTTACATCTGACGTGCCAACCTCTAAGAACCCTTATGGTATATCTCCAGTCCACTGACAGTATGCTGCTGAACTTCAATGCTGCACCTCAGCAACTGTCATTGTAGTGCTGCAGCAAGGACACCTGGCACCCAGGGACATGTGTCTAGCTTATGGACTGGATCAGGCTGCATCGCTGGGCTGTTCGCTTGCTCTGTTAGTCCTCATTCACTTTGAGGCTAACTGGATGATCATAATATCTCAGCTATACCTTGCATTCCCCCCATTTTTTGCAGCTTTGTAGAAAGATAAATGTGGAAAGATTGCTTCCCCCTGTGGGAGAGTCTAGGATGAGAGGGCATGATCTCAGAGTAAGAAGTCACACATTTTGATAAAGAGATGAGGAAAAATTTCTTTTCTCAGAGGGTTGTGAATCTGTGGAATTCTTTACTGCAGAGAGCTGTTGACGCTCTGTTACTAAGTATATTCAAGGTTGAGATAGACGGGTTTTTAATTAATAAAGGAATCAAAGGTTATGGGGGGAAAGGCAGGAAAATGAGTTGAGGATCGTCAGATCAGCTATGATATCATTGTATAGTGGAGCAGGCTCGATGGGCTAAATGACCTACTTTTGCTCCTATGTCTTAGGGTCTTCTAATACCATTACAGAGGCATGAATATAGTCAGTCAGCTGCTTGGTTGCAGTCAAGGTCAGATCCTCTCCCGATAAGCACACCACCCACCTTGCTTTCCTCCTGGAATGAGAGAGGGGCAGATATTAAGGAGATGAAAGTGGATGGCATATCTGTTATTTTTCATACAGTTGGAGAGGTGTCCTGAGAAGATAAGTAGGCAGCGCAGAAGATATGCAGGGTGAGTGATGTCAGGGATTAGGAGGAGTAACAGTGAGTGAGGGAAGATGTTACAGGCAGTGGTGAGAGAGGTGAGAGTGCTGGAGCATGAGCCTTGGTGGGAGGTGGGTGCAGTAACAGAGATAGAGTGAGTGTGAGATATCAGAGAGAAGATGGGACACTTAAACTGGTGGAGTGGGAAAAATCATTGACATTCTTACATTGTGCATTTCTACAGAAACTGCACTGATCCACCTGGATGGCAAGCTTGGACTTGGCTGGCGTGGTCTGGTATTGTGGCCTCGACTGCTAGTCCTGGGTAAAGATAATATCTCATGCCTCGACATGCCATCCATCAGAACATTCAGGTCCTTGCCCACAAAACGAGGCACCAATTTTCTCTTGTGTGGCATGACTGAGACAAATGCAGGCTCATGCTGGACTAATTGTGCTTATCCTGGTCCTTCTAAAGATGATGTTGAGATACCAGTCTATTCCAGGATATTCCAGTGGTGGTGAGTTTTTCGAGGAATGGCACTTGGTCAGATGGGGCTAGAATTAGGCGAATGGCTGCCATAAGGCAGAGTAGGTATTTAATAAGGCATATTTGTTAAGATATGGCAAGACATCTCACTAGACCTCAGGGTGAGAAAGCCTCAAAAAATCTCAACAAAACTGACACTTAGCCAAAAAAAAAGTAAAGTTGAGCCCATTGTGGCCATTGTCAGGATACTCTGCATTGAGCCTCAATGATGTGCTGGATATGGTTACACACCAGCTGGACATTGAGAGATTGTATGCCTTTCAGTTCCAATGAATGTCAGCAATTGATTTGTTTTGATTTATTGTAGTCACATGCACCTAAGTATAGTGAAAAGTTGTGTTTTGCAAGCTGTACAGGCATATCATAGCAAGCAAGGACATATAGATCATAGAATGAGGAATACAAGATTACGACTGCACAGGAGGTGCAGAAAGCAAGATCAACATTAGCAAGATCAACATTATTTGAAGTTAGACAGTCCATTGAATGGTCTAATAACAGAAGGGAAGAAGCTTTCCTTGAACCTGCTGGTGCATATGTTCAAGCTTCTGTATCTTCTGCCTCATGGAAGAGGTCGGAAGCGAGCATTACCAGAGTGGGAGGGGTCTTTGATGAAGTTGGCAGCCTTTCTGTGGCAACGAGAAGTGTAAATAGAGTCCATGGATGAGAGTTTGGCTTTCATGATCCTCTGGACTGTGCACACAACTTCCCGTCATTTCTTACTATCCTGGGCCGAGAAGTTGCCATACCAAGCCGTTATGCACCCAGATAGAATGCTTTCTATGGCGTATCTGTAAAAGTTGGTGAGATTCTTTATGGACTTTCAGAATTTTCTAAGCTGCCTGAGGAAGAAAAGGTGTTGTTGTTCCTTCCTGACTGTTGCATCTATGTGAGAAGTGCAGGACAGGTCATTGGTCATTATCACTCCTAGGAACATGATGATCTGAATCATCCCAGCCTCAGTTCCATTGATGAAGATAGCAGTGTATCATCCTCCTTTCTTTCTGAAGTCAATGATCAGTAGTTTTGCTTTGCTAACAGTGAGAGAGAGATTGTTGTCACTGCCATGTCACCAAGCACTCTATCTCCTTCCCGTATTGTGACTCATCATTATTTGATATTCAGCCTACCACAGTGATGCCATCAGTAAATTTGTGGATGGCATTTGTACGGAGTTTGGCTACACAGTCATCAGTGTACAGGGTGTACAGTAGAGGGCTGAGAATGCATCCTTGCAGGGCGCCAGTGTTAAAGATTATTGTGGAGGAGTGCTTTTATCTATCTTCACCGATTGCGGTCTGTGTGTCAGGAAGCTGAGGATTTAATTGCAGAGGGCGAAGCCGAGACTTAGGTCTCAGAGTTTTGAGATTAGTCTGGTAGGGATTATGGTGTTGAAAGTGGAGCTGTAGTCAATGAGTAGGAGCCTGATGTGGATGTCCTTGTTATGCAGATATTCCAGGGATGAGTGTAGGGCTAGGGAAATGACACCCGCTGTGGACCTGTTTCACCAGTAGGCAAATTGCAGGCTGGGAGGCTACAGTTGATGTGGGCCATGACCAGCCTTTCAAAGTACTTCATGATTGCATGTGGTACCTCAAAGGTGACGTGAATGCAGTCAATGGCACCCTGCAGTAGGGGGAAGCCCATAAACTATGCAAAGTCATGAGCTCATCCTGTCTACTTCTCTCTGGCAAGAGAGAATGAAATATGATCAAAAGCAAAATATTGCAGATGCTGGAAAATTGAAATCTGACAAACAGGAAATATTGTACAAATTCAGCAGTTCAAGCAGCATTTGGGAAGAGAGTAACATCCAAGAAAACACCAAAACTACAAGATATGCATTATTAGGATTAGACTGGGCCCTGGAGGTAGAAAGCACAATGGAGGCCATTGCTGAAATTATGCTTGAAACCAATGGTTCCTTAAAGACTGAAATGCATAATGAATGATTGATTCTTTTAAAGTGCTCAGCACTACAGCTTACTTGTAAGATACAAGTAATTTCATGTAACTGTGTATTTTTAGGAAGTCATGAATTTCCCTCTCGAAATTGCTTTGTTCTTTTTGAAAGAAATGGTGATGATAACGGAGGCAAAGGCAGAGAGTATAAAACGACAGACAATGTGACATCTGAAATACTGACATCAGAAAGTATAGAGAGACTGAAGATCATACCAGGATTTCTTACACCAGTAGACGGGTTAGAGATAAGGTAAAACTAAGGCTCATATAAAAAGCTTGCTATATTTTAGAGAACCGACAAGTATCATATAGAATTCCAAGTGGAAGTTAATTACAATTTTAAACTTAAATATGCAATCAAATTATTGCCTGAATAGATAGTTTAGTAGCCACATATCACTCTTTAGTTTGATATGTTAAAGGTCTAAAATTATACCATTAGTATATTCCTATCTTAGTTTTTTCATTGTAATTAAAATAATTTGACAGCTTTCACACATTCAACTTATTACACATTTTGATTCAAAGGCTTAGCAGGATAACTAGGTTTATCTGGAACACAGTTGAAGCCGGCAAGGATCCAAGTTGCATATTCCCAATCTATGGAAAGTAAGAATTTCCAAAACAGATTTTATAATTTTGTAAAGTGAGTGTTTTTTTTTTAGTCACCAGTATTCCCTTCTCCTCAAGATCCTGAGCAAAGATGAATTAGCTGATTGTATTAATCCTAACATTTATAGTTTAGGGATCTTAACTGCAGACAGACATCCTTCATACTGTCTGGTTCTAAAGAAAAGACGATTACAATATTGACTAGCATGGTGTCATTCAGTTTATAACTAACTAGCATTAGCTTTTTTTTTGTTTGTTGCAACATGAGTTTTGTGATTCAGAAATGCTAACGATCATGAATTCTTTATTCCACTGGTGTCATATCATTACAAACAAGAAGGGAGATTAAGGATAAACACTGCACAATATGCATGGTATGACCAGAAGTGTTAAACTGGTCCGAGGAATTTCTTTGCCTGTCTGTTCTCCCTTCGCATTAGCCCTGTCTCCGCTAAAGACACATTTGCTTTTCCAATGAGAGTACACTCACTTGATTATTCTAGCTTTCATCCCTCACTGTCACCCCTTCCTGGTAAAGCCCTGGAGAACAGCTCAGCTCCATTGCTCAGACCTCTGTCACCGACGCCCTAGTTGCTAGTGTCCAGTGCCCTACTTCCCTGGTTGATACTTCCCATTCCTGCAACTACACAGAGCCCATAGTGATTGCGGCTAAGTTGTTGCATGACAGCAGTCTCATTTGCTATGATGACTAGACAGTTTAAGTCTAAATTAATGGCAGCATTCTTTTCACACATCTCTGATCTGGGCAAATGACAAAGGTTTGGGTGGTATTCAGCATTTGCCCAAGAAAACCTTCTCTGCCTCTTATCTGTCTTAGACCATAAGAACATAAGAACATAAAAACTAGGAGCAGGAGTAGGCCGTCTGGCCCTTCGAGCCTGCTCCGTCATTCAATAAGATCATGGCTGATCTTTTCGTGGACTCAGATCCACTTACCCGCATCCCCACCGTATCCCTTAATTCCTTTGTTGTTCAAAAAGAATCTACCTTATCTTTAAAAACGTTTACTGAAGTAGCGTCAACTACTCCACTGGGCAAGGAATTCCATAGATTAACAACCCTCTGGGACCTTCCAACTGATCCAAGGTCTGTGACAGATCATCCGCATTGAGCTCTAGATCAGTCAGCCTTCTGAGGAGTCCAGGCACTTATTGCTTCAGTTTCTGCATCTTGGCATCCCTGTGTCATTTTCCAGGGTGGGAGTAGGCCTTCCTGCAGCGGATACACCCCTGTGTTCACAATGGACAGTGCACCCCGGGATTAAGCATCACTATCTGACTCCACCTCACTTGGGCCACAACACCCTGATACTTCAGGTTCTACAACACTGCTGAATGAGCTGCTTGCCTCCACGCCATTCAGCACCCTCCTGGCTTCAAGAAATACCCCTCCATCAACCTTTTCCTGACACTACTCCCTAACTAAAGATTCAGCAGTATAGGTGTGGTCCCCTGTGTCCAGCCATTTGCTGACCTGTGACTGTCAGGATCCCGTGCATCCTGTATCTTATTCTGACCCCCAGTATTCTGAATCCAGAGGAAAACCTTTGCAATATTTGGAAGGCTCAGTCCTGTTAGAATTGTGACCGGTCATTGATTATTTTCTCAGTGATTCTCTCTCAGTCCTTTTGCACACCATCTCAACTGACTCTAGCCTCCTGTGATGCTGGGCTAACCAATTATTGACCCGGCCATCCTCATCAAAAGGTCTGGAGCTGCTCCAGAGGCATGACCATCTCTAAATAAGAAATAGTGTGGAGGAATGTGCAGTGCTATTTTTAAGTATATTAAAGCTCTGGAAGATACTCAGGAAATTTGGGTTACAGTGTGGAGGAAAATGTGCAGATGTTCATGCAGAGTGCAATTTGTTCACACTGTCCATGAACATCTTGGGGTTGGGTGGTGGCAGAAGTAGGGGTTGGAGCAATGCTTGACAATGACATAGACATTGCAAAATTCTGTAGGATCTGCTTTTGAAGTTGCCTCTGATCATTCTGAATCCAACCTGGAACACTGAAATGGACAACTAATCACTTACTAACACTGTGGCTATATTTGAGACCACAGATGGGAATGCCCTCTGTGAACTTGGTGAAGACATCCATGAGTAAAAGGACCTGCTCAGTCCTGTTACTACTGGGGTCAGGACTATAAAACCCCTTCAAGTACCTCTAGAGGTCTCTGTCCAACCAGGGATCCCATGCTGGGATACAGTCACTTCCCTGCTTTGTCCAAGCTACACCTCTCACATTGCGACAGGAATTAATATCAGCATCTATCTGGTCTAGTAACACCATTCTCTGATCAGAACAATCACCTTTTCAGTCACTTGGTGTCCTGTTTGATCATGAATTGTTACCAACACTTGACACTATTAGCAAAGATGAGTATATCACCTCTGAGATAGTAGGAACTGCAGATGCTGGAGAATCCGAGACAACAAGGTG
>NC_063344.1:45331605-45375935 GCF_021869965.1 Rhincodon typus | reverse complement strand
ATGCTGCTTGGCCTGCTGTGTTCATCCAGCCCTGCACCTTGTTGTCTAGTATATCACCTCTCTCTCCTTGTTATGAACCATTTGACTGTGGACTCCAACCTCATCTTTCATCCTCTTTGAGCTCCTCTACAATTTCCATGTCAGTTTCTTCATCAGCTGCTGTTGGATTGGTGGATATTGGGCTGTCTTGAAATAGTGCAGTCTACTGATGTTCACGCCAATCATTTGAAACTTCTGAGGTCATCTTTCAAGATAGATGGCTAGGGTGAAACTACAGCAGGGTCTATCTGTCTGAACCTGGTTTTACGTAATATATGAATAACTGAACTAGGGACAAGAATCGGCAATTCAACCTTTCCGGCCTGCTTCACCATTTGATACAATCATAGCTAATCTCAGCTTGGCCTCAACTCCACTTTTCTGCCCGGTCTCCATAATCCTTCAACCATTATGAATTAAAAATCTGTCTATCTGCTCCTTAAATTTAATCAATATCCCAGCATCCACCACAGCCTGAGGTAGTGAATTCCACAGAGTCACGAGCACTTTGAGAGAAGTAATTTCTCCTCATCCCAGTTTTGATTTCAATCATAAATGTATTGCTGGTACTTTGCTGAATCTTACTCCAAACATCATAGGGAATCATGGTTGGAATTCTGTCTTTAACTTGGAGAGTGGACATGATCAAGGCATTAGTCACAGCCCCTTCCAGCTGGGCAGGAGCAGCACCCCACCTGTTATCATTCATCTAAGAGCATAAATATTTGCATTACTTTTGTCTGTTTTGTACTGGATCTGGAATAGAAGTTGCATGAGTCTTTTAGAACATTGGGTCTCTTTTGCTCCAGGCTTGGCAGATGATTGAAAATAACCAAGTGGGTTGTTGTTGGTAAAACTTTAAACTCTTTACCAATCAGAATGATTTTGAACATTTAAGAAATAACCGACCTCAAAGTTAGCAGTTTGAGTTGCATACTGGAGTAATTTTCCATCTTCCTCTCATTCAGCTTGAGATGCTCTTCTCTTTCCTTGAACCTCTGGCAGCTCCAATACCAGGCCAAGGAAACAGGCGTCAGTTTCCAGTATAAAATGGAGACGGAAATCTGGGAAACCAAGGTCAGGTGATGAAACAAGCTTCTGCTTGAGGGTGCAAGGAAAGTCTTCATGTGCTGGGATCCAACTCCGTGTGATGCTCCATGGGATATTGCACATCCTTTCCCAAACACTTCTGCAGCATTTTCTGATTTTGTCAACAAATCACGGAGTGAGCTGGCCAACTAGGCATGGTCTTGCACAAATCTGTTATAATATCTGGCTAGAGCAAGGAACACACGCTATTCCCTTTGAGTCTGTACAGGTTATTACATCTTAAAGGCACAAAGCAAGGTCAAAGACTCCTGACTCTGATCTGCCAAACTTGTACTCTGCTGTTTATTGCTCAATGCTGCTCAATATACAAGGTTTCCAAAGATCTCACAATATATTCAATGCCAACACCCAGCTTTCTTCTTCCTATTGGAATATGGATTAGCTCACAAACTTTCAGACCCCAGGCTCTGAAAACTGTGGTTGAGAAGAAATAGGGAGAGTGTGATATAGCCATGATAGGGGATGTCCAAACCCTGTGAAACAGAAACCTGGATGAGGAAATCAGCTCACATAACTCATCCTGATGCTAATTCATAAAACCAGTGATTAACAGTTCACACATCCACTCCAGTGTTCATTAGGCATGACACATCTAAATTGTCAAGTTTCCCACTCACTAGCTTGAGAAATCTCTCTTTACATAAGGTTACACCTCTTCCTGAAGGAATCTTCTTCCATCCCCACTGTCTGCCTGGCTCTAGGTGAAAGCCTGACCAGTTTGATGCCTTGTGAGGAGGGAAGGACATTTCCCTGAATGGGGTGTCTGTGCCTGGCAGCAGTGGGTGGCCATGCTTGTTGAGATTGGTCTCCTTTAGAGTGCCCAGCCCTGTGACAATTGCAGCACATCTTTAGAACATCCCTTGGATTGGATCAGCCACAAGTGTTTATCATGGAGATAGGAAATCAAGGAGCCAATCTGCGCTGACTGTGCAGGAATCTGCTCTGCCTGCCTCTTCAACCCTGAGCTTTCCTGGACATAGAAGCCCAGTCTTTCTCCATGATGCAAATGGTGTGATTCCATGCTAAAAGATAATTCAGATTGGTCACTATTAAGCCTCTTCAACTCTACTTGGACATTTTATCCCCCACTGGTTCTGCTAGACAGTCCTTCAGCTGCCTGTCTCTAGTTGACCAGGAGAGGAGCACAATTGACTTCACTAACTTTAGGGATCCTTCCCTTTGGCTTATTTGTGCACATTGAAACCTGTCGTAATTGGGTTGGGCTATTGCTGTCCCCACGTTTCCTTGCCAGTACTCAAACATCTGCTGCAGACCTCTTTGAACATCTTTACCTCTTCCTAGTGTTTCCCAATGGACTTTTTCCCACTATGAAAGCTGCCTGCTCATTCACATTGAGGCTGCTGGATGCCTCAAAGAGGTGTGCACCCTCGAGCTAGTCTTCGATTGCCAGGTGTTTCTGGTTTCCCCTTAACTCTGTCCAGCTTCCCATTCATCAGCAAATAGAAAATCCTGCCTCACGTATCTCTTCATTCATTCAAAGCATTGAAGGAATGCGCATGGGGAGCCTCTGCCTGCTTTTGGGCCAAAGGTCCAATTCTCTCTGCCAGTAGCTGAGCTTGCAATGATCCCAGGGCATCTTCAGCCTCCCTCATGGACATTGTCAATTTCAGCTCCTCTATAACTTGGTCCCTCTCAGTCAGATTGCTTTCAACTGTTTCCTCCATGACTTGGTGCCTGGTCTGTGGAATCATGGCAAATAATGCCAAAAATTTAATATGATGTGTGAGGACACAGAAGGTCTGAAAATCATGAAGCAGGGATACTTTACTCCACTGGCATCAGGTCATTACAAGCAAGAAGGGAAATTAATTATAAAGACTACACGATGTACAAGAAATGACAGTGTTGGTTAGATTAGGCTGAGGAATTCCCTTATCTGTCTGCTTTCTCTTCCCATTAGCTCTCTCTCCAGCAACAGTCCCTTTGACTGTTCCAGCTGCCCAACCTCTCAGTTGCTACTGTTGGCGGAAGCCCTGGAAGACCGCTTAGTTTCATTGTTCAGTGCCCTCTGTCACCGTCACCACTTGCTGCTGGAGATCCCATTATACAATTGCCAATTCTTATTAAGAAAAGAAGAGAAAGCATTACCTCCTTCCAAAATTAGTAACAAATCGAAATTCATTGTGAGGAGTCAAGAAGCAGATCAACGAGTCTGAAAATCAAATAAGATACATACTTTCTCTGGTAAAAACATGGTATTTTTATAAAGTTATATTAAAGGTTGCTTATTCAAAATCAATAAATTCTCAGTTACCAAGAAATAGGCTGTTTTTTTTGAAATTCTCATTTCTGTTAAGTCAATCCAGGGGAGATGGTTGTGTTGCTGTTCACATGCCTGTTACAGGGTGATGGACTCCCAAGCTGGCCTTAAATAATTTACATTTTTAAAAAAAAAACATCTTAACTTATTAATTCAGTGTTCCACAAAAAAGCGAAGGCAGTTCTCTACAATGCCATGGCAACCCTGAATATCAGGAACACACAACGATATTTTCACCTCGTCACAACTTTTTTTCCTTTGGAGAATAGCAAAAGGATTCACAAATGAAGTGACGGTCTGTCAGACTGCAATGTAAATGCTTTTTCCACAGGCATAACTGCCTTTATACCAACCAATTAGTGCTTAGGCCAAAGGATACTTATGAGCTTTAACAAATTATAAATTGTAGGGAGAGGGAGTTTGGGGGCGTTACTGGATACAAGCATCTTGGTGGATACTTAGTTCTTGTCACTGATGAAAGTCCTGAAAAATCTACACGGTCTCTGCTCCATGATCACAAGGTTGACATTAAAAGGTTGAAAAAGCCTGGAGATTTCAATCTTGAAAAGAGACAAATGTGAAGGGAAACCATGGGGTTATATGAGATACTAAACTGAGATTAAGTCAAAGCATTATTCAGCATTAATATGTGATGTTTACAAATGAAAGAAAATTTCAGCACAGCGAATTATATTGCAAAGATAGAAATAAAGCATACTTCACGTGGATGGATTGTGAGATTTGCAGTTCAGCTTCACAGAGTCTGGGCATTGTAAAGTGCAATCTGAACACATTGTTTGGAAAAATGATGAATCAGTAGCTACTGGAGGTGGCAAGCCAAACTGGATGGTTTTAACCTCAGTAATGGTAAGTGGAGAAAATTTTCTTCTCCATGATTTGATGCTGGTTAAGTTAGACAGCATAGCAACAGTCATTTAGTCAAGGGTGGTGGCAGATTTTTTGCTTCCATTACCCTGTCAGGAAAACTATTTAAGTATTAGTCACTCATTGTATGAGGAGTTCTTCCTGGCATGAGTTCTGAAATTGCTTTTTACTGGATTGTCCTCTTGTCCTATGTTTAAGTTGAAGTAATTATCTGCATGAGTTAATTCAGTTCTACTTAGTACCTTATGGATGAATATAAGATCCCTTCTCATTCACTTCTTTTCATGGTTGAGTGTTGTCAGAATACATTATGAAGGTAACTCAAGGTTTATGATTAAAGGGTGTGATTTGATTCTTGCCAATGAGCAAGGGAGGATGAGAGGAAGTTAAATATAGAAAATTATGACTCCCAAGTTGCCAAAATTAAGGGTTACTTAATGTGTCTATTATAATCTTTTGTGAATTATATATTTAAATCCACTTCCACTGTGTATTTAGGAGACTTATTTAAATTTATTGTTGGCTGGCTGATTTCGCAGGACATGGCAAATCTGGCAGCTAATTGGCATAGGGATTAGTGAGTTCATACAACAATGTGCTTTTCACAGGATCAGGAGACATTGCCAATAAATACCCATACTCAAGCCTGTCCCCGACATCCCTCCTGATTGTAGATCTAATAATCCCCTCCATCCCCGCCCCCTCTGTCCTGTGATATCTCCAGTAACACCCCTCCTGATTACCAGCTGAACTTCCCCATAAACCTCTGATCCGTCTTGGTTAACAATGACTGTCCCTAGATGATCCTTAGCTGTAGCATCAACCATGGTCTTTCTTCTCCAGCAGCCAGATAACTTGTCAATCTGGCCAGAGTAAATAAAGAAAATAATAATTGTGTCCTGCTGTTAACTTTTACAGGAGCTCTTATGCTCAGGAGTTATGGTGCTCCCTTCATTTTCTCCCTGTAATTATCAGGCCAATGTTGCCAAAAGTGTGTACTTGAATGAACAATGCAAAAAAGCCAGTAAGAGAGCAATAGACACACCTAGATGTGTGTTAGGGAAGATAGAATGGAGAAGTCATTGCAGGAGATGTGTTGGTGCACATAAACAGTTAAGATGGGAAATTGGTTGTGACATGGATTTTCATTGACAGCCACTGAGGCTGATCTATACTTGGCTAAGATAATTTCATCCTGTAGTGTAAAACTGCTTCTATCAATTTTCTTTCTTCTCAGCACTGCACATTGTATTGAGTATTCAGTACCTAATAAGGGTGACCAAGTTCAAGTGATAATCAAGACAGATAAAAGCATGTATCAACTGTTTGGAAGTCAGCCTAAAATTTCACCATGAGTTCTATTGTGTTGCCATCTTATCAGCAAGAAACTGAAATTAGAACACAAATCAGGAAATTGAAAATGAGCAATTAGTGAAGGACATTCAATTTGTGGCTGCTTTTTAAAAAATAAACTTGAATATATCTTCATAACAGTATATATAACAAAGGCTAATGATTTTACTTTTTTTGTCTAAAGTGTACTGCTATACACTAGTTCTGATAGATAGTTTAAGACATTGCGATGGTGGTATTAAGTCCCTCTATGAAGAAAAGTTCAATTTCTTTATCAGTTTCAAATTAGTAATGGTCAGAAACCTGTGATCTCATTGTCTGCACATTACAATGGCAGGAAAGGGGTTTGCTGTTCTTCATTTATGCAGCTATTAGTTAAGCTTACAGTAAGATTTGCATCTGGCAGCTTAAATGCAGTCCTGAACTTTTAGACTTCAGGGCCCTTTCCAACATCACAGCTGGTGAATTTTGACAGTTAGAATAAGATGCAACATCCATAATATGGCCAAGGGATTGTCTACACAAGAAGTGAGTGATGAGCAACAGGGGGAGAAATCTGTAGGGAGGTTTATTTGGCCATGACAATTTTCCAAGAGTACATTGATTTGGATCAAACTGATCATGTGGGTTCCATCACGCCAAGCTCTGCAAAACGAAACAAAATAATTATTGCATTGTATAAAAATATTAGGGTCAATTCCATCATACAATGGTCTGAGAGGCAAACCACAACCACAGGGAATACAGATTGGAGAATGAATGCAGTGATATTATCCTGATCTCTGATCTATTCAACCTTTACACATAGCCTTCTCTGCTGAGTGTACCAGTATCACAAAACGTACAGTCATGTGCGATGTTAGCGCAAGAACTCTTAAAGCTAATGACTAAATATTAATCCAAGAGCTGCCAGAACTCTAACGTCCCTTGGAATTGCCTTATTTTTGTTTCATCGTGCTGGGTGGGATCTCAATTAATGCTTGGACCCATAGAAACAAAAGCTTCCTGCACTGTTTCATTGATGTTCTTCATGTTTTAACTTAAAGTTAAAACTGTCCTTAAAAGTAACAATTTCAACCCTGGAGCAGGTCAGTGACAGCATTGTCAAAGACCCTGAAGTTAACCCCATCTGCATACCCTCCCTATGTGTGCGGCATCCTTCAAACCAGTGCCTCAGCAATCCTAACACTCTGTCGAAGATTAAAGTACTTGAGTATTATGGATGCCCCTAAGCTCCTTTGAACATCTATGGTGTCAGCAACCATGATGCCAGGAACTTGCAAATTGTCAGGAAGTTGGAAAAATTTAATTGAAAGAAACTGCAAGTGGCATAGCACCCACTTTGGAAAGGAATGGATTGGAATTTAAACAAGACTGTGCTTCTAGAGACAATCAGCTGACATTGGCCTTAAAAACACTAGAATGTCAAGCCCACTAAAGAAATATTAGAATATATAATTATACTTTAAATTTTTCCAACTCGCCACCTTCCCCATCCTAAAATCTATCCTGTTCTTGCATGCTGGTGCACATGCATATGTCACAGGACTGGCAACGGGCATTACCTTTTTAATAAGTTTTATACTTTACTTGAATGAATTGTGTTCCTTACTTTTGTTAATTCTAGAGACCTGACTGCCCTTTTATAAACACTTGTTTACAAATGGTCAAGTACATATTGAATTGGAGAAGCAGCTGTTTCAAAATTTCTTACTCTGTAATAACTAATCTCAGAGGCAGTAAAGAGGAATTTCTGTAACCCCCAACATATTCATAACAACAGCAACTAGCTGAGCTGGAATGAGACTATTTGAGTTTTGTGTGGAAACATTCTTACTTACAATGACATCAATCTTAATTTCTACTGCAATATTAAGAATTATGCTAGAAGCTGTTTGTGTGACAATGGATGTGGCATTGGCTATCGGATGATAAATCTCACATGGGTCCAGAAGTATATTGATGGAGTTCATCACCAGTTTCATGCTGGTAAAGATGGGCTTTAATTTCTGCTTGAGTGACAAATAAATATAAACTTTTTGACAGACTTCCCAATGTGCCAGGCATTTTTTTGTGTTCAACTATCAGCCTTCATCTGTAGCTTCGCCCATTGATGTCTTTGCAATGAAGCTGAAGGCTAAATTCACTTGATGTAGACTGACACTGATACTATCCTTGCCGACACTTGACCTGACTGCAGTGCACTCTGCCTGGTATCTCACCATGTCCTCACATCATGTCTTTGTTCCTCCAGATTACTGAGTTTCAAGTAGAATATTGTTGCAGGCTTTGGGCTCTGACACTGGGACTGAAAGGACACCCCACCCCGACCATGAGTACCAGCATTGAGTGAGAACAACATTACTCCCAGAGATGACCTTTTAATTGTTTGCCTCCAAATCCATCCTCCTATATAAAGCCATACTAAAGGCTAATATCTTTCAAGCCTCAGCAACCCCACCAGAAGAGGCAGGTGCTCATGAGGCATATAATAGATCTTGAAGGCACTTCAAAAATAGAGATCAGCACTAATAACTAAGGTACAAACCCACTTGTTGTGCAAGGAGGAATTTTGATATCATGTTATGAAGTTGTTTAATATTTGATATTTCTCTGAAGACTTGACTATAAGTCCTTAAGAAATAGAAATAGAATTAGACCATTCAGCCACTGAATCTGCTCCATTGTTCGATCGTGTCTGATATGTTTCAGAGCTCCATATCTCTTGCCTTCTCCCTGTAACCCTGCTCCCCTTACTAAACAAGAATCTATCTATCTCTTTCTTAAATACGCTCAATGACTTGACCTCCACAGCTTTCTGTGAGATGAGATCTACAGATTTTCCACCCTCTGACTGAAGGAATTCCTCCTTATCTCATTTCTAAAGAGTCATCCCTTCACTCTGAGGCTGTGCCCTCAGGTCTTAGTCTCTCCCTCGAGTAGAAACATCTTCCCCACATCCACTCTATCCAGGTCTGCCAGTATTTTGTCAGCTTCCATTGGATCCCCCCTCATCACTCTAAACTCCATTGAGTACAGACAATGAATCTTCAAAGCTCCTCATATGACAAGCCCTTCATTCCTGGGATCATTATTGTGAACCTCCTCTAGATCCCCTCCAACAACAGCACATCCTTCCTGAGATATAAGGTTCAAAACATCTCACAATATTCCAAAGATCATCTGACCAGAGACTTATACAGCTGCGGCACTACGTCCCTGCTCTTATATTCTAGTCGTCTCAAAATGAATGCTAACAACGCATTTGCCTTCCTAACTGCCAACTGAACCTGCATGTTAACATTAAGAGAATCCTGAACTATGACTCCTAAATCCCTTTGTGCTTCAGATTTCCAAAGCCTTTCCCCATTTAGAAAATAGTCTATGCTTCTATTCTTTCTACCAAAGTGTATAACCTCAAACTTTCCCACATTTCATCTGCCACTTCTTTCCACATCCTCTGAGCCTGTTCAAGTCCTCCTGCAGCCTCCCCACTTCATCAACACTACTTGCCCCTCCATCTAATTTAGTCTTATTTGCAAACTTAGAAACAATGTCCTAAGTTCCTTTCTCCAGCTTTTCCCGCTCTCTGCCTTTTGCCAGTCAGCCAGTTCTCTATCCGTGCCAGTATGTGGCATCTAACACCATGACAATAAAGAAAATGGACTTTTTTAAACAAAGACTTCATGGAAATCATGTGACTTGTGATCGTTGTTGGTCTTGGCTGCTTGTACTCATTTCAGGAATTCAGTGTGATGCCTTGGTTTTATGGCTGGCCTGTTCAAACAGTATTTGCAGGCTTGGCATTATTGTTTCAGAGTTAGCTTGGAAAAGGTGCTAAGAACAAGCTATTTGGTTCATGTTTCTTGTTTCTGAAGCATGTTTGAGGTGAATTCTGTATGAAAATTGATTGCTTCCTAGAAGAAAGTGATTGAAAGAACTTCTCAGTACTGTATTTTCTGAGAAATTTGTGTCTGCAAAGACACCAGAAACATCTTTGCATGATTTGTGACTTAACCATATTTGCAAGACCCACACCTTATTCTTTGTGCCTTCAAATTTAAATACCCTTGGCCAAAAGAGCCCCAAAGAGAGAAATCAATTTTCTTTCCTTTGCCTGAAGGGTGTTTGTGTGTTTTCGATTATTTACAGGGATAACCATTTATATTTTTATATTAGAAATTGATGTGTTCACTAGCACTGCATCATAATTGGATGAGATAATACAGTGTGGAGCTGGAGGAGCACAGCAGGCCAGGCAGCATCAGGGGAACAGGAAAGTTGATGTTTCGGGTCGGGGCTCTTCTTAGGAAATTGGATGAGTTAGTTTTATAATAATATCAATCATTTTGTATTTATTAAAGAAACGTGGTAATTGGATCATTCTATTCTAAATCTAATATAGAGAGAGCAAATGCTTGGCTACACCTGGACTTGGGTAAAAGATTATAAAATTTAAAGAATCATAGAATCTCTACCATATGGAAGTGGACCATTCAGCCAATCAAGTCCACACAACCTCCCGAAGAACATCCCACCCAGACCCATACTCTACCCTATCCCTGTAAGCCTGCATTTCCCATGGCTAATCCACCTAACCTGCACATCGTCAGACTGTGGGTGGAAATTTGAGCACCTGGAGGAAATCACGCAGACAAGGGGAGAATGTGCAAACTCCAAACAGTTGCTGAGATTGGAATTGAACCCAGGTCTGTGGCACTGTGAGGCTGCAGTGCTAACCACTGAGTCTTGTTGTGACCCATCGAGCGTTAGGGTTAGCGAAAGACAGTGTACTTGTCCCATCTTTCTTGTAAAAATGATAAGTATCAAAGCTGACAGTACAACGCATTACTGAATGAGCGTCATACCATCAGATTTTAGTTGAACCGAGGCTGTACCTGCTCTGTAAGGTGGATATAAAGGATGCTGTGATGCTGTTTCAAATTTATCCTTCAATTAACATAATGAAGAGTAGATTATCTGATTTTTACAACATTGCTGCTTGGGAGACCATGTTTATGCACTTATTAAATGTGGATGCCACTGCCTGGGCCAGCACATATTGTGCATTCCTAAAGCTGCCTTTTGAGAAGGTGGCAGTGAGTTGCCTTCTTAAACCACTGCAGTCCATTCAGTGTAGGTGGACCCACAATGCTGTTCAAGAGAAGTTCCAGAGTTTTGACCCAGCGATACTTAAGGAACAATGATACATTTCCAGATCAATTTGGAGAATTACTTGGAGGGGAACCTGCAGATGGTGTTCCTCCCATGTATCTGATGCCCTTTACATTCTAGTCATAGATTTGGAAGATGCTATCTAAGCTTGATGTATTCAGATTGTGGGTGGTGGGCTTTGTTTTTATATTGCAATGGCAATTACAACGTAATTTGCTGCTCAGTGATTCGAGACATCGGTTGTTATTAAAGGTGTTTTATTATTTAATGTAAGGATTATCCTGTTCTAACTTATTTTATTCTCTAGTTACTTAATTTACTTTAAATTGGTTCATGTTTCTTTTGAAATAGTGAATAAGTTAATTTTATAGGAATGTATTCAGTATTCGTACAATGTGCAGCAATTAGTAGCATTTTAAAAATGTTGCTCATGTTTTTTTATCCTCTACCTGGACTGAGCATACCTATGTGATTCTGAATTATCCATACAAAATAGTGTTCATTGTATTATGCTTAAATTCAATAATTTTGTTAAGATATGGCTAAATGGAAAATAATTTATAATTAATTACTTAAAATAAGGTAGGTATTACATCTGAAGATGGCTATAGATTTTCATTTTGTCACGATCTATAATCAATTCTATTACTAGAGGTTGTATAAAAGGATTACACACGTGCAATTTTATATGAAAGCAATAAATGATGATTTGGTGGTATAGAACTTGAGTATTTCTGGAAAAAATATACTCTGTTGAAGCTTTTTGTTTTGCAGGACAATTAGCAAGAATACTAACTTAAGGGGAAACAATATTTATACTGTGTGAGTGGAGTGTGCTGATTGGTTGCCAAGTAGATTCTGATTGTTAAAGGCATTGTCCATGCAGGAAGTGATTGTTAATGATGATTAACAATTAACTGCCAGCGTTTGTTTAAATTTTAAACCAAGCAGCTTGAGTCTAATTGTTCAAGATATTATCCTAAAAGTTCAACAAGTGAATGGCTTTTACCTATTTTTTTGAGTTGATACAGGTGCAGTGTGTGTACTTGTTCTTTCTGCCTTCAAAGAACACGGTCCTGTGTATCAATACATGTAGATACTGGTATATATACCACATCCTTCTCATATAATATAAATGTTAGGTTTACCCTGAAATAGGTATTCTTGTGCGTGAACCAGATGAATGCAAGATGAAAGTGATAAATAATTTTGCATTCTTCTATGAATGACCATTGAATAATATCTTGCTTATCTAAATGTCTATCTGCTAAAAAATAAGGGAAAGTATTAAAGATGTGGGAAATACACCACAACAAAGTATCCTGAAATGCCAATTTCTTCTTTTCAAGTGTCTGCTAAAAGTAATGTATAGCATTTATCCTTTTATCCAGGCAAAATATATTGTTACATTATCAAATAGTGGAGAGATGGACTTGAGGGTACACGTACTGAAAGGCTGATAGAATACAGTAAGACAAACACGCACAATAGTATCTAGAAGTACAAAGGAATTATCTGAACCACATGAAGTTTCAGGCAATATTTCTGAGAAGACAGAACATTGGCCATAATTGATCATAATACCCAGAAGTGATTCTGCAAAGATGTGATATCATTTATAGTAGTGTAGCAGAAGGTAAACTTTTCAAATTGAAAAATTGCGGACAAGTTACAAATCAGATAGGAAACAAAGAGGAACAAGGAAAGAAAATATTGATTTAAAACCCTACACAGCCATTAAGTATACTGCTGCATATATACAATAATGCATGGTTCTTTCTGGAAAAAAAAGGCATGGGATAATCTTGACGATTTAAAGCATAAGACATCGAGAGAGATTTTTAACTAGCATTTTAATTTTGAAACTTTTTTCTCTTAGTGGTTTTTACTTTGCTACTAAAGGGCCTCCATTAGTGATGGGGTGAGAAGATTAACCTTGAGTCTTCCCACCGAGAACATAATTCTTGTAACAGTGGAGGGGTTCAGGTCAGGCATTATCACTTGCCTCACCCTGGCAATTCAAAGCCCTACCCTGTTCCAACCTCATCAACAGCAAAAGCAGAAGGTCCTGCCACATACCCAATTGCCCTATTGAATATAAACTTGAAATCTTCCGATAACCAAATGCACATCTGCCTGCAACAGGTGGCAGATTTCAATGAAAGCAGAGATGTTGCATGCATCATTCCTCAATGAGGATGAAGGAGCAAAATTGAAAAGAGCTGAATATGACCTCTTGCCCAGAACCCTTCCCCATTATCCTCTTCCCTTGGGACACTGTGTCAACTGCAACCATGTATTCCTCAGTTTAGACAGTACGTGGTATGACAGGATACATAGAGAAAAAGAATCACTAAAACAGCACTAGTATGCTTCATGCTTAAAATTATATTAATCATCTGTTAGGATACACTGTTGGAGATGCGAAAATTTAATTAGAAAATATTTAAAGTTTTAGCAAAAGTTTGTAACTTGGGTTGTGGGTGAGGTTGTTGACTTACTCGCCGAGCTGGCTTGTTTTCATTCAGATTGTTCGTCACCACGCTAGGTGACATCATCAGGGAGGCCTCCAATGCTGCCTTGATCAAGCTTCATCGGAGGCATCACTGATGATGTTGCCGAGCATGGTGACGAAATGTCTGAACGAAAACAATCCAGATCAGCGAGCAAGTCAACAACCTCATTAGAAAACATTGTTACATTATGTGGCACATGCATGTGATTGGACGACATAATGAAGTTTGTCTCTGGGATATATCAGAAACATCCATTGATGCAGTATTACAGTTGATGCAGTATAACTGGAATTGTATTTTTGTTCCATGTCTGATGGATTTTTATGAAATTTGTTATTTTTATTGATGACTTCCATAATCAAATATATAATTTACATTCATCAACTCTGCTGCCATGTATGGCTGACATGGATCAGACTGATAGCAACAATGTGCAGTTTGATGCCCATTTCAGCTGAGGGGTGGCGATGTTGAAGCTGTCAGTCAGAACTACCTTCTGGCAGAGAACTACAGAAGATAAGCTGCATTATTATGAAATGGGGATGAGCTCAGAAAGAATGAAGTGCCAGATCTTACTGGGAAAATTCTGGCATGTGCATAATTACAATCATATTGGTATATATAAACCTAATAAATTTGTGATAAGGAAGAGATACTGATACATTCTGAGTTGCAAATTACCACAAATAATTGAATGGCTCCATTGATAGACTCGCAGAAATAGGATTTCACCAACAATCTCCCAGAGTTTCAAGAAATTGCCTCTTCTATGCCTTAAGAACAAATAAAACTCATCACATTAAGTTGAGGCTGCCTATTTTTGGCATGGGGCCTGTTGACATGTGCTTTCTGCTCCTGATATGTCTCTTAACCTGGAGGCCAAGACATGGATGATTTAAAACTAGAATCTCATTCTTAAATTATATGGACTGTCTTATCAAAAATCCACTGCAGGTAAATTTTCCAAGTTTTATAGAACATTTCTCTCCATGACTCCAAGCACATTGTTGGGTGTTATCTTCCCAACGTTGTTTCATTATCTTTGTACCTGCCCTCATGTCACCCACTCATTATATACACCCACTTGCCATAGGAGGAAGTGATAGCCACTGCCAGGACCTCTCAGGATTCCTGACAGCCATATGCCTGGTCAAGGGCTGCCAGCCCGTAGCTGCCGTGAGTGGTTCATTTTATTTCCTCTGAACATATCAGACAGAGGATAGTTGGAAACTGGCTTTGGAAACAGGTACTTACAGGGGCTTCTGTACAAGATGGAGAGCGGGGGTGGAGTGGGAGAGGGAAAGGTGCATGAGGTTGCTGTGCGTTATATATGCCCTGATGTATTGATAAGTAATGGACACCTAGAGGACCAAGCAGCAGCCTAGAGCTAAGTTACTGCTTTGACTTTAATTTCAGGAATTGTTGCCGTCTAGTTTGTACTTCGAAGATGGCAAAGTGATATTGTCTTGGCCCATTTGGGAAAGTTCACTGATACTGGGTCCCCACGTTTATGCTAAGTGTTAAAGAATAAATCAGTTTGCTCAAATTTCCCAATATTCTTATGCGATAAATTTGGATTAACAGAAAACTCCGACTGAGTTTCACTATGTAACTAGAAATTGCTATTTGTTATAAAGAAATCAGTTCTAAGCAGAGGTAAACAAAATAATGAATTATCAACATAATTCAGCTAGCTGAAACTCGAACCCCTGCTTAAAACCCTGCACACATGCAGTTAGAAACAAGCAAACAGACATGGATACAATGGGTGGAAGGAAAAATACTGTGGAAACACAGGTTAATAGCACCAGTTTACAGGATTCAACGGGCATACCTTTTGCTTCCTTGAAGTCCTTCCCGATCTTCAATCTCCTTATTCCCATATTCTTTCAGTTCTTTGTTGAAAACACAGGGAAAATGGCCCATGAATCATAAAATTTTTAAGCCACTCCCAACAGCTAGTGATGGGAGCGAATAGCTTGCTATCTTACAAGTTATGGTTATGTCACAGCAAAAGGAGAGAGACAAAGAGTTTTCCTGTGTATTCTGGAGACCTCTCACCCATATTGCTCACTCACTCTCTGCTCATCTGCTCAGGAGCCAAGCAGAGAGCTGTTGTCATGCTGATATCTCCTTGCTTCTATATCAAATTCTAGTTCCGCAACTAAGCAACAACCAGTAAAGCTGACTCTTCTTACACCCTTACAGTGTTGTGGCGTATGGACATTCTCCCACATTGCTTGAACAACACAACAGTGTAAACTCAACTCACAATGAGTTCCTGTAAGTTGTTTTTAAATGTGTACTGTAACTTGATTTACATGTTTTTCAAGGAATTTTTTAAATTCCTTCCATAGTCCTTGGCTTGAAACAGATCTTCTCCCATATTGGTTCACAATCTAAAACAAAGAAAAAAATGTGGTCTTTACAATATAAATGACATAATAATGAGGATGTTAACGCATGCAAAGAGCCTTCTCACCTCTCATAAGTGAGAATCTTGTCTCATCGTTCAATACTTGAATGGAAAATGGGATTTTTGCTCTTGACCATTGGAAGTTGCTCACTGCCCATCTCACATAATTCTCCCAACTTTTTGTTTAGGGACTGGGAAGATTCCACCCTAAAATATTTGTGTTTTGTTTTACCTTTTTGTCTCTCATTAAATCCAATTTTATTCCCCTTTATTTCTTTTTCTATACAATTTGAATCTATTTCACCATACTAAGGTTTTGAGAAAGGATCCCCACATAAAATGTGAATTTGTGTGGTATCTCCACTAATAATAACTAAATCATTGAAAGTTTTCAGGGCATTCATTTGATTACATTTATACTACAGCACAGAAATTGGAGCTTCAGCCAAGCTCTAAACATTAAGGCAAGTGCTATTTCAATCAATAGGAATGAGTTTAATTTTTGCCAATATTGCAAAATAGGTGATGATGGGAAGTTACCATGAAATTGCTATTTCCAAAGATTAAAATAATTGACAACAGCTCCTCTTGGTCTGAAACTACAGCATTTATGAATGCACATTATTTTCTATTTTTATCTACATTCATGGTGAATCCCTTACTTTCCATTCATTAGAAGCCTTTCCTCTAACATCCAGCAGCTCAGCAGTAATCCCAGGCTGAATCTTACAATATTTTAGCTAAGTGACAATTTCATTGAGGCTAGCAGAGGTGAGGCCCAGTGAGAGCTCTCACTATATCATGCCAAACTTGCCTCACTGACTACCTACCCAAATCCTATGATGCCACTCTTGTCCGATGCTAGTCTAATTGTCCCACTTGCCACAGCTGGAAAAACTCACCAATCACTGGATTTCCCCAAATAGACCAGCATCCTTGGTGCCCATGTCATCTTTAAATCCTGGTTGAACATCTGGCCAAGCAATGGCATTCCAGAATTGCCCTTCAGCAGCAAAGTAATGGCATTGCAGCCCTAAAACATAGTGCTTATGTCCTATGGCTGACTCTTCCTCACATTTATAGATCCATTTATTTGCCCTAATTGCTAAGAACCAGGCCACACGACCTACCTGTCCTTGGCCATTTCCCAACCCATATCACTGCTAATCTATCTGCAGAGCCCACTGTACACTATCACATACAGGCAAACATGGGCGGCATTGTAACAGCACTTGTGTCAGTCAGGATGCAATCATGCAATGGTGTCAACAGCCATGGTCACAGTGGATCATACTTGTCCCATAATAACCAGCCTTGTAACGCACCTGGATCTTCCAACGTAGCAGATGCACAAGACAGAGGGCACACCCCTCCAAGAACCGGAAATGGTGATGACATTAACCGAATGGATGCCCTTCCTGGAGATGAATTCTAATACATAGTGATAGGTGTTGATGAGGCTGTTAACAAGCAATGATCTCCACTAATAAGCATCTACCTGCTGCCTAGCAAGAAATTCAGCTCAGCGCTCAGAACTTAGTTGAAAAATGCAGCTAGTTACTCCCAATGTTGAAGTAGACCTTGCTGGACTTCTTGTGCGATTCTTCCAAATTGTTTGTCATAGCACACATCATACAGGCCTCTACAGGCTTCAACCCTCTGTTTTCTTTGTTTTTACCCTCATCTATCTTTTCTGTTTGCATTGATCTACAATGGATCAATGTCCTTCAATATGTTCTATTTAAAATTCTCATCCTTTTATTTAAATCTGTTTATGATTTTAGGCTGCGCTCTCATTGCAGCATTTATCTGTAACCACCTTCCTCCGACATTGTTGGTTGTGCCTCAGTTACCTCATTCTCTGAAATTGATTTCTTCAACAACTTTTCTTTTCCATCCCACTCTGCTTCTTTAAGAACCTCCTCTTGATTTATCCATTTTATCAAGCTATTGGCCAACCTATTTGATATTCAATGTAACTTTTCATAGAAATACAGTGGATTAAATCAGGACAGGAAAGGAATTGGTAAGCTATCTACTCCAACATAACAATTACCCTGCCTGAAAAAATTGAGCTCAATAAATTTGATGGGAGAGCAATACCTGTGGAAGAGGAATTGTTAATGACGCCAGTGATCAATCAACTTATTTCAAGGGTCAAGAATTAAGTCAAGAGCAGGTTGAGGAGCAGGTGGTTGATTTTGTGGAGATGACTTTGTTGAGGAATGACGGAGAGATGGAACAAAAGTCACATAGTGTGGTATGACTGGGGTCAAGGCTGAGATGAGAATCCTGAAAGGGTTGTGTTGGAATCTAAGATAGCCAGGCAGATAGACTCAATTTTGAAGGAAAGGAAATCAATAAATTCAACCAGCACATCATTATAGGTCAATTCGGGTGGGTGAAGATGAAGAGGAGTCCGGAATTATCCTTATCTGCTAAAGGAATTGTGAGGAAGTAAGTTAGTTTTCTGTAGAGAAAGAGATGCAGGATTGTTTAGGAGGAACTAATTAAATCTGCTAGTGGTCAAAATAATGAAAAAAGTCTATAAGTTTAGATAAATTAGATGTAAAATTATAATAAATGTAGCTTTAAAGTGACATAATATACAGTTATATTCTTTTAAATCACTCTTGCTAATATTTGTTAATTCAAAGCTGTGAGTAAGATTTTCCTATTTTCAGTTACATTGATTTATGGAGTGAAATTCATGGTGCCTATTCAACCATGGTTCAGAACAACTTATCTCATGCAATCTTGTGCCTCATTAATTATGTGAACAAGTACAGCAGTGTCATTTCATGGAATTGCGCGGCAGGAGAGGCAGAAGTGCTCCCCACTGCTGGGATATCCTGGCATTCTGGCAAAGGCAACCATTTCCACCTGTCCTGCCTGGCTGCAACCCACTTCAGATGTTGCAAGCTAGGAGCAGGCCTTCACACTGGTGCTCAACCATTCTGGTACAGAGAAAAAAACTCATATCTTCCCTCACGGACAGGGGCCTGGATGTGCTGGTGGACAAAGTAGCAGAGAGGACGGCGGTCACTTTTCCTGCAGACCAATAGATGAAGCGAGTTTGGACCTAAATAGCAGTGTGGGTCAGAGAGGAGGAGGCCACTGAAACCTCTGAGGATTCATTGGCAAAGCTTTAACCTGCAACCTCACTCTTTTTTACATGACCGTCTAGTTTCTCAGGAAGACAATGACATTTGGATGTAATGTCTAAATATCATAAGTTGGGGGTTTAACAAAATAGAAATACCTTGAATTAATATAGCCACCACTCAATGGTGAGATTCAGAGTTCACCATTTAAGGGAAAATCACACACAAAAATTTCTCAACTTCAAGATTCTGATTTTTTCATTCCCTCCATATTTTTCCATCTTTGACCATTGTTGTTGCCATACCAAGGAGGGGAATATTCTGCCCACAAAGATCCAGAGTAATTTTAACTAGCTTTGTTGTATGCAAATAGTGCGAATTTCCATCATCTTCAGCAAAATCAAAATGGATATGGCTAACAGAGAAAACGAACTGAGGGAAGTGAATAAAGTGTTAACGTATCCATAAAGCTTAAATTTCTTGCATTTACACCAGTTATGTGAAGGCAATGAGTTAGCTGCACTAATTGAGGAACACCAAGGTTCAGTCCGAAGAAGAGCAATGTTAACTTGAGGATTAACTCAGATTCAAAACTTCAAATTCCTTAGCTATCCAGCTTTTTATGACTGCTGATGTATCCCTATTCAAGAATGCGACTTTTAATTTCCATCCAAATAAATATTTTAACTTTTAACAAGAAACTACGATGACTGCATTTCAAGTGTATTAAATTATTTAATTGAACATGCATAGCAAATACAAAAATTGCAAAATTCAGAGCCTTTTCCATTAACAAGGAAATGCAATCTCTGAAGAACGGTGGTCCTGAAATTTTATATTTTTTAAATAAGTAAAACACAACTGCAGCATTCTGATAATCACTGGCTGCTTCATTAAAAATTGATGATATGAGTAAGAGACATCAAGCAAATGTATATAAAAATAACTGTTGGTCTATATCAGCAACACAATTATATTTTCATATTCCCAATTATAATTGCCATACCTATGCTGTCCGCAAAGGGTGAAAGTAGTGTTACTAAAGTGAGCAGTTGGGAATCTACATTTTAAAAAAACAAGGATTTATCAATTGTGAGGACATTTATTGCACCCAGCAAGTGACCCCATAAAATTCAACAGTTTAAAAAAAAGAATTGTGCAGTGGCTCTGTAAGCAGCACGTCTCACCTTGATATTCTGGGCCATCAAGGCTTCCGACTATTTTCTTCCCTTTCTGCCGGAGATGGCATTTCCAGTGTGCAGGACTTTTACTGGTCTACTCTCTGCAGTTTTTGGCTAACTTTCTTTTCATTCATGAAACTATTACACTCCGACATTTGTCAACTGAGTGGTTCATTGGTAACAATTAGTTCTTCTACGTGCTTGTTGTTAAATTAACGCTAATTTTTGATATCAGAATTCTTTGAATTTCCATTCATTAGTTCATAACAAATGTGTTAGTGCATTAAATTTACAATGTATCACTTTAAGGAATTAATTATTATGTAATGGCAATGTATCTGTCTAACTTATTACGTAAATTAAAAATCTATTCCCAGTTGCACATGATCATTAACACTCCACTTATGAAACTAATTATAATATGTCGCACAACTTAATTAAGTTTACAACTTGCTGTGTTGAACAGTGAGTATCCAATTGCATCTCATCCAACACATATATTAGGTGAAACCATTTAATTTCTAAAGATTGTTTCTTATTCAATTTCTGGAGCTAATTTGCCATTTAGTTAATTTGGTGTAACTTTACATTTGCACTTTTATATTCTAATTTATTATTATCACCTTCAACTTCACAGTGTGCACAAATCATTTCATTGTTATGAAATCAATAAATATTCAATTTTAAATGACTACAAATCGATGTGACATGAATTGATCTTTCAATTAAGTCATACTTTCCACGTTAAAATGTTGCAATGATTTCACCAAATAAAAGCAGAAACTGGTAGAAATACTCAGTTAATCAGACAGCATCCATTGAAACATAAACTCAATTAATGGGCAGAATCATTCCAGGTCCTGAATGGTGTTGGCTATGGCAAGAAATGTGGGAGAATTATGTGTGTGAGGTTGGGACTACAGATTGCATTTTTCAACTAAGTCCTGGACATCAAGATGAGATTCTAGTGAGTGGTGAGACACCTATTAATAGGAACTACTGCTCATGGTCACCCTCATTATTACTAAATCTTGTCTCAGTAATACACAATCTCCTACTCTACCACCTATCAAATCAAAACTAACTGTGCAGAATTCTTGAGCTAAATGTCAGAGCAGACACCTAGTGATTGCAGATCACCGATTGCTCCTGTGGACGTCTATCTTGGATAGCTGGCTCCAGTGTCTCACACTTCATTAGCAGTGACTGCATGCGCCTCAAATCCATTGACACTGGCATCTAACACATACCACCTACTTCACTTACCAAGTATGTGATATGCATGGGGTTAGCAGAAGGGAGTGGTGAAGTGAGCAGATAAAGACTCAGATAATTGGATTGAGCGGGGTCTTGGGGAAGTGCAAAGAACAGAGAACATAGAATAGTACAGCACAGGAACGGGCCCTTTGGTTCATGATGTTGTGCCGAACATGACGCCAAATTAAATTAATCCTTTCTGCTGACCACGGTCCACATCCTTCCATTCTTTGCACAGAAGCCTAGGGGGTTGAAGGGACAAGCTACTGGGAAATCAAAGTTTCACCAAAACAGAGAGGCAGAGCCTGAGATTTTCTGTTTGATGTGCAACCATTGTTGCCTTCCATCATGCTGTAAGTAACATGTGTGCAATGGCAATAAAAGTGGCTGTGACCACACCCAGAGTGGATGGGATATGTATTTCATTCTGTGAGAGAGGTGTCTTCAAGTGTGATTGATGTAAGACCCTTCCAAAGATAACAGCATCACACAGACACTCAGACACTGAAGGTGAAAAACCTGCAAACACTACATGCTTTGGGAACCTGAAACGTTAGCCTATTATATGCAGTTCAGTTCTTTGCCCCAATCAATCCTGACAATATCACAAAAGATCCAACAGAATCTCATGAATGCCTGCCATCCAATAACTACATTTATTTTCCTGGAAAGATGGACCATAGTTGCCAAAGTAGCAGTTCGCTGTGATTTAACAACTGCTTGCACATGGTGTCAAAGCTGCTCACTTCACAGCTTGGACCATGGTAACTCTAAGAGTGGGTGAGCTCTGTACCTTTAGTCTAGCACTTGTGGTTAGGCAGAAAGTCATGTACACACAGATGATAGTCAAAAGAGAACACACGTTTACTAATGTGAGAACGTATTTACAGTGATGTTGCATACATGTCACACGTGCGCTCTCAGAAGTTCATTTTCATTCTCTCCCTTCTACCTGCATTCCACAGCTGCAGTGTTGGGAACCTGCTCCACAATGGACTCCTTTGACACTGGAGGTTTGATTACATGAACCCAGTGATTTATTATTATCTTGTGCGTCCAGACATGTGTTCAACTCAGAGGCAAGTGCCCCCTTCCCTGACTAGTCATCCCACTCGGCTGAGGGTGGCAGGCAGCATGGAGGTGGAATGCCCCTCCACCTCTGGGGTATCCTGAGAAGAGACTTCTGGGGGGTGTCTGTATGTTTTTCCTCCTTGGCCTGGGTGCCTACCGTCTTCTTGTGAGGACGGGGCACCTGAATTGTGGTCAAAGCCCCTTGTCCCCGTCTTGCGAGAGTAATGGGGTCTAGGTCTGTGTGTCTACGCAGCAGAATCTGAGTGTGCTGGACGTGGTCCACCATGGCAGCCGCCAACCAGTTAGTTATCTCCCAACCACACTGCTGCAGTCCTGCAGACTTTGTATCAGTTTGCCCAATGCTCTGACTAACTTTCTGCTGCTTCAGTGTGTGCTTGGTGAACTCCAGACACTGCGGGGTCCTCTCCTGCCTGGGGCTGAGCAGGTGCCTGCTCACTAGCAATTCTTTGAATGTCAGTGACAGAACCACCTACAGAGACATAGAAGTGAAGTGCTCACCAGCAAATTCTCCCACTGATTATCTAGAGAAAATATTCGCCGAGGTGTTAGTACCTGGGCTGGTGGGAGGATTGGGAGGCAGCATTACTGATGCTTGCTCTGAGACATCCATACTGTATTCCTTGTGAGGTAGACATCTGGACAGCAGACACCATGGACATGCTGCAGTCTCCAGAAAAGAGAATGCTGCACCCTAGGGTCAAACTTATAGCATGTTAATATTAAATGGATAGTGAGGGGTAATGTGAGAGAGAAGCATGACAATGGGCAATGTGTCTTACTTGGTTGCTGGTACATGGAGCTTTCAACATCTCCACAGGAGCAGGCCCAGTCCTTGCTGAGCAGCACCAAGATCCTGTCCTCATCGAGGGTTGAGGTGATAAATATCACATAGCCCACCATCTACTGTGGTCGGCTCAGTCCTGTATTATCTTGGAATGAGAGAAAGGGAAGGATTACTTGGGATGAAAGTGGGTGGCACAGCTATTAGTGCTGTGCATTTGGGGGTATGGTGACGGGAGTGAGTGAATAGGCGGTGATGGCCCTCCTCCAGAATAACCCATCCACCATGACCTCCAAGCCGCATTGTGGGAAAACAATTTACCCTTCCCACCCATACCCAGAGGCTGCCAGTGCTTGATTTGGTGCACAATAGCCTTGTAAAATTGGAGACACCAAATTGCTGGTATAACCCAGGACGTCTCAGCATTGATGAGTATTTCTGATGACAGAAAGTGGGAGAATGGAGCTAGCATCGGACAAGGGCACCAAAGATGCATGGTGGTTTGTTAATGGGCCAATTTGGGGATGAAAGCTTGAGAAAACTCTCTCAATCTCATGAGAGGCAAAGCAGTGAATCTCGACAAAAATAACACTTCTCCTAAATATGGTAAGATTTAGCCCAAAGTTACAGGTCAATGACTTTTAATAAGAACTTGACATGATGACAGTTCAGAGACTTACTTTCTGATCTGTTGAGTAATTTAGAGTTGTTGGTAATTTCATTTTACATTTTCAATATCTGACATTTTATGCTTTTTCATTCATCCCCATATTACCACAATTAGTTGTAAAGTATATTTTATTGTGCATACACAGGATTGAAAATTATTCAACTACTTTCAATAAATTCAATTTTATCTTAATACTATGTTAAATTTTCTGAGCAATATCATTGTTAAAGTTATCTACAGTTTCAACAGTTTACAGAAAACCAAGTCCTCTATAAATACTGCCCATTTCCACCACAGGAAACTTCTTCCCATTTTAGTTATACATTTCTTAGCTTTCTTTCACTTTGCAACTGTCCTGTTTGACTTTTATTCCATGACTTTAACCAATCTTTAAATAAGCCTCATATTATCAGCAACACTTTCAAAAACTATAACAGAACACAGACATTCAAGTTTGTCAATGTTATTTAAACATTTAATGGTAATGACATCATTGGGAGCCTGATCAACTTTAGTTGTTAACCTTAGCTTTTTCACCATCAGCTTTGAGTTAATTCAGCTCCCTCACACTGTCGAATGTAATCATCCTGGCAGTCATTACAAAGGATGATGCTAACAGAGTTCATTGTTTAAACAACAATATCTATTATCGCAAATAAGCAAAGTGAAACAAAATAAAATCACATCAAAACTCTTTTGTAAAGTGATTATGGGAGCTTGATAGTAATATTCACTGTTCTTGTTGATCCTTGACATTTTATCGTCAATTTCAACTGTTGTCATTCAGTTACAGAACCTTATGTGCTGATTTAACATTTGACAGTGCAATCTCTACAAGCTCTACAAGCTTAAAAATAATATATTTAATATACTTTTCAATCATTCATTCTTTTTGATATGTTAATGATCAGAGGTATAGGTAGAGTGGCCAGCCAGAGACTTTTTCCTAGGGTGGAGGTAGCTATTATGAGGGGGCATAGTTTTAAAGTGAGTGGAGGTAGATATCGGGGAGATGTCAGAGGTAGGTTCTTTACTCAGAGAGTGATCGGGACATGGAATGCATTGCCGGAGAGGGTAGTGGAGTCGGCCTCATTAGGGGCATTTAAGCGGCTATTAGATAGGCATATGGATGATAGTATAAGGTAGGGGTGGAGGTTAGACAGACTTTAGGATTAAGGTAAAAATTTGTCACAACATCGTGTGCTGAAGGGCCTGTATGGTGCTGTACTGTTCTATGTTCTATGTTCCATGTTACTTTTAAAGGTTTGAAGTCTTATCAGTTACTTCCCTTCTCTTATTTAACATTTTTAAGTCAGTATCTTAAGATCTTGCTTCTGTAATTTGCATTTTTAGTTTAAATTTTTCTCCCTGCTTTTGAATTTCCCTGATGAAAAGGGTGCAAATGAAGGGATAATTTTCTAAATTTATGAAGCTGGCATAGAACTTACTCCTCACCAGTGCACAGCAGAAAATTATTCTGCACATTATTCTCTAACCATAGAAATTAACAGTTGGAAAATCAGGCACAACATGAGGCCAGATCTCTGAAATGTGTTTCTGGTGGGCGAGACTCCCTACTAGCATTGTGAAAATGAAAAGTTATACCATACAGAAGAAGAAAGATGAAAAGATCATGAGTATTTTCCTACTGGAATTTAATTCATTTGTTTAATGTTTTATGATGCCTGTATTTGATACTTAAAATAGAAAATGAAATTAAGGAAAACATACTAAAGATTGACACAGGCTAATAAGAATGGCCTGAAAATTCCTGAAATTCATTCATTCAGTAAGTGGTGTGGAGCGGGACATATGCTTACTGAAAACAGAGGAAGCTGTACTGTCAGAACTTTCTGGGTTAGCTAATTTAAATAACAGGAAGTTAGAAACATGGAAGCAAGGAGTAGGAGTAGGCCATTCAACCCTTCGGCCCTGCTCTGCCATTCAATATGATCATGGTTGATCCTTTATCTCTCTGCCATATTCCCACTTTCTTCCCATTTCCCTTAATTAATCTAAAACCTAAAAATATATCTACCTATTTCTTGAATATATTCAGTGACTTAACCTCCTCAGCCTTCTGTGGTAGAAAATTCCACAGGTGAAGATATCTTTTCTCAGCACAGTCCTGAATAGTCTACTCTGTATCTTCAGACTGTGCCCCTGGTTCTAGTTTCCTCAACCAAGTAAAACATGCTCTGCATCTAGTCTGTCCAGTCCTGTTCAAATTTTATACATTTTGGATAATATTGCAAAGCATGAGTATACAACCACTATTAGTGGAGGACAGATGGGCTGAAGCAACCCTGGAAATCTAGGTAACATGTGAAGCAAGGATGCAACAGCCTGATTTAAAATCCTGAATGGAAATCAGAGAAGTTGTTGGGAGTTAAAGAAAAATAGTAAGATTGCCTTCTAATTTTGGAGAGATTGAGATGAGAGCCATACTGGCCGATTGTTGGAATATTGGGCAGAAGGCCATCAGATGCATTGGTCCTGTGGAAGGAGATGGCAATGGCTGTGGATGACATATTCTGAACCGAAGAATCTCTTTGTAATTTCAGGTGAGCTTTCTTAACTCCAGCAAAGAGCATCTTCATCTGAAGAATGGAGTAGACTGCTGTCTCATTGGGTAGAGTCTTCTAGCCTTTCAAAAATTGGGAAAAAAATATTAAACATCTCTGCAGTTCCCTGCAGTTGAGGACTTCTGACTGTTCCTAAGGAATGAGACCGAAGCAGACTGCCTGCAGTAGTGAACAGCTGTTACCCCTACTAGAATAGAGGGGCACTTCTGAGACAGGAAGGGGGATTGACGTGGGAACTCAAAATAGATGGGGTTTCTGAAGAGTGATGAAAATGTAAAAATCAAAAAAAAAACCACTGCTGTTTCAGGGAGTACATCTCCACAGGATTGTCTGTGTTCACAATGCCTTCATAGCTGAATGATTGAGAGAAGGCAAGAATGGCCCCTTTGTTGTGCCAACTGGGGTTTGCTTCCTGGTAGCTGCTAGACTTGCAGTAATAGGGGCCCATTGTACATTGGGAAGATTACCATGGGCTCTGGAAATGAGCCCTATCTGGTGTTTTGTTTGCCTTAATTGTCTGCTCACCTCCATGAAGTAAATAGCTGGTTTCCAGGACAGTTCAGCTCTAACAGAGATGACACAGCGTGGAGCTGGAGGAGCAGGGAAGTTGACGTTTCCGGTCAGGACCCTTCTTCAGAAATGGGGGAAGGGGAAGGGAGCTCTGAAATATATACAAAGGGGAGGGGTGGAGCTGGGGAACGTAGGTGGGATGGCAATAGGTGAGTACAGGTAGGCAGTGGTGGGGATTGGTCAGTGAGGTGGGAGGAACGGAGAGGTGGGAGACAAGATGGACAGGTCAAGGAGGCAGGGATGAGAGAGAGGGTTGGTCATGGGATGAAGCCAGGGGTGGAAAGATTTTAGAACTGGTAAAGTCCACATTGAGACCATTGGGCTGTAGGTTCCCAAGGCGGAATATGAGGTGCTGCTCCTCCAGTTTCCAGGTGATGTCATTGTGACACTGGAGGAGGCCCAGGATGGTTATGTCGCCCATGGAGTGGGAGGGGGAGTTGGAGCGTTCCACTCCCGAACATCCCAGATGTCCTCTTATTTCAAGGACTGCAACATCCCCGCTTCAGTGGTCGAAAATGCTCTCGACCGCATCTCTTGCGTTTCACACGCCTCTGCCCTCACATCCTCTCCCCACAACAAAAACAAAGACAGAATCCCTCTTGTCCTCACATATCACCCCACTAACCTCTGAATTCAATCTATCATTCTCTGCCACTTCTGCCACCTGCAATCTGACCCCACTACCAAGGACATTTTTCCCTTCCCACCCTTATCTGCATTCCGGAGGGACCGCTCTGTCTGCGACTCCCTTGTCTGCTTCCATACTCCCCACTAGCCCACCCACCCCCGGTACCCCTCCCTGCAACCGTAGGAAATGCTACACCTGCCCCTACATCTCCCCCCTCACCTCCATCCAAGGGAACCAAAAAAACCTTCCACATTAGACAGATGGTCACCTGCACATCCGCTAATGTGGTCTATTGTATCCGCTGTTCCCAGTGTGGCCTCCTTTACGTCGGTGAGACCAAGCGGAGGCTTGGAGACTGCTTTGTAGAGCACCTACACTCGGTTCACGACAAATGACAACACCTTTCAGTCGCGAACCACTACAACTCCGCCTCCCACTCCCTGGACGACATGTCTATCCTGGGCCTCCTCCAGTGTCATAGTGATGCCACCCGGAAACTGGAGGAGCAGCACCTCATATTCCACCTTGGAAACCTACAGCCCAATGGTCTCATTGTGGACTTTACCAGTTTCCAAATTTCCCCGTCCCTGGCCTCATCCCATGACCAATCCTCTCTCTCACCCCACCTCCTTGACCTGAAACAACCTGTCTGTCTTGTCTCCCACCTATCCACTCCTCCCACCTCACTAACCAATCCCTCCCCCCCCTACCTGGACTCACCTATCACCATCCCACCTTCCTTCCCCCACCCCACCCCTCCTCTCTATTTATTTCAGACCTCCCTTCCCCATTCCCCATGTCTGAAGAAGGGTCTTGACCCGAAATGTCAGCTTTCCTGCTCCTCTAATGCTGCCTGGCCTGCTGTGTTCCTCCATCTCCACACGGTGTTATCTCTGACTCCAACATCGGCAGTTCTTACTATCTCAGCTCTAACAGAGTCCCTTGGACACAGGAATGTGTCAGCAGGGCCAACTTGATATGTATTTCTTAAAATTCCTCACCCCTCACTCCCTCCCATTTCTGGCCTACAAAGCCACCTTTGCTAGCCTGTTACAATTCAGTACATAGCAAAAAATAACCTCACAATATTCCCAAGTACATGATATTACCTTTTCAAGTGATTTATAATCATCACAATAGAAAATCCATTTAAAGTTGATGTAAAATTTTCTTCACTGGGTGTTTTACATTAAATCTTAGACTAAGCCCCTTAGGGAAGAAAATTACATTAGCTGCCATGACTGGGGATTCTTCTGTAAATCAAAATCATTTTTTAAATGCCAAACATACTGGAATGAGATGTGCCAATATTCAGTATTTAACTCCACATAAAGGGTATCACATGGTCCTTTTCCCAGAAGCAAAGTCAATTGGCAGTACTTATATGAAATGTCTGGCATCTGGCAATGCATGACAATACAGTAGTCTCAGAATCTAGGTTCTTGCTCTCTGACACCTACCATTATTACCATTGATTCCACAAATCCTTACTGATTATGACTGCAGGATCTGGAGACTGAAGCAGCCAATTAACTTTATGTACTCTTTCTACTGGAGAAAAGAACACAATGGTGAGGAATGCCAGACACATTGGAGGAGGACATGCCAACATTAAGCTTTTAGCTCTACACAAATGGAGGCAGTGACAATAAATGTTTCCCATTATGGCCAAGCATTTGGTAATAATGATATGCAAACTTCTATACTATAGCCATTTGTGAGTACATTTTCTGTTTCTTTGTTGTTTAGTCTGTTTACTACCTAATATTTTCCCCATATTTACACAGAATTACATTGCATACAGCACAGAAACAGCCATTTAGCTCAACAGATCTATTATTCCCCATATGAGCTTTTTCTCACCTGAGTTCATCTCATCCAATCAACGGACTCTTCTATTCCTTTGCCCTTGCCTAATTATCTGGCTTCCCCTTAAATCCATCTTCTGAGAATGGGATATATAAAAAAAGGAAGAATTGCAAGAGGTGTGCATGATGAATGATGTTAATGGTTTTGAAAGTAGTTGTGATAGACCTATGGAATATTACCTATAAAGATTGCTCAATGCTTGTTTCTCTTCCATGAAAATGGGGAGCAGTTTGTGCTTTGGTGCTAATCCTCAATATTAGGACGTGATTGCTGTGATTAGAGCTAAGATTCTCCATCAACCTCGAAAAGGTTGATTGGAGTAGATGGATCTTCAGGCTGAATCTTCTGCATGTTCTGTGTGGTCATGCGTGATTCCCAAATGACGTTTTTTTTCTTTCTCGGCTGATGCCACTGCTCTGTTGGGAAATAAGATAACATAAAAGTGTATCAAGGTAAATACAACATGTCTGGTTCACAAGAGAAACAGCAGCATCAAGGGGATCCTGAAGCTGAATTTCAGGTTCATAAAATGTCATTGAGACAGAAATAATGCTAATTCCCAACTCCTATGTGTTAGTATGGTGGTGTTGCTTATCGAAGGAATAGAATACCATCTATTGCAACTTTTTGAGACAGGTAAACATCTAAAGCATGCAGCTATTCACCCAAGGGAAAAGATAAAAAGTAGAAATGAAGGAATTCTACAGAAGAGATATTGAGGCCATGATCTTCCTGTATTCAGACTAAGTCTGAAAGTGGGAATTTCGAGGAAGGAGACCTGTGGCTTAGCTAAATAAAAAAGCCTGCTGAATTGTCCAACAACCAACAATTGATTGGCTGGCAACATGCTTTTTATCCAAATTAGGACCCTGTTGTGGGAAATCCTGTCCAGCTGGAGCTACCATTCAATCAGAGATCAGCAGTGCCACATCAAAGGGCATGTCTTCTGAATTTTGAGGTCATGAAGAAGGGGGTCAGGAGGGTCAAAAGTGGGGGCAAGGTATCTTAACAGCTAACCCCCTGCTGTAGGTCAAAGCCCTGTGCTCTTGTATAAGTTAATGCAGATCCACAGACCACCTCCCCCAAACTGACAGCCTGCCCACATGTCTGGCTAGTTGGATGGCCAACTCTTCCTCATTCTGTCTGGAGCTGATGGAATTGCTACCTGGTGGGAATAGAACCTTAACAGACAATTAACTATTAATTGACCATTGAAGGGCCTTGATTAGTGGTGGGGCAGGAAGGTCAAGCCTAGGCCTTTCCAATCAGAACTAAATCTAATGGTACAAAAATAGAAGTTGCTGGAAAAGCTCAGCAGGTCTGGAAGCATCTGTGAAGGAGAAAACAGAGTTAACGTTTTGGATTTGGTGACCCTTCCTCAGAACTCAGTTGAGGAAGGGTCATTGCACCTAAAACATCAGCTCTGCCTTTTTCTTCACAGATGCTGCCAGACCTGCTGAGCTTTTCCAGCAACTTCTGTTTTTGTTCCTGATTTACAGGATCCCCAGTTCTTTTGGTTTTTTATTAAGTATCTAAATCTAATGGTGATGGGAATGTGGTGGCACCTTCCAGCAAGATGGTGGCAGAGTAAGATGCTCCTGCTGGAGTTTCTCTGCTCCGCCTATTTCTTTTTCTTTTTTTTCTCTTGTTTTTCCTCCCCTCAGCCCTGGAGGCGAATCCTGGAGCAGCAGCAGGTGCGGGGAGCGAGTCCCGGATCAGTGAGGGCATCGAGTCGCCAAGCAGCACGTGGGCATTGAATCCCAGCGCAGCAAGGGCCGTAGGTCCTGGAATAGCACACGGGCAGCGAGTCCCATGTGGAGACCGGCGCAGGGGTGGCAGTCCTGGAACTTACCTTGGAGCAGCTGAGTGTTGGTACAGAACAGACTGGAGGCTTGGAACAGAGCGGGAAAGGCTGTTGGACTGGATCGGGTGGGCAGTCAGGCAACGTGTGGAGGCTGTGCACTGAGCTGCTGCAATGTAATGTTTATTTGAAATTTTTTCACTGACTCTGAAGTCAATCCTTTAATGATGTCTTCTTTCTAACTTATTTTTTAAAGCTCTGTAAAGTAATGCAGCTACTTTTTATTCCTCTTTTATTTCCATGATTTGTACCTAGATACTTGTACCTAAGATGAGGCTATAAGTGGCAGACATTGTAAAAGCTTTTCAGTGTACTTCTACAATGGAGTATGTGTGACAATAAAGGATATTCTATTCTATTCTACACATGCCTGAGTATCTTGCCACCTTCTCCATTGTTTTTCAGGAATGGGTGACTCTTTCCCAAGTGTAAGAACATCAAGATGGAAAGAGAGCTAGAGATGTCAGTGCCAAATGCATGTGTAGTCAAGGAAAAGGCTTCAGAGCTGGCAAAGTCACAGTGATTAAAAAACATTCCAACTACATGAGAAGACATGCAGTGTTTAAAAAAAAGGACAAGGTCTCAACTAAGAAATCTTAGTAAAAGTAATATCTAATATTGCACTCAAAGATAGTAGGAACTGCAGATGCTGGAGAATCTGAGATAACAAGGTGTAGAGCTGGATGAACACAGCAGGCCAAGCAGCATCAGAGGAGCAGGAAAGCTGACGTTTCGGGTCTGGACCCTTCTTCAGAAATGGGGAAGGGGAAGGAGACTCTGAAATAAACAGAGAGAGGGGGGAAGGCGATGATGGAAAGTGGATAAAGGAGCAGATAGGTGGAGAGAAGATGGACAGGTCAAGGAGGCGGGGATGGAGCCAGTAATGGTGAGTGTAGGTATTGAGTTGAGTTGGGGGTTGGTCAGTTGAGGGAAGACAGACAGGACAAGGAAGCGGGGATGAGGCTGGTAGGTAGGTGGTGGGGGTGGGGGATTGGTCAGTGAGGTGGGAGGAGCGGATAGGTGAGCACTGGAGGAGGCCTAGGATGGACATGTCGTCCAAGGAGTGGGAGGGGGAGTTGAAGTGGTTCATGACTGGGAGGTCCAGTCATTTGTCACAAACCGAGTGTAGGTGTTCGACAAAGCGGTCTCCAAACCTCTGCTTGGTCTCATCAATGTAGAGTAGGCCACACTGGGAACAGCGGATACAATATACCACATTAGCAGATGTGCAGGTGAACATCCTGCATCTGATATCTCTCTCTTCTTCCTGAACCTCTCTGTTTCCACCTGGAAACCGATATCTATTTCAAGCCTACTGACTCCCACAGCTACCTAGAATTACCTCCTCTCACCCACCTTCCTGCACACCCCCAACCACCAAAACATCATCTCCCAGACCATCCACAACCTCACCATCTCAGGTGACCTCCCAACCACAGCCTCCAACCTCATCGTTCCCCAACCCCGCACTGCCCGTTTCTATTTCCTTCCCAAAATCCATAAACCCAACTGCCTTGGTCGACACATTGTCTCTGCCTGCTCCTGCCCCACTGAACTTATCTCCACTTATCTCGATTCCATTTTCTACCCCCTAGTCCAGGAACTCCCCACTTACGTCTGTGACACCACCCACGCCCTCCACCTCCTCCAAAACTTCTGATTCCCTCGTCTTCAACACCCCATCTTCACCATGGACATCCAGTCCCTATATACTTGCATTCCCTATGCAGATGGCCTAAAGGCCCTCCGCTTCCTCCTGTCCCGCAGACCCGACCAGTCCCCCTCCACCGACACCCTTATCCGCTTAGCCAAACTCGTCCTTAACCTTAACAACTTCTCCTTCAGTTCCTCCCACTTCCTACAGACAAAGGGGGTGGACATGGGTACCCGCATGGGCCCAAGCTATGCCTGCCTCTTTGTAGGATAAGTGGAATAATCCCTCTTCCACAGCTACACTGGCCCCATCCCCCATCTATTCCTACTTTATATCGATGACTGTATCGGCGCCGCCTCGTGCTCCCATGAGGAGCTCGAACAGCTCATCCACTTCACTAACACCTTCCACCCCAACCTTAATTTCACCTGGACCATCTCCGATACCTCTCTCTCCTTCCTGGACCTCTTTGTTTCCATCTCTGGCAACCACCTGGAAACCGATATCTATTTCAAGACTACCGACTCCCACAGCTACCTAGAATACACCTCCTCTCACCCATCTTCCTGCAAAAATGCCATCCCCTATTCCCAATTCCTTCACGTCTGCTGCATCTGCTCCTGAGATGAGGCATTCCACTCCCAGACATCCCAGATGTGCTTGTTTTTCAAGGACCGCAATTTCCCCTCCACAGTGATCAAAAACGCCCTCGACTGCATCTCTCACGTTTCCTGCAACTTATCCCTCACACCCCCTCCCCGCAATAAGAACAAAGACAGAATTCCCCTCATCCTCACGTAGCACCCCATCAACATCTGGATTCAACGCATCATTCTCTGCTACTTCCGCCACCTGCAATCTGACCCCACTACCAAGGATACATTTCCCTCCCCACCCTTATCTGCCTTCCGGAGGGACTGCTCTCTCTGTGACTCCCTCATCTGCTCCACACTCCCCACTAGCCCCACCATCCCTGGCACTTTTCCCTGCAACCACAGGAAGTGCTACACCTGCCCCTACACTTCCCCCCTCACTCCCATCCCAGGCCCCAAGAAAGCCTTCCACATTAAACAGGTGTTCACCTGCACATCTGCTAATGTGGTATTTGTATCTGTTGTTTCCAATTTGGCCTACTCTACATTGGTGAGACCAAGCAGAAGTTTGGAGACAGCTTTGTTGAACACTTACGCTCGGTTTGTGACAAATGAATGGACCTCCCAGTCGCGAACCACTTCAACTCCCCCTCCCACTCCTTGGACAACATGTCCATCCTAGGCCTCCTCTAGTGCCACAACGATGCCACCCGAAGGCTGCAGGAACAGCAACTCATATTTCACTTGGGAACCCTACAGACCAATGGTCTAAATGTAGACTTCACAAGCTTCAAAATCTCCCCTCCCCCTACCGCATCCCAAAACCAGCCCAGCTTGTCCCCTCCTCCTTAAATTGTCAGTCTTTTCTCCTACCTATCCGCTCCTCCCACCTCACTGACCAACCCCCACCCTCACTTCCTACCTACCAGCCACATCCCCACCTCCGTGACCTGTCCGTCTTCCCTCAACTGACCAACCCCCATACCAACTCAATACCTACACTCACCTTCATTGGCTCCATCCCCGCCTCCTTGACCTGTCCGTCTTCTCTCCACCTATCTGCTCCTTTATCCACCTTCCATCATCGCCTTCCCCCCTCTCTCTATTTATTCAGAGTCCCCTTCCCCTTCCCCATTTCTGAAGAAGGGTCCAGACCCGAAACATCAGCTTTCCTGCTCCTTTGATACTGCCTGGCCTGCTGTGTTCATCCAGCTCTACACCTTGTTATCTAATATTGCAGTTGCTTTGAAACAATGTGTGGAAATGATATAGGGTAGAACTGGTGAGAATACTAACACCACATGTCCATGGGAAGAGTAATAAGGAAAGGCATAAAAGAAGCCAGCTTCCACTTTAAAGGAGATTCATTGTTCACTCAACTGTCAAAAATTAAACAGCCTTGACATACATTATTGAGCTTGAAACTAATGGATGAGGAGCCAACAACCCCAGCCATGGCCTTTATGCATGCCTCAGTGCTTATACTGGGATGGTCATTGCCCTTCAACCCATGGCTCTTTGTAAGGAATTTAAAAATTGATGGGCTACAACACCCCCACACCACTCTCCAGTGAAAGTGGTGTTAGGTTGCCATTATTTTTAAAACCATACTCTCCCATTTAGATTTTCTCAATGAGTGTACGATAACACTATGGGTTGGGGTGGAGGATGAGAGTTGATTTACCTACTGAGTGAATCTCAGCCAATACGGGGAAAATTAAAATTACCCACCACAACAACCCTGTTGTTTTCACATTTTTCCATAATCTTTCCACATACCTGTCCCTCTAGTTGGTGGGAGGCCTAAAGTACAATCCCATCAAAGTGATTACACCCTTCATATTTCTGAGGTCTACCCACATGGCCTTGCTGGATGAACACTTAAAAGTGTCGCCCCTCAATACAGCTCTGATATTCTCCCTTATCAGTAAGACAGCTCCCTTTCTTCTTTTACATCCCTCTCTACCTTGCCTGAAACATGTAAATCCTGGAGCATTAAGTTGCCAGTCTTGCCCCTCTCTCAACCAAGTCTCTGTAATAGTTGCAACATCATAGTTATCGGTATTAATCCAAGTTTGAAGTTCATCTCCCTTGTCTGTCACGCTCCTCACATTAAAACAAATACACCTCAGACCACCAGTACAACTGTACTCAGTAATCCTTCCTGTCTGTTCTTCCTCTTAGTCTTATCGGCCTTTGTCTCTGACTCCTCCTTTGTCATTTTCCTTTCTGATCTACTACTCTGGCTCTCACCCTTGTACTGCATTAATTTAAACCTTCCTGAGTGGCACTAATATCCTTCCCTGCCAGGATATTGGTGCCCTTCCATTTTAGCTATAACCCATCCTTGTACAAGTACAACCTGCTCTGGAAGACATCCTAATGACTCAAGTACCTGAAACCCTCCTTCTTCCCAAGCTAACAAGGTGCAGGGCTGGATGAACACAGCAGGCCAGCCTGCTTGTTACGTGGCTGTACTATTTTCCTATTCCTAGCCTCACTTGCACATGCACAGGAAATAATCCAAAGTAACATTCCTAGAGATAACAGGTGTAGAGCTGGATGAACACAGCAGACCAAGCAGCATCAGAGGAGCAGGAAAGCTGACGTTTCAGGCCTAGACCCTTCTTCAGAAATGGAATTCTGACCTCTACATTCCTAGAGGTCATGCTTTTCAACTTCTTACCTATCTCCTTTAGCAGAGCCTCATCTCTCTTTCCGTCTAAGTTGTTAGTACCAATATGGACTACGATCTTTGGTTGCACACTCTCTCTCTTCAGAATATCCTGTGTCCACTCACGGACATCCTTGGCCCTGGCATTAGGAAGGCAACACATCAACCTGGAGTCTCGCTTACAGCCACAGAAATGCCTATCTGTGCCTCTGATAATAAACTCCCTCGTCACTACACTCATCTACACTTCAACCCGAGACAACAAGGTGCAGGGCTGGATGAACACAGCAGGCCAAGCAGCATCATAGGAGCAGAAAGGCTGACGTTTCGGGCCTAGACCCTTCATCAGAAAAGGGGGAGGGGAAGGGGGTTTTGAAATAAATAGGGAGAGAGTGGGAGGCGGATAGAAGAGGGATAGAGGAGAGGATAGGTGGCAGTGGGAGAGAGATCCCTTGAGGTTTGTCCGGAGGGAGGAGGGTAACTTCTTCAGGTTAGGCATCCTTAGAAGAGGTTTCGCAGTGGGGTTAAAATCGAATCAGAGATAGTAGGAACTGCAGATGCTGGAGAATCCAAGACAACAAGGTGCAGGGCTGGATACTCAACCCTCCCTGTTATACAACAGTGCTAATCATGGCGCTGCTGCTGCTGTTTTCCCCTAAAAGGCCACCACCCACCCCCAACAATATCATAAACAGTATATCTATTTGGAGAGGGCAATGGTGACAGGAGACTCCTGTACTACATGTCCATACTTACTACTCTTCTCTGTCAGTGTAACTGTTGTTGTTGCTGTGACCAGCTTGCTAACCGTGCTATCCACGAAATTCTCAGCATTATGGATGCTCCATAGTGAGACCATCTGCAGCTTCAGGAGCTCCCAGAGGCAACTCAGGAGCTCCAGTTGAACACACTTCCTGTATACATGATCACCATGGACACTGAAAATGTCCCTGATTTCCCACATACTGCAGCAGGAGAATTCCAAGGGGCCAAGTTCTCCTGCCATTTTGAAGCTTATTGCCTAACTCAACCTTAGCAACTACAGACCATAATCCAGGAACTGATTATGCAGCGTTACCCGCTCATCAACAAACTCAGGTCTCTCACTCGGGCTCTCTATTCCTAACAGGCTACAACTACAAAACGTAAGTAATTTATCTCTCTCTAGACACACTAGCGTCCTGAGCAGCCAAGCCCTGGGACTCTTTTTCAGTCATGTCATCACCTCTGGATCTCTGCTCATAAAAGCATCTCCACTTTCGCTCTGATTGACCCTCACTCTTCTGCTGCTGCCACTGTTCTCCCCCAGGTTCACTCTCCTTCGCTCTATTGTTCCTGTGGTCCAGTCCCACACCTCAGGTATTTATCCTGCTAACCCTGCTGCTGTTCACCCCAGAATTTCTCTCCTCAGTCTGTCATTGCTGCTCAGACTCACTGTTTCTTTTGTGTAATAGACTTATTTTATTGTTAAAACTAAATTTACAGCCTTGTATGCCAATGCTTCAGTGGTAGACACACCGTGTTCAATGTAAAATAAAGTATGATCTATCAAGCCAGATTCATCTGGGATCTGAATTGTCCAGTAGTAACACCAGCTTGATTCATAATAATAGTACCTCATCTTTTAGAGGGTAGATGAGAAAATGTTTTTGTCTGTTTTGTTATAGTTTGAATGGGGCACAAATTTGAAACCTAATAATGCTTCACCATTGTTGACTTACTCCTGCAAAATGATTATCGATAATCCAGAAGTTTTCTTCTTTGCCTCTTAACATTCTGGAATGGGGAGAAATAGTCCTGTAATTTTATTGTTTGAGCTCATTTAATCTAAGATTTCCAACCAATTTAAAATAAAATAATTTTATTGTGACATCTTCCCTCTGGAATTCCCTTCCTAAATTTCTCTGCCTCCCTACCTCTCTGTGTTTCTCTTGCTCTTCTCCTTTAGAATAATCCATTCAAAGCAACCTTTCTGACCAAACATTTATTTAGCTGTCTTACTATCTCTTTATGTGATTTTTGTAAAATGTCTGATAATGTTCCCATGTAGAAGCTTTGGACAACTAACTATGTTAGTTGCTTCCTAAATTGCTGATGTTGCTCATACCTTCTGCTGTGAATTCAAGGAGGAAATAAGGAGATATAAGAAGATGAAAGCTTGAACAAAGAGAAGGGTTTAAAAAAGAATATTTAAAAAGAAATAGAGGTATATGGACAGATTTGGGATAGAACTCCAGAGCTCAGGGTCCTGAGCTGAAAGCATATTGCCAGTGGTAGAGCCACTAAAACTGGAGGGGCTTAAGAAGCTAGACTTAAATGGGAATGTATTTATACTTCATGTCTACCATTAATCCTTTAAAGATTTCTATTTATATCTAATGAAATGTTAATAAACTGTTTATTTATCCAGATTTTCAAAAATGGTTTCTTGCACTGCTTATTAAGTATGATTTGAAAACATCTTCTGTTTAAAATATGGCTATTTAATAGTTAATTGTATATTAATAAATGAGGTGGATTATTGTATTGAGTTATAGGTTTCACATCCTGGACCTACTTAACTTGCCCTGCTTGCTCTGATGAATAGCTTAGACCAATGCTACTACATGTTCAAATGGGAAAAGTTCTGCAACTCCTGTTGATTTACATGTCTGCATCATGAAAATTATTTCTATTAAAACAAAATAGAGTTTGTTCATTTGAGATACAAAGTGTTTGACTTGATATGCCACTGCTTTCAGAAACAGGATGGCCCCTGGTTATCAGATTTCTTGAGACCATTAGTCAGGTATAGTTTAATGCTGAAAAGTCTGCAACCATCTCCACTCGATGATTCATTGTTTCCACTTGATGATTCATTGCTTCCATGGTGGTAGGTTCCACTGCAATATACTATTGCTCCATCATTGCGCAGAAAAACTTGATTTTGGTATAACTGCATGCATCATATCATCGCTTCATTATAATTCTATATTTTGTATGCAGGCACATCATTGATTTTCTGAAGGATTACCTCTCAAATGCAGTTCTATTTTCCAAGGATGAGTTTATTTGACATCTTGTCAGAGCCTTCATTATACTGGCTGAAGTGTCCTGATTTCTAAAGTTCAGCTTTCTTCATTTTAACCTAGAACTGACTTATGTTGAATCGGACAGATGAATCTAAAGAGAAACACATCTAATCAACAAATTTCAGCTTTTGGTTGGCTTTCACCATATAATTTATCTGCATGTATTTTGCTCCACATGTGAATAATAATTAATAATCTTCAAATAGCTACAATGCAAATGTTACTTTTCAGTAGTTTAGCACACTTAGCTCCAAACTTTCACATTTCATTAGCTGTTGCTAGACTTACATTCTGTGCAAGAATATATCTTTATTGAAACCCATCTGTCAGTAAATACTTTAGAAAAAACAAGTCTAAATAAGTTATTCCCATCTACAGCAAGAGACGGAAAAACACAATAAGGTCATGATATTCGGTAACAGTTATTAACAGTGTTACAATCAGGTGAAGAGGAGTGGAATAGCTCCCCTCGTTTACCACTCCTCATTTCATTGTAATAGGATATTCATGAACTTTTTAAGAGAACATATTTGCCAATTCAGAGCATGTATGTAACAGCGTATGTGCTGATTTTAAAGAATGAGCCAGGGAGGTTCTCTTCCAAATTGCACACCATCCTGACTTGGAACAATATCACCACTCCTTCACTGTCACGGGGTCAACAACCTGAAACTCCTTTGCTAACAGCAATGTGAATGTCTCTACACCCCAAGGATTGCAACAGTTCAAGAAGACAGCTCACCATCAACTTCTTCAGAGCAAAAGGGATGAAAACTAAATTCTGGCCTTGCCAGCAATGTCCAATTCCCATGAATGAATAAGATAAAAAAGACACTTACTTCAGTTTAACAAGTAATGGGTTAGTTTAATTAAACTAAAATCAAACTAAAAAATATTAAAAATGTAAAAATACATTGTGACTGCCACAAAATTTGTATATTTTCATACGCAATAAGATACACATGCAAAATAGAGGTATGAGTTATCAAATTTGAGTCTATAAATTAGAAGAGTGTACAGTCAGTGGCTCAGTAACTCTCCTAGTCAGACATTCGCTTGTAGTCTTGGTGTTTTGATTTAAATGTATGGCCCAATAATTCAGTCGTTCCTCTGGAGACAGTGATGTTGGGCCAAGCCTTTAGTTTGAACGGTGTGTGTTTGCAATAAGAATGCCTTGGTTGATTTTGATCAGCAAACAGAACCCGTGGCTTTTGGACTGTTGGAGAAAGAGGGAGAAGAAAACAGCTTCAGCTGCTTGTCCTCAGTTCAGCAACAACAACATGGCACTTAAAATGCTGCGTCCTTTTATCACATGAGAGAAGCTTGCTGGTCGTATCATTTGTTCATTAACTGTGAGGAGTAGTTCAGAATTATCTGTAGGTTGATTAGTCTATCTCTGCACAATGTGTTTTAACTGTGGTTTCAAGGCTTCAGGTCATTAGGTTTTAACATACAGCTTCTGCTGATGGCACGCTATAAGGCTTCTGCGGGTATTTTTCAGTAGAAAAGAAAGAAAGCAGCACACATATATCCAGGGAAGCCTTTGAATACAAAGGATGCTGCGGACAAACTTATGCTGATTTATTTACCAAATGTGTGGAGGAGTGTGTACCAAAGAAGTCAAAGAATCTGACTGTTCCCCAACCATAAACCTTGGATGAACGAGGACATCCACTCCCTACTGAAGACCAGACGTGCAGCATTTAAGTTGGATGACCTAGGCCAATACAGGAAGTCCAGATACGACCTCCAAAAAGCCATCAGGGTCGCCAAGAGGTAGCACCAGACCAAGTTCGAGGCCCAAACCTACCAAACAGACTCCCATCATCTGTGGCAAGGCCTAAACAACATAATGGGACAAAGACACATCCCTCCCTGACGCACCCAATGCTTTCTATTCTCAGTTTGAGCAGAATACCAGTGGCAATGTGACACCTGGCCCGACAGCCCCAGACACACCATTTCCTTCGGTCACTGCTGCATATGTTAGATCGGTCTTTCTGGAAGTCAATCCAAGGAAAGGGGGTAGTGATGGCCTAGTGGTACTATCACTGGACTATTAATCCAGAGATACAGATAACGTTCTGGGGCTCCGGGTTCGAATCCCGAAACAGCAGATGGTGGAATTTGAATTCAATAAATATCTGGAATTAAGAACCGAATGATGATCATGAATCCATTATCCATTATCCATTATCCATTATCCATTATCCATTATCCATTGTCGGTTGTCGGAAAAACCCATCTGGTTCTCGAATGTACTTTAGGGAAGGAAACTGTCATCCTTACCTGGTCTGGCTTACATGTGACTCCAGACCCACAGCAATGTGGTTGCCGTCTGGCCAATTAGGGATGGGCAATAAACGCTGCCTAGCCAGCGACTCCCTCATCTCGTGAATGAATAAAGAAATGTGATAGACTCAGATGGCGTCTCCGGCCAAGCACTCAGATCCTGTGCAGACCAACTAGCAGAGGTATTCACGGACATCTTCAACCTCTCTCTTCTACAAGCTGAAGTCCCCACCTGCTTCTGGAAGACCACCATCATCCCAGTACCTAAGAAAGCACATTCAATATGCCTTAATGACTACCGCTCAGTGGCTCTGACCTCAATAATCATGAAGTGCTTCGAGAGGCTGGTCACAGCCCAAAACAAATCCAGTCTTCCAGCCTGTCTCAATCCCCTACAATTTGCCTACCGCTGTAACAGGTCCACAGCAGATGCCATATCCCTAGCTCTGCACTCAATCTTGGAACATCTGGATGATAAGGACGCCTAAATCAGACTCCTGCTCATTGACTACAGTTCCGCCTTCAACATCATTATCTCCTCCAGACTGATCTCAAAACTCTGTGACCTTGGTCTCAGCTCCACCTTCTGTGACTGGATCCTTAGCTTTCTATCCTACGGACCACAATCAGTGAAGATAGGTAACCAGACCTCCTCCACAATAGCATTCAACACTAAACTCCCCCAAGGATGCGTCCTCATCCCTCTACTGTACTCCCTGTACACGCATGACTGTTTTGCCAAATTCCAAATGAATGCCATCAACAGGTTCGCTGATGACACCACCATAGTAGGATGGATATCTAACAACAATGAGTCAAAATACAGAAGGGAGATAGAGGGCTTGGTGACGCGGTGCAATGAGAACAATCTCTCTCTTTCATTGTCAGCAAAACTAAAGAAATGATCATTGATTTCAGAAAGAAAGGAGGAGAACGCACCTCCATCTACATCAGCAGAACTGAGGTTGAGAGAGTGGAGAGGTCAAGTTCTTCAGAGTAACAATAACCGACAACCTGTTCTGGACTTACCACATAGATGCAACACTCAAGAAGGCATAACACCTCTTCTTCCTCAGGTGGCTCAGGAAATTTGGGATGTCCATAAGGATCCTCATCAACTTCTACAGATGCACCATTGAAAGCATACTGTCTGGGTGCATAACGGCCTGGTATGTCAACTGCTCTGCCTAGGACCATAAGAAACTGTAGCAGGTGGTGGGCACAGCCCAGACCATCACAGAAGCCAACCTTCCATCCATGGACCCCATTTACATCACTCACTGTCACGGAAAGGCTGCCAACATCAAAGACCCATCGCACCCCAGTAATGATCTCCTACAACCTCTTCCATCAAGTAGAAGGCACAGAAGCCTGAACACACACACTAGCAGGTTCAGGAACAGTTTCTTCCCGGCCATTATTAGAGTGATGAATGGACTGCCTAGCCTCAATTAATGCTGATGTTACTAACATTGATCTTGCTTAGTGCACACCCTGTGCAATGTAACCTGTATGCCTATTTCTAAATCTTTTTCATATGTACATCCTTGCTTACTATAATTTGCCTATATTGCTTGTAAACAAAGCTTTTCACTGTACTTCAGCACATGTGAAATAAATCAATCAATCAAACAACTCACTTGGTCATTTTAATGTCAGGCAGTTTCTTTGTTTCAATAAAAGCATCTTCTCAAAAAGATCAGTTTATGAATGAGAAGAAGAAAATTTAGAATAAAATGTAAAGAATGGGAATTCTTCAAGTGTAAAAAGCCAGCATTCTGGAGTGAATTAATTAACAATGTAAATGAAATATGACAGCCATGGCAGGTCATGGGATATGTTGCGCCAAAGTGATCCACAGTGAACACATATGTAACAAATGTTTGCAATTTGAGCAACTTCAGATCTAAGTTCAGGAGCTGGAGTATAAACTTCAGATATTGTTGGAGGTAGCCTTGTTAGTGCAAGATGGAATAAGTGCAATAGCAAGAAATGATCTGAAATTGGATGATGTAGAATCTATATCTGTGGAGGTAAGGAATACCGAGGAGAAAACACACTGGCAGGAATAGTCTATAGGGCCTGTCTTGGATCACAGCATGTATCCAAGTGGTTCTTTTCAGATTAGGGTAAATATAAATAAGAGAAGGCTCGACAATAGCAATTTGCTTAAATATATATGGTTATTCAGTAATAATAATGATTCTAGTCGTAATAATAAATGATTACAGTGATTGTAATAAATGGAAGAGAAAAGATAAAAAGCAACAAGTCTCACGTCCTTCTGTCCGTTGGAAGCCCCTCAATCGATGGCTGGTGTGGAGGCATAGGTTTATTCCTGGCACTATTCAAGATTCTGAGCTGAGGTGAAGCCCAGCAACTTGGAACAAAACTCACTCTCTTATACAGTGTAACAAACAGCCAACACAGAGAAAGCAGATACAGAAGACAAAATACAGCTACAGAAAAACAAGTTGCAGGTGCTGTCTTTGGCCCATAAAGGAATGTTAACAAGAGTCATCCAAGGTCACAGATAGTAGGAACTGCAGATGCTGGAGAATCTGAGATAACAAGGTGTAGAGCTGGATGAACACAGCAGGCCACGCAGCATCGGAGGAGCAGGAAGGCTGACGTTTCGGGCCTAGACCCTTCTTCAGAAAAAGGGTCTAGGCC
>NC_063344.1:45291230-45331205 GCF_021869965.1 Rhincodon typus | reverse complement strand
CAAGGTCATGCAGCCTGTCGAGTATCATCAATTTTAGCCATTCATCCCATCCTATACAATTTAAATTCTCATGTAGCTTTCGGCCCTTTGGCCCACCCTGTACAGGGTCCCTACCAGCAGCTGTACTGTAGGATAAGCAATCTGGAGTTAATGAAGCTACTTAATAAAGAAAGTACATTAACCATAGGGGACTTCAATTTTCGGTTATATTGTGAAAATCAAATTTACAGATGTAACCATGAGGAAGGATTCATAAAGTGCATTTGGGATCGTTTACTTGAAAAAATATATTGTGAATCCAACTATGGATCAGGCTGTTTTGAATCTGGTGACATATAATGAGGCTGGTTGAATAAATGATTTCAGAATTAAAGATCCTGTAGGGAATAGTGGCCATAACATGCTGGAATTTATTATTCAGTTTGAGAATGAGAAACTTTAGTCAGAAATGACTGCATTAAACTTATATATGGATATTTGCAATTAACTGAGGACAGAGTTGGCTAGAATGGACTGAGAAAGGGGTTGAGCAGAAACAATGGTTGAGGAATAATGACCCACATTAAAAAAATATTTAATGTCTCACAGCAAAGCTATGTCCCAGTCAGGAAGAAGGATTCTTGGAAAGAGATTAACTGATCATGATTAAACGAAGAAGTTAAGGATAGTAGCCTATTGAAAGAAAAAAAAACATACAATGTATCAAAGATTAGTAGTAAAACAGCAGTTTGGGAAAGTTTTAAACCAACAAAAGATGAACTTAAAATCATAAAGGGTAAGAAAATAAATCAGGATAAAGCAGTAAGTGTATAAAAATGTGTAAATGCTTCCTTAGATAGTTAATGAATGTATTAGTAATAACTTCCAAGAGTTCCTATATTCTGAAAAAGTCATGGAGGATTAGAAAACTGTCAAGATAACAGCCTAATTCAAAAAGGGAGGGAGACCAAAAACAGATAAAGTTAGCTCATCATGTGTAACTGAGAAATTGTTGAAGTCTATTATAAAGGCTAGTATATTTGTATGGATAGAGGATGGCATGCAAAGTGATCTGCAGTCCTGCACAGTGAAAGTCAGCAGTCTTTCAGCAATCAGCTTGCAGCCACTGAGGAGCATTAGGCCAAAACAGGCAACACAGAATGTGAATACTTCTGTTTTGTTTGTTTAATTGGATGTGCTATTGGAAAAGTTCTAACGGAAAGGTTTTGACAGTTGTATTAATTGCAGGATCTTGCCCAAAGAGGCACTCAAGTAGGGCATCACAGATGGATGGGAAGGCAAAGAATACTGGAGCCATATGGATGAAGGAATGCTCTCCTAAGGGAAGCAGAGTCTAAGAACCCCTATCAAACAGCATGTTTGGACTGAAGGATGTTTGGATTCATCCTTCCTGCTTTTTCCTCCTCATTTTCCTGGAGTGGCCATGTGGATGCCTGGTGCCAATGGCAGCTCACTCATGGTGTTGTGAAGAACACCGTGAACTTTGAGGAATTCCCCAAGCGGTAGAGACATCAAAACAGTGCTTAAGCATGTCATTGGTGTGCTCCCTTGCATGCTCATCTCCATTTGTCGGATGGTGGAGTCTTCCTTCTCAACATGGGGCAGTTTTGAAGAACACAACAGCAACAATAAAAATACTCTGTGTGTCATTTTGTCACATCACAATTTCCATAGCACCAGCACTAAAGATTTTGAAGTTGCGACACCCAAGTAGCTTCTTTAAACTTATAGAATATTAATTACTTAAAATAAATTGACTAATTTGTCTGTCAGCTCTATCCTCAAGTGCCAAGCAGATTAACAGATATTCAAATGAAATAGTGTGTCCAAGTGTTTTTGAGTAAAACTACTTTCATCACACTGTTGTCCCAACACAGCCCCAAGCTCTGTAATTTCTGATTGATGAAGGGTCTAGGCCCGAAACATCAGCCTTCCTGCTCCTATGATGCTGCTTGGCCTGCTGTGTTCATCCAGCTCCACACCTTGTTATCCCAAGCTCTGTAATGCCCTATTGCAAGGAACAGAGACAAATTCACTTTTGACCTTGTGACTTATATCAAATGTCAGACCTAAAAAAGCCTGGTGATCATCTCATAAGTAAGAGAAGGTTTCTCTTCAGTAAAATCCTCTGGGATCCCATTGAACAATTTGTACCAAAGCGAGTCTCAGTTCAAACCCCTTTTCACTTTACCTGGGTGTTTATCTGCTTGTATTCGAGGAAAACCACACTGGGAGATCCATGAAAACACAATTACTTCCATTCTGGAAACCAAAGGTAGCATTTCATACAGAGACCTTGTCTATTGAGTCTCTACTCTCACTTTCTGTTTTTGCTTTGGAAACTGAGCATTCTCCAGATGTCGAAAAAGAGAGAAGTCTATCATACTATTTCTGTAACCCCAATGAGAAACATTCAAAGACAGAAAAGCTAAGATTATGGGGAAATTTAATCAACATTGTGGAACTCATTGCTGACCGCAGAATTTAAGCCAATGAAGATAAAAATGATTGGCACTGACCACAAAAGAAAATTGCACTGAGTAATCTCACAATCTCAAAGGTGAGAACATTGACTGTCTCACTATGCAATTGACTGTGGCATTCTTTAATGAGAATTTGAAGTGCCAAGCTGCAGTGATGTCATTAATCTGTCCAGCCAGTCAATAACATCAAAGCATTATACAGATTTCTGACCAGAACATGAAAAGCACTAATAAGCAAATTGCTTTCAAGCAATGCTACAGAGAATTAAATAAGTTTGGGACAAAACCCAAGGGTAAAGATTAAGTTAGAAGTTGAAATATCAGGAACAAACCTAAACAAAAACTAGTTTAAAAAGTCTAATGAGTAATTACAATGGAGATTTTTGACAATATTCCCAAAGCAAAATTATTATTTGGGCAGTGTAAGTATACAAAGATTTAAAATATAAAATCTTTTTCCTTAAAATATTTAAGTTTGAAGTTCTAATTTATAAATGTGAGATCTCCAGTATGCTTGACCTAACAAGGTACCAATGAACAGTATTTCTGAGTCAAATAGAATTTAAGCAAGATTTTATAAATAATTAACAAAAAGTCAAAATGGTCACAATGTGGAAGGTTTTTAACCCCCAAGACCCAGAATTCCTTGAATATTGCCAGCATAAATGATGTTTTCATTTTTCTGCCTCTGAAGTGACATTTTGATGAACTATTTCTTAGGAAAATTACACCTCAGAAGCCACGGTAAATGATGTCAATAAAGTCTCTGGGCTGAATTTTCCCAACCCCTGCACAACATGGCTAATGGCTAGTCCTTGGGAAAATATTGAGAGTTTAGAAATATCAGCTACCTGGTGTCAAAAGAAGATATCTGATTTTTCACCCAAGTTTTTAAAGGTGAGATGACAATCTTGCTGGTGAGCTACAAGAGGCCTATTTGCACTTTTAACATTCTAGTATTGCATTTTCTTACCTTCTCCCACACAGTGGAGAGAGACTAGATTGTGAGACATCCTGACATGAAAGTCAGAGCTGGTATATGGCTGTTTCGGCTGCTTGCTCGGGGCGCCTTCATCTCGGCCAGCAGTTCCCCACAACTCTGACCACACATCATCAACACGGACTGCTGCACACTCTGTGCACAGAGATTTGTGTTGGACACTCACCAGCCACATCACTTCATCATCATGTATCTTTGACTTACTTACAATACAATTCATCACTTCAGTACTGGACTACGGAGTGCATGGACATCTTGTATTGTAATACTTGCTGCAATGCCCCTCTGCATGCATGGCCAGACACCCATTACATGCACTGGAGCAAAGTTTTTTGTTTGTTTTGTTTGTGCCTTCTCACTTCACACCTACCTGGATGCTCACAGCATCTCTGCCTTGCCTTGCCTTATTGTGATTTGCCACCTCATTCAGAACTTAAGGGTTCATAGTACTCTGCCTTGCCTTGCTATTTAGCGCAGACACAAAATCAGACAGCGTGTTCTGGTTGTTAGCTGTGATCTGTTGCATGGGGGTGAACATGCTGCTGTACAGTACCATGCAATTTCAATGTCACATCTACAACATGTGCCAGCAATTATGAGGCAAACAAACTGCATGTGCTTCAATCACATGGTCATCCCTCAAAGTGGAAAGGGAGTGGTCTCTCAATCAAAAGGAGCCATGACCAGTCGAGGCACCGGCACAATAAGTCAAGTACAATATCCAATATCAGTGCAGGGCTTGGATACAGTTAGTTGATCACTTGCTGCATATAGGGTCTGACATTCCAATTCATTACAGTCCAGCAAGTGGGCCACAATCAGTAACAAAAACAGAAGTTGCTAGAAAAGCTCAGAAAATCTGACAGCATTTGTGAAGAAAAATCACAGTTAGTGTTTCGGGTCCAGTGACCCTTCCTCAGAACTGATGGTAGCCAGGAAAATGTTAGTTTATATGCAGATGTTAGGGTGGGGGGAGAGGGTAAGGAGCAAACAACAGGTGGGGATAGAGCCCAAGGATAGAGAAGACAGTTGGATATACGAAGGTGTGGATAACAATCTGGCTAGGAGAGAGATTGTTAGTGGCTAACGATAGATAATGTGTAATGGCAGGCTATGTGATAACAAGGCCTGGTATGTAGGGTAGGGGGCTAGGACATGGGAGAGTTCAGGCCCTAAAATTATTGCACTCAATGTTGAGTCCGGAGGGCTGCAATGTCCCCAAGCGGAAAAAGAGATGTTGTTCTTCCAGTTTGCACTGAGCTTCACGGGAAAACTACAGCAAGCCTGAGACAGAGATGTTGGCCAGGGAACAGGATGTCATGTTAATGTGGCAGGCAACTGGAAGCTCAGGGTCATTTTTGTGGGCAGAACATAGATGTTCTGCGAAGCGGTTACCCAGTCTACACTTTGTTTCCCCAATGTAGAGGAGACTACATTGTGAGCAGCAAATGCAGTAGATTAGATTGTGTGAAATGCGGGTAAAGTATTGCTTCACCTGGAAGGTATGTTTGGGCCCTTGGATACCAAGGAGGGAGGAGGTAAATGGGGAAGGTACTGTGGAGCTGTGGAACTATGGAGTGAAGGAAAAGTGGACCAGGGTATCCCAGAGGGAACAGTCTCTTGGAAGATGGACATGGGAGGGGAGGGGAATATGTGTCTAGTGGTGGCATTTCGCTGGAAGTGGTAGAAATGGCGTTGATGATCTTCTGGATGTGGATGCTGGTGGGATGGTAGTTAAGGATAAGGGTGACCCTATTGTTGTTGCAGGAGAGAAGAGAAGAGAGAGGGTGAGGGGGGAAGTTCGGGAAATGGGTCAGACCCAGTTGAGAGCCCTGTCGACAACAGTGCTGGGAAATGCTCGGTTGCGGAAGAAAGTGTACACTTCAGAGGCTCCCTTATCAAAGTTGGCCTCATCAGAGCATATGCAATGGAGACGGAAGAACTGGGAGAATGGAATAGAGTCTTTACAGGAAGCAGGGTGCGAGGATGAATAGTCCAGGTAGCTGCGAGAGCTGGTGGGTTTATAGTGGATATTGGTAGCCAGTCTTCCCCAGAAATGGAAATAAAAATGTTGAGGAGGGGAAGGGAGGATTCAGACATAGACTAGGTGAAAGTGAGAGCAGGTTGGAAATTGGAAGTGAAATCGATGAATTTTTCCAATTCTGGACAAGAGAAAGAAGCAGCACTAATAATATCATCAATATATTTGAGAAAGAGTCATGAGTGGGGGCCGGAATAGGACTGGAACAAGGAATGTTTCACTCACCCCATGAAGAGACTCGCATAACTAGGGCCCATGGCCACCCCTCTGGCCCAAAAGAAATGAGAGGACTTAAAAGAGACATCGTTGAGGGTGAGGACGAGTCCAGCTGAGCAGAGGAGGATTGTGGTGGGTGGGGACAGTTCAGGCCTTTGCTCCAGAAAGAAGCAGAGACCTGAGACCATCCTGGTGGGGGATGGATGAGTAAAGGAATTGCACGTCCATGGTAAAGAGGAGGCAGATGGAGCCTGCAAACTGGAAATTCCGAAACTGATATAAAACATCTCAATCAGTGCTGCAGATCCAGTGTACCCAATCCAGCAATTAGCATTAAATCAGTCAGGAACTCAGAACTCATCAGTCAGAGTCCTGCTTGTCTGAGTCCTCCATGTTCCAGTGTATTCAGGACGATGTTAAATTGTTATTGGTGTGTAATGAGAATGTTGACTGCCCACAAAAAAAAGTTGCTTTACATGCCTAATAATTCCTACATGAGTTTGTTAGAACAGTGACCAATGGATCTAACTACTGCAGCAGTCATTACTTCCGCGGCCACAGTGCAACGAAGATACAGAAAAATGGAAGAGGAACAGATGCGCCAGCAAACCCAAGAACAGCAGCAACTTCCAGCAGGTGCTGAACAACCTCTACATAAAGTAAATGCAGCCTAAGGCCCCTCAGGATGCCATTTCCTGCAGATGAGCAATACCCAGTGTTGTCACAGATTGAGTATGACATGCCAGAGATCAGAGAGAAACACTCCATGCAGTGAATATAGAGGAAAGCACAGCTTTACAAAATATTGCTAGAGCAAAGGCCAGACCATTACTCTTGAAATGGATAATATGAGTTAGGATATTAGCCTACTCACTAAATCAACCTCTGTAAAAGGTAAGCACAAGAAAAATAGATTAAAAATATAATATTTCTAACAATGTAACACTGCTCATTTGATTTGATGAATTTGATTTATTATTGTCACATGTACTGAGATACAGTGAAAAGTGTTGTTTTGTATGCTCTACAGGCAGATCTTACCATGCAAAGTGTAACAGGCAACAGAACAGAATGCAGAATACAGTGTTAAAGTTGTAGAGAAGATGCAAAGGGAGGTGATCAAAATTAACATTTGAGAGGTCTGTTCAAAAGTCTGATAACAACAGGGAAGAAGCTGTTCTTAAATCTGTTCATACATGTATTCAAAGTTTTATATCTTCTGCCCAACGGAAGAGGGTGGAAGAGTGTATAAGCAGGGTGGGAGGGATCTTCGATTGTGTTGGCTGCTTTGCCAAGGTCGAGGATGTATAAATGAAGTCAACAGATGGAAGGCTGTTTTGTGTGATGGACTGGTCTATCTTCATGACTCTCTGTAGTTTCCTGCAGTCTTGGGAACAGCAGTTGTCATACTACACTGTGATGCATCCAGATAGGATGCTTTCTATGGTGCAACTATAAAAATTGCTAAGAGTCTTTGTGGACATGTTGAATTTCCTTAGCCCCCTGAGGAAATAGAGGTGTTGTTGTGCTTTCTTGACAATCGTGTCCACGTGGGTGGAGCAAGACAGATTGTTGGTGATCATCACTCCCAGGAAATTGATGTTCTTGAACATCTCCACCTCGTTACCACTGATGCCAACAGCGGTGTGCCGTCCACTCTGCTTCTTGAAGTCAATGACCAGTTCCCTCATTTTACTGATGTTGATTGAGAGATTATTATTTTTACACCAGGCCACAGAGCACTCAATCTCTTTTCTGTATTCTGTCTTGTCGTTGGCTGAGATTGACCTACAATGATGATATTGTCAGCAAACTTGTAAAAGGAGTTAGGGCAGAATTTGGCCACACACTCATGAGTGTATAAGGAGTACACATTTGAAAGAAGGCAAAATATTCAAAGCTTTTAAATATCATCAAGTTGTTAGTTTGTTATAAAAGCCAGGAAAATTTGTTTCAGATCACACACCAGAGACCACTAAATCTTTATTGGACTGTCTAAACTGTAAACTTGAACTCAGAACCTCCAATTGAAATAATTATTGATTTTCAACCTCAGCTAAGCATTCATAATGACATAATTGTAGCACTTTGGTAATGTCAACAAAAATCTCCATTGAAATTGCATGGACATATTTTATTGCTTCTTTTATTTTACCTGTAGCAGATTGGCTTTCAATCAAAGTAGTCATAGAGACATACAGCATAGAAACAGACCCTTTGGTCCAACTCGGCCATGCTGACCCGATATCCTATGTATAAATCTTGTCCCATTTGCCAGCATTTGGCCCATATCCCTCTAAACCCTTTCTACTCATATACCCATCAGAGATGCCTTTTAAATATTGTAATTGTACCAGCCTCCACCACTTCATCTGGTAGCTCATTCCATACACGTACCACCCTATGCATGAAAAAGTTGCCCCTTAGGTTCCTTTTAAATCTTTCCCCTCTCACCTTAAACCTATGCTGTCTAGTTTTGGACTCCCCACCCAGGGGGAAAGACCTTGCCTATTTATCGTATTGGTGTCCCTCATGATATTATAAACCTCTAAAAGATCAACTCTCAGCCTCAATGCTCCAGGGAAAACAGCCCCACCTATTCAGCCTCTCCCATTATCTTAAACCCTGGCAACATTCTCGTAAATCTTTACCTGAAGCATTTTTTAAATTCACACTGACACCTGCAGCCTGATTTCAATGTCGGACAAGGTGAAATTATTAATTATCCACATAAAGAAGTTAAAACTTTCTAGCAGAAATAACAATGGATGATAGATCAAATCTTAATTTTAAATCTGAGACTGATGGATTTTAGTTAACTAAAGGGTTTAAGGGAGCTGGGACCAAGCCTGGCATATGAAGTTACATTGTAAATCAGCCTTGGTCTCATTTTGCAGAACATGCTTGTGGGGCTAAATGGTGTGCTCCTCTTCCTATCGTCCTTTGTGCATTTCTCCAATAGTTTTCCTATAGTTGTGTGGGGAGAGGCTGAATAGACTAGCGCTATTTTCCTTGGAGCGTCAGAGGCTGAGGGGTGACCTTGTAGGGATTTATAAAAATCATGAGGGGCCTGATTACGGATACAGTAAATAGACAAGGTCTTTTCCACGGGATGGAGGGGTCCAAAACTAGAAGACATAGGCTTAAGGTGAGAGGGGAAAGATTTAAAAGGAACCTAAGGGGGGCAACATCTTCATGCAGAGGATGTTGCATGTATGTAATGAGCTGCTAGAAGAAGTGGTGGAGGCTGGTTACAATTACATCATTTAAAAGGCATCTGGATGGGCTTATCAATAGGAAGGGTTTAGAGGGATCTGGGCCAAATGCTGGTAAATGGGTTTAAATTTATTTAGGATATCTGGTCAGCATGGACGAGTTGGACCAAAGGGTCTGTTTTTGTGTTGTATATCTCTATGACCCTATGACTGTAAGTAGTTCGAAGAAAGTTCACTTGACTGACACCTAGGATAGGAGAAATTTACATTATCAGGAAACATTGGATGGACAAGTCCTTTATCCATCAGAATTTAGAAGAACAGAAGATGGATCTTGCTGAAACATTTAAGATCCTGAGAGGAATCGACAAGGTGGATTCAGAGAAGATGTTTCCCTTTGTGGTAGAGACTGGTGCAAGTTTTAAAATATGGTTTTTCCATTTGAGACAGAGGTTAGAAGATTTTATTTCTCTTGGAGGGTTGTGAGTCTTTAGAACTCTCTTCTCCAGAGAGCAGCTGAGGCAAGGTCATAGAATATTTTGAAAGCATGGTAGATAGGTTCATTACTAACATGGGAGTCCAAGGTTATTGGACTAAAAATGCAGATTTGGGATATTGTTCAGATCAGCCATGAGTGTGGAGTAGATTTGAGGTGACAAATGGCCTACCCTACTCGTAATCTGTATATGTTTATGCCACATTCCGACATTCAAAGAATGTGGTCTGCCATCGTCACAAAGAACCCATCCTAACCGATGCTGCTGGCATTCCCAGTCACCACCCCTGCTGCATTTCCAATCACTGCAGCCACCAATGATCTACGAGAAAGGACTACCTCCCAATTCATTGTTTGTCAACCCTACACTGGTAATTACACATCTCCTCTTTCAAGCTGCAGTCACTAAACTGAGAGCTTTCCCTAGTATTACAGAGACTGATTCCAATTCCATCCAATATTCAGAAGCAGATTGCTGTGGAAGGTGGAAATCTGGGATATGTACAGAAAATGCTGGGAATACTCAGCGGGTCAGGTAGCATCTGCAGATGCAGAAATTGAGTTAAGAGGCAAAACTGTACTGACCTCTGGATAGCAGGGTGGAAGTGTTGGGTGGGTTCACTGGGGCAGGAATGTCAGTAAAACTCAACAGGTAGCAGTATCAGGGTGACTCACCAACATGATTCTACTGCTGTATCAATTCCCAATAGTGTGACTAGGTACCAGGTTTTGGTGGGTTGGTTGTCCTCTCCAAAGAAGTGGGCAGCTAATTAGCACATTTAAAAGTCATATCAATACCCAATTATTAGAGATATTGGTATTTTAAGGATGGGCAACCTACCCAAACTATGTCCGGCAAGATTATTTCCATGGATGCTACTAGATCTGTGGAGTATTTCCAGCATTTTCTGTTTTTATTTCAGATTTCCAGCATCTGTTGTATTTTGTTTTTGTAACAATACCTAGGGGCTCCATTATGTAACAATCTCAGTACATTGGTGTAATTAAAATATGTAGAAAGAGATATAGGGATATATGTGTGGTGCCCTACTACCACAGCAGAGCCTTGGTAAGGATGCACGCATCTCTTTAGTGAGATTGAATGCAGAATTGCCCAATAGCATAGATGCATTTTATACTGTAGAGCAGAGTCCATATTTGTCACTATTAGTAAATGAGTTCATTTTTAAGTACTGAGTCCTGAATTATCGTCAATATTCAGAGTTTTCTTTCATTGTCAGATACAGCATTGAACACTTGTAGTTGATTGGTAACCCTTCATTAACTCCACTCCTGATCAAAGTTTAATAACACTATGCGTTCACAGTTCACACTTCTGACATTAGTGTTATCAATCATGCTGAATGGATTGCTTTTTGTGTCACCTATTGATGAAAGCAAAACCTTAATTACTGTGTAGAACTGCTTGCAATATTAATTTTTCAGTCTTCTTTATTGTTATAATTATAAACTGATCAATAATACAGGTGCAGTAAGGTGATTGCTGCAAAATTGTACGATACTCAGTAGAAAGTACTTTATTGTTTCACCAAACGCTTCCATGAATAATGTTTAATGTAAATGTAATGCCAGTGAGCTGCAACTGGCTTCTGTCAATTTTACAATCCAACTGAGGAAAATCGGAACAGGAATTCCATATTTTGATTTTTTTTTCTCCCTGTTGCATCATAGTATAGTTTATGATGTGTATAAAATATTTTTATATTTAACTGTTGCAGTTTGACAATGTGTATAAATGAAGCAGATAATTAGAATACAGTATTCTCCAAATCAAAAACATACTTTAGCATCTAAATGCATTAATAGTCTAAGTCCCTAAGAGTCCAGGTGATTAAATATTTTATTGGAACCTATATTATTCCATATTTCAGTCGATATACTTGGTTCTAATCAGACAATCAGCTTGAGGTACAATTTCCATTCATATAACTGAAATTAAACACTTGGAAAATGCACATTATAGAAAAAACTTCACTCAATTCAATATGAACAAGGGAATGCCATTCTGTGGGGAGGTGATGGCATCGTGGTCAAGGCACTAGGTTGTTAATGAGTGAGTGCTCAAAGGACACCTAAGAGTTCAAATCCTACCATGGCAACTGATGCAGTTTAAATTTAATTATTCAAATCTAGAATTGAAAACTCATCTTAGTATCAGTGATTATGAAACTATCATCAATGCCTGTAATAACCGATCTGGTTTGCTATTGTCCTTTATGGATGTAAATCTGCCATCCTTACCTGGGCTGACTCCAGATCACCAGCAATGTGGATGACATGTAGCTGCTCTTTGCAATAGTTTAACAACCCACTCTTTGATAATTAGAGCTGGACACCCAATACTGAAGTTGCCAGTGATGGCAAATCCCATGAAAAATTAGAACAATTTACTCCTGCCAATAACTCAGAGCCTTGGTTTTCATCTCATTATCTATCTGCTGCTTAAAGCTGAATCTACTAGTACACAAATGCAGTATTGTGTTTACTTCACCTCGATCATTGCTAATACACTATTCCACATTTTATTGGGCTCCAGATTTGACTTCACTAGACTTACAGAGTCACAGAGTCATACAGCACAGAAACAGACCCTTCGTTCCAACCCATGTCCAATGCCAACCATGTTCCCAAACTAAAAGTCCCACCTGCCTGCTTTTGGCCCATATCCCTCCAAACATTTCCTATTCATGAACTTATCCAAATGTCTTTTAAACATTGTAACTATACCTGTATCCATCACTTTTTCTGGCAGTTCATTCCACGCACGAAACACTGTTAAAAAGTTGTCCCTCATGTCCTTTTTAAAGTTCTCTCCTCTCCTTAAAAATATGCCCCCTAGTTTTGAACTCCCCACCCTAAGGAAAAGACCCTTGCTACTGCCGTTAGAAAGGGCATTTTAAGTTTTTGTACTGAGTACCTAAGAATGGGAAAATATATGTTTTAAACCAAAGGATAATGAAAATACAACATTTTCATTTTTAAATTAGTTACTGGACTGCTTATGAGTTGTATCTACAAGATTGACTTAATCAGGCAGTGGGCAAAGGTAGACACCTCTGCTCCATAACAGTGTGTACAGGAGCATCTTTGCCCAATAGCAGACTTTTGAAAATTTTTAACAATAAACGCTGTGTTCAGGAATACACAGTGTTACAGAAACTTCTTGATTGGTGAGTGGTTTCAACTTTGTGTTTGTACAAAACCGCAGAAACATCCAGTTCTGAGGAAGGGTCACTGGACCCGAAACGTTAATTCTGATTTTTTCTTCACAGATACTGCCAGACCTGCTGAGCTTTTCCAGCAACTTCTGTTTTTGTTCCTAATTTACAGTGTCCACATTTCTTTCAGTTTTTAGCAGAAACATCCAGCCTGTGAAATAATCTCTCTCTTTTCCGCAAGTGGAGAAGTGAAAGAACATTCCAAGCATCTAGCTAAACTCCCTCTCCCTCTGTAAATTTCCTTCTTAAAAGGAAAAAGGGAAAGAAAACACCTATAGGTGGAAGTGCGAATCCTCAGTGACATACAGGTTGAGAATTAGTGTGTCCAGAACCTCACATCTTCAGATTGTTGAAAAGAACAGGAAAGGAATGGAAGGTAAACATCTCATCGGCTCCTATAAGCTGGACTGTTGCCAGAACTGTACTTCACTGACCTTTTTTGTTTCTTCCCGCCTCGAATTATTTGAATCTTGTCTCTTTGTGTGATGTGGGGGTGCCAGTGTTAACTGGGGTGGACAAGGTCAGAAGTCACATGACACCAGGTTTATTTGAAATTATAAGCTTCCAGGGTGCTGCTCCTTCATCAGGTGAAGTAAAGAAAAGCATGCAGGCACAGAATTTATAGGCAGAGAGATCAAAAGATCATACACATTGTGTGAGTGGAGCATCAACAAGCTGAATAAGAAGTCTCTTCAGGTGATCAAAAGCATTAAACAGTGTGAGTAAAGTGTCAGAAGGGTCTAGGCCCGAAACGTCAGCCTCTCTGCTCCTATGATGCTGCTTGGCCTGCTGTGTTCATCCAGCCCTGCACCTTGTTGTCTGAGTAAAGTGTCAACAGCTGAACAGCAAGTGAAGGGATGACCTGTACTCCAGTTAATTGAGGCAGAAAGATAATTACAAAAATTAAAAATAAGATGATGCTGGAGACAAACCAGATGGCCAGAATAACATGACAAGTATAACAATTACTTGTTACTTTGGTTAAACCCTTGGCACGTGACTCTTATACTTATGTTACTCACACCGTCTGAAACTTTCGGTCACCTGCGGAGAGTCATTATTCATCTTATTGACACTCCACTCACACCATTTGTATGATCTTTTGATTTATCTGCCCTTGATCTCTCTGCCTATAAATTCTGTGTCTGTGCTTCTCTCTCACTTCACCTGACGAAGGAGCTGTGCTCCAAAAGCTTATGATTTCAAATAAACCTGTTGGACTATAACGTGTCATGTGATTTCCGACCTTGTCTCTTTGTGCATATGATGTAAGAGTATAGGATTTCTTAAGAGTGGCATTTAAGTTATAGGGAGTTATGAGTTGGTAACTTTCTTTTCTATCACCGATCAAAAACAATCTGTTTGCAATAAATAGCTGTTTTCTTGTTCAGTACAGAGATCTGAGTGTATGCAGGTTCTTTTAATTTTGGTTCCTCAGTCAGTTAAATTAGGATTTTGGATAGTTTGATTAAATCTTTTTACATTTGTGACGACTCTGGGAAAAGTCGGGCTTAATTTCCAGTGTACTACCCCAATGAGTCTTGAAACTATATTAATACCAATGTGTGAATTAATTCAAAATTTTCTTGCATTCCTCACTGACAAAGCCACCAATTATTGCCCTATTTGGCTTTGAGAAGATGATGGCAAGCCACCTTCCTGAAATATCACAGTCTGTGTGGTACTGTTCAGTAGGGAGTTTCACAATTTGGTCCAGTGAAAATAAAGCAAAAAAACACATTGCTAAGTAAGGATTGCACTTTAAACATTGAATGCAGTTCGGAGAAGTATTACTAGAGTAAACCCTAGAATGGGGCTAGAATAGTGTCTTAAGTTGAAATTCAGACAGGCTAGGCTTGTACTTTGGGGCAGCATGGTGGCTCAGTGGTTAGCGCTGCTGCCTCACAGCATCAGGGAGCCGGGGTCAATCCCACCCTCGGGCGACTGTCTGTGTGGAGTTTTCACATTCTCCCTGTGTCTGCGTGGATTTCCTCTGGGTGTTCTGGTTTCCTCCCACAGTCCAAACATGTGCAGGCTAGGTGAATTGACCATGTTAAATTGCCCATAGTGCCCAGGGATGTTTAGTTTAGGCGGGTGAGACATGGGAAATGCAGGAGTAGGGGAATGGGTCTGGGTGGGATGCTCTTCAGAGGGGCAGTGTGAACCTGTGGGGCTGAATGGCTTGTTCCCACACTGTAGGGATTCTATGATTCTTGTATCTTTTGCAATTAAGAAGAGTAAAAGGTGGCTTGATAGAAACAATATTTCCTCTTGTCAGAGAACTGAGGCCTAGTGAAAAAAATGAGGGATTTAAAACAGGAATTAGGTTAACCTTTTCTCACAGAAGTTCATGCATCTTTGGAATCTATTCCTGAAGAAGTGGTGAAAGCAGAATCATTGAATGTTTTTAAGGCAGAGCTAAATAGATTGTTGTTAAAAAAAGGGTGTGAAAGGTTATCAGGGTAAACCAGGAATATGAATTTGAAGTTACAATCAGATCAGTCCTGACCTTATTGAACAGCAGAGTTTGAGGGGCTGAATGGCCATCTCTTGCTCCAACATTTTACATTCAAGTGTTCACAAACATGTATGATTTAAAGTTCACCTGCTATCCTTCCCTTTCTGGGTGCTAGGGCTCGTGAGGACAGCACTGGGGAGTTTCCATCGAGCATTTCTCTCCATTGGGCTGCCTATGAGCTAATATCACTCCGATTCCATACAGGGAGGCAATGCATGTCAATAGCAGATCTCACTTGGGATCATTGTGCGCCAAATACCTTCGAGGATGATCGCTGTTTCACTTCACTGAAAGCTAGGGCTTATCTATGTGACCATTTCCAAGGCTGACTTTTTTTTAGGAATTGATGCAAAGGCGCCAGGATGGAGGGCAGGTTATGTAAGAACTTTCTGTAATAATTCACCAATCCAAGGAAAGATCCAAGATCGTACAGACGTGGGAGCTGGGCACTTTTGATTGCCCTCACTTTATCTTCCAACTGGTGTAAACTGTCATTGTCAACTCTGTAACCCATGCTAGCAACTTGGGGTGCCTGGAACACACATTTTCCCTTCTTACAAGTTAAATACCCATCTTGAGAAAACGCATACGGACTGTATCCAAGTTCTCCAAGCGTTCCGTATTAGTTTCCCCTGTCATCTAGGTAAATGCCAATCTGAGGTAGATCTTGCAATATGTGCTCCATTATCCACTGAAAAATTGAACAAGCTGCCAACACTGCAAATGGCAGTCTCACGAAATGGTACAAGCCCTTATGAGTATTAAATGTAGCATACTTCTGAGAATCGTCATCTAAACGCAATTGAAAGTAAGCGTGGCTCACATCCAGCTTTGTGAAGGATAGCTCCCCTTTCCAGGTTTGTGCATAAACCCTCTGAGGCATTGGGTATTCATCCAGTTGTGAAAAGAGGTTTATTATTTGTTTAAAATCCACACAAAGGTGAGCCGACCCATCAAGGCTTCACAATCCATACAAGCAGTGTTGCCCATTTTGCAAACTCAACTGGCTTGATGAGTCCTTCACTTTCCAGCCTTCTGGTTTCTGCCTCTTCTTTTGTCCATAAGGCAAATTGCATGTCTTGCAGAATCATGGAACTGCTTCCTGATCAACATGCAAGGTGGCCTTACCTCCTCTGGTAGTCCCTAGAACTTCCTGGAAAGACTTCTGGGTATTTAATTAGGACTTCACTCAGGCAGCCAATCTAAGCGAACCTTTCTCAACCAATTTTGCTCCATCAAGCTTAGGCCCGAGCCTTTTACTATAATTACTGGTAACTGAACCACCTGCTGTTCATAAGAGACCAGAACCAAAGGTGTACCCTTAATCTGTAAAGGTTCCTCAGTACAGCCTCCCAACCTGGCTGAGGGCTTGCACAAATTTAAGGCCTGGAGTCCAGTGAGAATTTTGTTAAAATCTGGTTCTGCGATCATGGATATGGCCACGCCAGTATCGACTTCAAGTAGAACCAGGTGACCATTTAAACAGACTTTTATTTTGATTGGTTCTGAGTTTGATGTTGCTGAGCAATTTAGCCATTCCAACCAGACGTAGGTGGACTTTCCAGGGTATAAATTCTCCTGGACTCTGGGCCATGAGTTATCATACTCAATTTAGGTATAGTGGGATTCTTTTGCTGTCTCAAGTCCACATATCAACAGCAACTACAATGGGGTGCTCGCCAGGATCCTGAAGAAAATTTTAAGTGTTTGGCTGAGCCTTGGCTTTGTTTTGGGGTTTTACTGTGGGTTGACCTAGAGTCCCTCTGATCGGGATATGTCCTCAGTGAGACTATGCAGTTGCAACTCATGTGCTCCACTTGCTGAAATTTCCAGTGTTGTGGTGCTTATTTGAAGTCCAGTTGAGCGTCACCTAGTAGGTGTTTTTGCATAGTTACATCATGAATCCCATTTTCCAAATGGTCTTTCAACATCCCATTAAAAAGGTTAAACCAAAGTCACAGGTTTCTGCCAGTGGTCTTAACCTGTCAAAAATCAAAATTCGGATTCTCCTGGTTTTCAAATTGCCAAGTAAATGTTGTAGTGTCTCAGAATTAGACGAGGCTTGGGGTGGTAATATTCCTTACCTATGACAGTCTATTCTTGAAACATTTTGGTATCTGGTGCCTCAGAGAAAATGATGCTTCTATTAACAGAAAAAGCTGCTGCTCCACAGGGTGTCAGGCAAATTAGTTATTGCTTTTTTGTCAGTCATAATGTGGTTTGCCCAGAAACAAATAATGCATTCTTTCCATATTCTGGGCCCAGTTCTTGATGGCAGGGTTGGACATATCAGGCTTCACAAACGAAGGATTGATGTAAGAAATGCTAACCCCAACTCAAATCCATCTGTTGCAATCATGTTTATTCGGGATCGCGCTTTACTGTCATTGTCACTAAATAAATCCAGAGGCTCGTATCCCATCACCAAGTCACCTTTCATTTGTATGTGAACATCCCTTAGCTTTAGTACTGCCTTTTCAGAGTCAGCTATCAGAGTGGTAGTATTTCTGACACTCCCTTTTTATCTGTCAGCCAGGGATTCCTGATTAGACTAGATTAACAATCCCAATCAGAGAACTCATATTATATTAGGTCAAGCCAGCTGAACTCATTACAATCAGTACATTCTGACCTGAAATTTAAGGGGTTTCCTTAAAATGAAAATTTGCTTGTCCACCCCTGCCTGTCTGCTCACCCCAATATTATTACAGTATGGGCCATATGTTATTCTGGAAAGTTGGCTTGGTAATTATCCCAATTGAATACTAATTAATTATTTAAAAATGTTGGGTGGGCTGGTAATTTTGTACCATTATAGGAGATAGCTTGGGGATGGGTGGGAAGGTGGTAAGCATGCCATCCTTGTATTTTATGTGCCCTCCCGCTGCAGAAAACATGACCAGTCAGGGGTGATCTGGTAAATCCAGTCCAGGAGACAAGTCCAACACTGCAGAATACCTGCAATCAAATCCCCCTCTAAGACTAGGAGCAAATTGCTGCAGCTGCTGGAATCTGCACTGAAAACAAAAATTGCTAAAAATCACAATGGGTCAGGCAACATCCATGGAGAGAAAGCAAACTAAAGTTTTGAGTCTGGATGACTCTTCATTAGAGATGAAGTGGAGTGTGATACAATCTTCAGCTAATAAATTCTGGAATTTACTTCTGAAAACTCTTTTGCTGTCTTACCCCACTTGTACATTCAAAACCTTCTCATACAAAACATGTTGACTGGGTCTGTGGTAATCTCCCCACCGCCCACCCCATCATGTCTTGGTTCCTGACATCTTGCACATGCAGCAACCTGCTGTCAGGGTTGGTACAGCCTGATTTCATTGAAATGACCTGAAAGTAAAAGATCTACCATGTTTTATGTGCATTTTTATTTGCAAATTCATCTTTAAAGCATTTATTTCTTTAGATACTTTTTAGGATGATGTCAGATTGATTGGTTGTCTGTGAATTATTCAGAGTGTAAGTTTGCAGCTAATCACCTTTAATTCAGAGGGAGGAAGGTGGAATGCTTTGCAGTACTCTCAAAGCTGTATTTTCCTTCATACTGTTGTTAGGGATATTAGTACAAATCACAAAATTACAGAGTGTAAAATGAAGAAATCACAAACTAAAAATTTGCTTTTAAAGTTATGAGTTACATTATAAATGATAGTTAAAAAAAGTGATTCACTGTCTGGTTAATGAAAAATGTGAGATGCTATTAAATTGTGTCACCCGTTAATGACTTGGCTACACTTACTGATTGAATATAAATAAACGCTAAGTAATTTGGGTTCTGAATATGCAAATTTGTGTCATTTTGTATGCCATCAAAATGGAACTCTTTTGCTTTGTTATTTTAATTTGAATATCGTTCATTTTATTGCAGGAGAAATGGGTGGGGCTTACAGATGTAGGTATTATAGGGGAATATAACAAATATGACAAACAAAATACAAGCTAACATTTCGAGTCTAGATGACTCCTCATCAGAGAAACATCTTCATCAGCACCAGCTCTGATGAAGAGTCATCCAGACTCGAAATGTTAGCTTGCTCTGTCTTCATGGATACTGTCTGACCCACTGTGATCTCCAGCATTTGTTGTTTTCAGTACAGATTCCAGCATCTGCAGTAATTTGCTCCTAAACAAAATACAACACCTAACTAGAGATATTAATGGTAACTTATTTTGATTGATACTGATCATGTTGACCATAAATTATTTCTCAAATTTATTTAATTTCCAGTTTCCTCACCTAGTGAGGTAGATCTTGAACAAGGCGTTATGTTAATGTACTAGCATGCCATGAATGTAACTCTTAGGCAATCTGCCTAATCATAATCAGTGCCAAATGTGTGCATTTAATTTTTTAAATCAGTCACTGAGTCAAATGATTTTCCTCTAAGTAAGTGATATTTTTCTCCATTGAATAGAATGTAATGGAGTTGTAAATCAAGAAAAATAATTTCTCTCTGTGTTTTCAGGTAATTTTTCAAATGTATCTGGAATTAACTTTAATTTTCAAAAAGTGCCAGGTGAGAGCTCTTCATGCAATCCAGTAAGTATATGTGTAGGGGTATTTTTCCTGAATTGGAGAACATTTCACCTCTTTTTTTTTAATCCAGCACATTACAGAACATATGGAGATTAAGGACATTATGGTTGATTATAGACACACAGTTCACATTTTCTGGTCCGTGTTCTTTTCCCAGCCTTTTTCCACTTTCACTTTGTTGTGGGGTCATTTAGGACAGTTGATTGTTTTTAATTTCCTGAATAATTATATTTGAACAGTTACCTCGCCTGTTCTTTCCATGGGCCATGATTGGTCGGTTGTCTGTCCAGCATTTGCAGTTTTATTTGTGCAAAGGAAATGTCCCCTGGTTGGAATTGATAATCCAGATATCGGTGTCAGATTGCAGTATAAATGTCCCAATATTGACTTTAAGAGAATAACTTAACCTAAACTTACTGAACAGACCATGGTAAATATTGGAATGGATGTTTTCACAAAGTGTGAAGGTTAACTTTAAGAAGTAGAATATTTTTCACATTACTTTCAGTTACATAAAAATGATGGGCTGAATTTTCCCAATCCCTGAACAACATGGACGATGTGGAGTCAGTTTGTAAATAAGGTGAGATTGGAAAAGAGCAGATTCCTGACATTGAGCAAAGAATCTGATTTTTCAGCCAGGGCTATAACAGCAATCTCACTAGTGTGTGTGGTCTTTTAACATATATAAATACCTCGTTATCTCCCACTCTCAACTCATTTATTTGCAATTCGTTTTTCTCTGAAATGGCAGATAGACGGTGACAACTCTCAACATGAAAGCTTGAGAGGTTCCCTGATGGCTCCAGCTTGCTGCTTGCTCTTCCATCTCGGCAAGCAGTCCCCAGCATCTTAGGACCTGCTCCATGATTTCATCACGGGCCATTCCTGTGGTAGTGAGAGTCAGTTCTGGGAATTGGACACAGTATGCTGGGATGCATAGTGACAATAACTGTATTAGAGAGCAATTCAACATAAAAGAGTGAGAGATACTGGTGCATTGGAGAACATGAGTTACTGTGGGATGAGGGGGATCAGTGATCATTGATGTCATATTCACCACCACCCTGGTTATGAATGGGGAACAGACCATCACAATGGGTTGGCATGGCTAAGCTATAGGACAGATTTTGGGGGTAATTGTGAGTCATTTAAACTTAAAATGAAACAGGACAGTGGGAACATGTGAAAACTCATCTTGCTGGGGTCAAGAAGGAATGCAAGGAAGAAAGGAACATGACAGCTTGGGTGTTAACTAGATCGACACACTAACCCTGCGATTCACTTTGCAAAGTGCAATATCTGTTGCCTTCCAACCTGATCTGAATCACCAATGTGCAGTGGAAATGAAAAAATGACTGCCACCATACCATGTAAATGTTTTTTTTCTGCCTGAGAATGCAGGCTGTTCTTGTGAATAATATGAGGCTCTTCAAGGGCAATTGCATTAATCAGTACAATCAAATGCATCTATTATCATAGAATTCTGCATTTGGAATGCATGCAGTGATTAATCATGTTGAATACAAATCCTGGCCACAAGTAATCTTTACCAAGTCGTTGGTCATTAGAAATGAATCATAGATATCACAGACAGTGTTAAAAGTTGTTTGCCACAATTCACAAAGACAATGCAATCTCACAGGCTACGCAAAGGTGTAGAGTTAAATTCCTCTCACCTTGAACTGTAAATATTTGCAAACATTATCTTATGTGCGACACTGCCTTTCTTGGGTGATGTGAGAGCAGTGGAGTTATAGAAAAGGTTTCTGTAAACCTACCACATTTGCAAACTCCTACAACGCCTTATCGTGCATAAATCAGAATATGGTTCATGACGTCAAATAACTTTTCGAGGAATCCCATGGAATTACTTGTAAGGGTCCTTCATGTTTCCACTACATCAAGGACTATGCTAAATTGTCATTTCTGTGTGGTGTGAATGCTGACTGCTCATATTGATAAGGAGCAGCTCTGTGTATAATAACCCCCACACAGGTTCATTGGGATCGTAACCAATGTATCCACATGGTGGGTTATCATTGCTCTAGCCAAGGTGCAATGAAGGTGCACAGAAATGGAATGGTAACAAGTGTGCCAGTAAGCCCAGGACTAGCAGCAACATCCAGCAAGTGCTGCACAACACCACATGAAGAAGGTGCAGAGTCTATCATCCTTAATGCCATCTCCTCCAAATGAGTGAGACATTGTGAGTCCATAAAATGTCCCCAGATACTGTCACAAGTCATCAGCTGGAGCAGGACTTGTGATCCGAAGGGGTGGGTGGCCATCCTATTGGGATCCGAAGGGATGGGTGGCCATCCTATTGAGATCCGAAGGGATGGGTGGCCATCCTATTGGGATCCGAAGGGATGGGTGGCCATCCTATTGGGATTCGAAGGGGTGGGTGGCCATCCTATTGAGATCAGAAGGGATGGGTGGCCATCCTATTGGGATCCAAAGGGATGGGTGGCCATCCTATTGGGATCCAAAGTGGTGGGTGGCTATCCTATTGGGATCCGAAGGGGTGGGTGGCTATCCTATTGGGATCCTAAGGGGTGGGTGGCCATCCTATTGGGATCCGAAGGAGTGGATGGCTGGCCATCCTATTGGGATCCAAAGCGGTGGGTGGCCATCCTATTGGGATCCGAAGGAGTGGATGGCCATCCTAATGGGATCTGAAGGGATGGATAACAATCCTATTGGGATCCGAAGGGATGGATAACCATCCTATTGTGATCTGAAAAGGTGGGTGGCCATCCTATTGGGATCTGAAAAGGTATGTGGCCATCCTATCATAATGGCTATCAAGCTGACAGCTACAATAATTGGTTTATGCAACAGACTGTTCCCAAGGATCCACTGGGTGCCTGTGAGGGATCTCTCATCTCTCAACTCACAAAAGTATCAAGATTGTCACTGATATAATTTGTGTCTGACCACACCACTTCTCATTTCTGCATGGTGACGTCTGTGCTGCAGCCCAGGCAGTAGGCTTTGCCAACAAAGCTGCTAGCCCCTGATGCACAGCAATATAAACTGGACATATGTTTGTGTTGAGAGCACCATTTCATAATGTGTCTGACTTCATCAATAGAAAAGTGTGCCTTGATTAACTGGAATAAGAAATCTCTGATAATTGGCACCACATCTTAGAAATCTGTTTCTACCTCATTTTAAGGGCCGGATGCCTTAAAAGGTTGGTCACTGGGAGACAAGGGCTACCTTCCACAAACATGGCTGATGATTCCATTACTCAAGCTCCTGACTGATTCCGAGCATTAAACAATGCTGCCCATTCGCACACCAGGACCATCATGGACCAGACAATAGGACTCCTAAAGGTGGGGTTGAAATGATTGGATTGTTTTGGGTTTGGGAGTGGCCTTGCAGTACAATCCTAACAGAATATATCACATAATCCTTGCATGCTGAGCTCTGAAATAGTTGAGTAGGCAATGAGATGGAAGAGTTGCAGAAATCCTCTGAGGACGAAGCTGAAGTCTTTGAACAGGAGAAACATCATCTTCAATGTGATAGAATGGTGATCCATTTGTCACTGCAGGCAGGATTTATAGAGTCATATACTATAGAAACAAACCCTTCGGTCCAACCAGTCTATGCTGAACATAATCACAAACTAAATTATTCCCACCTGCCTGCGCTTGGCCCATATCCCTCCAAACATTATTCTTGTACTTATCTAAATGTCTTTTAAATGTTGTAACTGTACCCACGTCCACCACTTCCTTTGGAAGTTCATTCAACATACGAACGACTCTCTGTGCAAAAACATTGCTCCTCAAGTTTTTTTTAAATCTTTTTCATCCCACTTTAAGAATATGCCCCCTAGTCTTGAAATCCCCCATTGTAGGGAAAAGGCACCTGCCATTCACCTTATCTATATCCCTCATTACTTTATAAAGCTTTATAAGGTCTCCTCTTGACGTCCTAAGCTTCAGTGAAAATTGTCCCAGCCTATCCAGCCTCTCCTTCTAACTCAAACTCTCCACTCCCGGCAACATCCTGATAACCTTTTCTGAACCCTCTCCAGCTTGGTAAAATCCTTCCTACAGCAGGGGGAGACCAGACATGGGCACTGTACTCCAGAAAAGGAGTTAATTTCATTTAATTAACTTAAATAACACCCGCTTCCAACAGATCTGATAAAAGTAAGACACTGTGGATGATCAGGGTCTGAAATAGAAACAGCAAGGGCTGGTGATACTCAACAGGTTTAGCATCATTTGTAGGGAGAGAAACAGGGTTTACCTTTCCAATCCCATGTGAGTCCTCTTTGGAACTCCAATAGATCTGAGTTAGGTAAAGTTATCATTCATTCACTGTGAATGAGAAAATGTTATGCCACACTAGGTACTATGGAAGTAGATTAATTCTTTAAGACAGGATTCTCACATGGCATGGCTCTGAGGACATTTAGCCTGTGTATCTTGATTCTTGTAGCTGCAGTAACAATAATAGATGGGTGATGATGCAATACATTAAGCAATGTGCAATTCTATCTCGAGTGAAATGTCACCTATGTCAGTTAAGTGCCCTTGGGAGCTTTTGCTTTGTTTCCTTCCCATTTTATGTACAGTAAAGTGTTATTGGTAGTAAGCTGGGCTTTTAAAATGGCACCAGCAGTGGTGAGTAATTCTACCACTGATGAGCAAAAGATAGTGTGAGAACAGTTCTATAGAGGCTTGGTTCACACATGCTGAGGTGAGCTGCAGGGAATTGTGAGATCACTTGCTAGAGCTGACAGAGAAAAGCCCTGCATGAAACTGCTTAAAATTAACATTTAGCCAATAATAGTATAATTCATTCTAATGTCTCTAACCAGTGCAACCAAGTTGATATAGTTAGAGTCAAATATTGAACCGTAATGATCGTCTCACGGCCTTAAATTATAGGCACTTCTGTTGACGTTTAGTGTAGTAATATGTCTCAAATGCTGCTTGGCTTAATTTGAAACTGTGACGCAGTAGACCAATTGTTCTATCACACATAATAACGTAATATGTGTCGATGGTTTACATTTTCAAGCATCAATTAATTAAATAATTAACATAAAGCAGGAAGGACTTCATTAGCAACATATGCAGGACATTTATTGAATCAAGATAAAACATTTGAGTATTCTTTATTTTCTGGATCAGATTGATTTCACGGAATGACTTTATTGTTGACAAACCACATAAAATGTCTCAGGAATAACAAACATTTTAACATACGCTGTTTGTATTTTTGACCTTTGTTTTCTTGTAGTTTGCAACACATCCATAAAGATGTTTGCTTTTTGACAATTGTTTGACAAGACTCGAGCATAATTTAGAGCCCTTTCCTCTGGTGAATTTATTGGTAGGAGGCATTTAGTCAGGCGAAGGTAATAAGTTAACCTTCTCAAGAGCCCATTCCAGCACTACTGCTATTCAGCCAATGGCAGGTTCAAGATTCACACTGGGAAAGCCTGCAAAACAAACCCTTACTGAAAGCCGCAAATTCAAAGGCCATTAAGCACCTTAATGAGAGACTCAACATCGGGAGGGAAAAGCAATTCTGAGAGCCTCTCACTTCCCCTGATCCCAAACCACTTGTCCAGCAATCCCCACTTTGTGATTCCTTTCCCAACAACATTCATTTGTGGCCTGGGTCCCTCAAAGATCCTGGGACCTACAGTAGCCACCACCTGCTCATTGGCCCAGCTGAACAAGGAAGAGCTGTTCGCCTCTCATTGAGCAGTAGCCCTCAACAGGTATGATTTTGACTGCTGGAGTCCATGACCACAGAGAAGAACCAACACTGCCCAGTAATGCAGCAGGTTTTCCTGAAAAGAAGTGACACAGGGATCTCACCAACTGTCTTGGTAACAGACAAGACTCCCATCACCTATATTAAAGTTTGTTCTCTAATTGAATCCCAATGGTATAATCTTTGGACATATAAGCAAAAAATTGTTTATTTCAGAAGATAAACAATGAGATACTGAAATTTTTAAGATTAAAATTGACACCGTTTTAACTTATCATAAAATAAATACAAATAATAAAGTTTAACTAGGTTCTTAAACTTATATTTGATTTGACAAAACAATTGGGACATCATGTTGAAGTTGTACAGGACATTGATGAGGTCTCTTCTGGAGTACTGTATGCAGTTCTAGTTACCCTGCTATAGGAAGGATATTATTAAGCTAGAAAGGGTTCAGCAAAGATTCACCAGGATGTTGCCAGGAATGGAGGATTTGAGTTATAAACCTGGAAAGGCTGGAACTTTTTTTCACTGGAGCATAGGAGGTTGAAGGGTGATCTTATAGAGATTTATAAAATAATGAGAGACATAGATAAGGTGAATAGCAGAGGTCTTTTCCCTAAGATTGGGTTGTTCAAGACTAGGGGACATATTTTTAAGATGAGAAGTGAAAGATTTAAAAAGGACATGAAGGGCAACTTTTTTTACACAGTATTTAGTTTGTGGAATGAACTGCCAGAGGAAGTGATGATGCAGGTACAGTTACCATATTTAAAAGACATTTAGATAAGTACATGAATGGGAAAGGTTTGGAGGGATATGGTCCAAACACAGGCAGGTGGGACTAATGTAGTTTGGGAACATGGTTGACATGGATTAATTGGACCAAAGGGTCTGTTTCCATGCTATATGACTCTGTGACACTATGCACTTTTATATTCTAATATATTCTTGCCCTGGATTCTAATCCCATGATTATTTGTTTGCTTGCCTTTCATTTTGTTCTAAAACCGAATTCAATTCTTCTTCCTTGATTTCACTTATACAACTGCTTTCTAGATTTATAAACTTAACATTTATATTCTTAATCTATAGAGAAAATTCAAGTTTATCCAAGCTTTGGTAACATTCTGGCATAAAGGATGCTGTGCCTTTAGTTATTGCTTGCTCTAAGTCTCCCTTACCTAAGCACTGGATACAGTGCCACAACATTTGACCAATTTGTCCTAAAACATGTCTTAGGCATAAAAACGATCACTAAATGCCTTCTGTCTTACCTCATCATAATGGCCTTTCCCTATGTTGAAGATCAAAAGATACCTATGTGGCAGTTATAGCAGTAGAATTTTAAAATATTTTTCAATGACGTTGCATTTACTTTATTCCTACTACGATTATCATCAACGTTCAGTTCTATTTAATTAATGCAACAAAATAGAATATCATTCACTTTCTCATCTCAAAATAGATCTCTATATATCAAGACAAAGAATAATCTTCTACTTTCAAGCAGTATTGTCTGCTGATGATAATGTGCAACTGGCATTAATCTTTCTTAGTACTGAGTAGACAGAATAATAGTCACTGTTGATGGCCATCTAGATATGATAGAAAAAAAACAATAATAATTTAATATTTTTAGACTGCTGGAAAATGCTGAAATAATGCCAGTCCTAAATTGTGAGGAAGATCCAAATTAACCTGTCAGACCAATGATAGTGATAATGTTATCTGGGAAGAGATCCAATAAAGTCAAAAAGAGCATTACATTTAAAGCTAACAGTTTCTGCCATGCCTAATGCTGTGAAAGTGACTTTCTAAGTGGTGCCTTCCTGGATCCACCTGTCTATTATTTGTAGTATAAATCTGCCTCCAGCAGATTCCTAATATGATTACCTAAAAGGTGGATACAGACACATCTACTTCTTCATAGGCCTATGAGTAAACAGTGCATGCTTGGCCAAAATGTTTATGGCATAAATGGATTTTCCAGGGTTTTTAGGCTGATTGCAATTGTAAGTAACCATGTATCTACATTGGTGAGGTCTTTGTCTGAGATAGAAGGTGTAGCATTCTATAGGCAAATCCTAGCATATATCATTACATACCAAATAAATAGGTTAGAGAAATTACCCAAACTTTCACCTATATGAAAGGGTAGCAGGTTCCAGAGAAAGCAGAAATATGTGTCTTTTTCTCAGTTCATGTTAGAAACATTATTCATGAGTACCTGCATCTTTGATCTTCTACTTCTTAGGGTTGGTAGGTAGTGGTCATTTCTTTTAGGCATTTGCAAATCCTGGAGAGTTTCCTTATGTTCTTAATAAAAGGAACATGCATTGGTCATTCAGCTCATCAAGCCTGCTCCCCAGTCAATATGATCATGGCTGATCAAACACATCAATGTCTTTTTGTCATCCCCATAACCCTCTGGTAATAAGCAATCTATAAACCTTTACCTTAAACACACCCAAAGACTAAGCTTCCACATCCCTCTGTGGCAGACAATTCTAAAGATTCTGAGTAAAAAAAAAGTACTCCTTGTTTCGGACTTTAGTGGCATCTCCTTAGTTTTAAATTGTGTTCCCTGTTTCTGGCCTCTCAGCCATGAGAAACATCAAACTGTATGTACCCAATCACCTCAAGTATTTTGTTGGTTTCAATGAGATTCGCCTTTCATTCTTTAGAGAATACAACCTCAGATTTCCCACTGTCTCATCAGAAGACAGTTCCATCAGTCTGCGAATAAGTCTAGTGAAGCTTTGTTGCACGTCCCCTTGTGGCAATAATGCTTTTTCCTCCGATAAGGAGATTAAAACTGCATATACTACGCTGTACACAGTACTGCACACAGCACACAAACACAATTGAGGCAAGACTTCACTCCTCCTGTATTTAAATCCTCTTTCATTGAAGACTAACATTCCGTTCGCCTTCCAAATAATTTGCTGCACCTTCATGCTAGCCTTCAGTGACATTTCAACAGGGTCGCCTAGGTCCTTTTGTACAATTACATTTTCCAAGCCCTTACCATTTAAGAAAAGCTCTGCACATCTGTATCTCCTACCAAAGTGGATAACCTTACATTTTTCCATGCTAAATTCCATCTGCCCATTCAGTAAGCCTGTCCAAATCCTCCTGATACCTCTTTACATCTTTATCACGATGCATATTCCCACTTATATTTGTATGATCTGCAAATACGGAAAATTTATATTTGGTTTCCACCTTCTAATCATTGATTTATATTACGAACAGCTGGGGCCCAAGTTTTGATCCTTGTGATACCCCTTAGTCACAGATGCAACATGAGGATGGTCCATTTATTCCTTCTTTGTTTTCTGTCTGTTAGCAAGCACATTACCTCCTGTTCTATGTGTTTTGTTTTTTTTCATTAATATTGTGCTGTAGTCTTGTAATCATTCTTTAAAGTCCACATTGATTCAGTTGAGTCAAGCTTTTAATATAGTTTCCAATCCACTTCAACCAATTTGTGCTTCATGCCTTCATATTTCCCTTAGTCAAAATTAGCAACCTTGCTTCAGAATGAACTATTTTGAATTCAAACATAAAATAAAATTCTGTCATGCGGACATCACTCCCTCTAAAGATTCTTTTACAAGATGGTTGTTAAATAGTCCTTTGTCATTGCATTATACTAGGTCCAGAATAGTCCTCTATTTGCTCCTCAACGGATTGCTCCTGAAACCAATGCCTAATATACTCCCAGCACTCGTCCATCACAACTTTAGTATTCAATTGGTTTACCCAGTTTATGTACAAATTGAAATCTCCCATGATAAGTGTGTTGCCTAAGTTAATCATCTCCTGATTAATGCCATGCCCCATGCTACTGCTACAATTTGGTGGCCTAGAAATAACTCCAGTTGCCCCATTCTGTTTCTTAGTTCCACGAAAATAGATTGCACACATTGCTTTTCTGATCTGAGATCCTCTCTCTATCACTGTGCTGATTCTATTCCATTTTTTCATTGCAGCTCCATCTCTTTTCCTTCTTATTAGTCCTTCCTAAACATTCATTATCCTTGAATATTTCAGTTCCCAATCTTACTCACCACGAAGTCATGTTTATATAATGGCAATTATATCATACTCTGCATCTCTATTTGTCCTTTTAGATCATCTTCCTTGGAAATGCTGAACAAATTCAAATAGTGTTCAGGTAGAATAACTTTGTCTTTTTGACATCATCCCACTTTCGAAGCATAATTGATGCTTGGCTTTATATCCCCTCTCTTCTTTTTTTCCCAGCATCCTTTCAAGTTCCTGCTACCAAATTTACTTGCTTCTAATTTGGGTTACCATTCATGTTCCCATCCCCTGACAAGCTAGTTTAAACCAATCCCAACAGTACTAGCAAACCTCCTGGCAAGGGTACCAGTTCCGTCCCATTAAGGTGTCACCTATTCAGCTTGCACAAGGCCTACCTGCCCCAGAATCGGTCCCAATTCATCAAAAATTTGCCATTACCCTGAAGTCCCACCCTCTTACGTCTGTTCTCTAGCTACGTATTCAATCGATCAATCCTAAGATTATTCCTGAGATTTAGATGGTAGTGATGAACAGCTTTGATAGGTGTGTTGCTCAAAGTCCATATTGTTGTTTGCTCTTTAAATGTATTGCCTGTTGTTAAATATAGTTTAGTCTCTACAGCCGTTTGTCAAAAAATGTCCTTCTCTTTTGCTAAAACAAACCATTTGTTTATTTAAATAAGCTTTAAGCTTCTCTCAGACTTGACAGTCAACAAATTACTTTGGAGGCACAACCACTGTTATGTATACATAAACAAGTACTTACATACCTATAGAACACATAATTTGAGAGGCATGAGCACAATATTGACATTGATACTGTCAACCAGATGCAAAGCAAGTAATATTTTGGCAGATAGGATGGTGGTATTATTGTTACTGTCACAACTACTGTTAATGCAAAATTTATGAAAAGCTCATGAAAATTGGTGGACATGGAACTAGCTCCTCCACATCTGTGCCTTTATTGCAGTGTTTGCCTTTACATGGATCTTTAAAGTTAGAATTTTTGAATACAGCCTGAAAATAAAAGGAAGAATGCCTTCCACAAAAAAAAAATTTGACATTTCTCATTCGGAGTTATCATTTTGCAATAACCAACCATCTAAAAAAAAGTGACTAGAAATTCCTCCAGACTTGATTCAATTGCTGCAGTGTAATTGGCCAGTGAAGGTCAATTTGGATAAGTTAACAGAGATGGGGTTCAAGGATACTGCACCTAACAACCAGGTTAGGTAACTGATCAGTTAGGCTGTCAGTTTAGAAGCTGTTTTTTAGTGGAGGTTACATCTGAAAGCTGGAAACCGTGACGGATTTTCTGAAGCGTCATGCCACTGTATTGTTCACAAATGATTTTAAGAAGCTCACAGTAGAACCCACTATCTCTGCTTCATTTCATCTTTTGTAAGTACATGTCTTGTAAACTTGTGAAGCAACTGGAGAATCAATTTGCCAAAAATACTATGCTTAAATTACTGAGATGTTTAATAACAAATACATCACAATGGTGTTCTGCATTGCTAATATATGTGGCTGTGGGTTGAAGTAAAATGTTTTTCAGAAGGAAGTCCTCCACAATAATCACAACTGCATGACTGACACTGATGGGAGATACTTTAAATCTTTTTTGAGCTTTGTGAAAGATCTTGTTTGTTCAGTGATTTGGTTCTTGTTATTCTTGATTTTGGTCTGAAATGTATCTTGGAAGATGGTAAATTGTCAGAGACAGATGCAGTCTGCCAGAGGGCTACAAGTAGCATGACTTCAGGCTAACTGCACAGCAGTCTCAAAAAAAATATTTCTTTCATTACATTCTTTTTAGTTCAGGCATCAATAAATGATTAAAAAACTCATATTAAAATGTTCATATATGTTGTCAATTGCACCTAATGAGATGTTAGGCAATGTTTACCCAGAAAAAGCTTCATTTATTACGACGACAGAGGTTGATGGTGACAAATGGCTGTAATGAGCTGAAATCATTGATACAGCGTGTGTTTGTATTGTGCCAGTTTCACAAATGCTTAACAGCTTTATGAAATAGCATTCATCTGCAGACAAAGGCGCAGTGAAAGGTCTGTGCTCAGGTTTCCTCTTGCTGTCAGAACCTCTGTGATAATGGATGTCTATGTTCATATTCTGCCACCAAGGGTCATTGAGCATTTCACCTTCCTTTCTGATCACTGAATATCAGCACTTACACATTTACTTCCTAACCACTGCTTGCTCTCTTGTATTCCACTATTCTGTTTAATTTTAGGGAATCGATTTTAAAATGTCCTTGATATCTCTGTGAGTACTCAAAATATTAATGGGCTTTATGCATTGCATGAGACAGTCTGCACTTTGATAACTTGTCCTCACCTCTGCATGCCCCAGTGTTTCTAGAATATAAATGTTATTCTCGTGGCATATCAACTATAGAGGCCACTCAAATATAAACTATTAAATACAGAATGTTATCACTATATGACTTCAGCTAAAAATCTAACCTGTCACTTCATTGCAGCTCTATATGGTGGTGCCATCTTTCAGACGAGATGTTAAAATGAGTTTCTCTCTGCCTCCTCAGTCAGATGTAAAATGATAACACGACACAATTTGGAATAGGTGTAAACGAGTTCTCCCGCTGCCTTGGTTGATGTTTATCCCTAAATTAACAAACTATAACAGATCATTATCTCTTTGCTATTTGTATGAACTTACTATGCACAAATTGGCTTCCATATTTACTCCTTTGGAACATCCTTATGTCAAGTAAAGTGTTAAATATATGCTACATTAATGTGAAGAAAAATTGAAAATGCTAAGGATACCTTTTCTGCCATTTTGCTATTTTCAAGATGTCTCATTAAGGCTAAGTGACACCATGGATGTTGGTGTCATCAGAGCAGACCTCAGAAGATAACATGTTATTTTTAATGCCCATATGGTTAATGCAAAAATCTACACCTACGGAATTTTTTTGTGTATTTGGGCATGAGAGGTCAATTGGTTCACCATCTAACTGAATGCCATCAGTCCAGGGCCCCACTGCAGCTAAGGTAACTGGGAAGCCTCCTCTTCATCCTACCTATAGTTTTAAAAAGAAATAGCTCTTTGCCCTATTTGGGAAATCATTTCCAATGATCTTCCTTTGGTTAGGGGATTTAAGAAGATTACATGCCTTTGGGAAAATAAAAGTGTAGTCGTACAACGTATAAGAAATGGGCAAAACATTCAACTTTATTTTGGAGGAAAACAGCAGCACACCTTCTCTTACTCTTCCAGTACCCTTTCAGAAGTGATATTGTCAGGGCTAACTTCCTCCAGTATAATACATGGTTAAGTCGAAAAGTAAAAGTATAGTGATCTTCCCTGACATTTGTTCCTCTCTACAGTCCATCCAGAGAGTGTTAAATGGTTGGATTGAAGTCCATCCCAGTGCATTTTACATCTTCAACTTTGAATTTTGTTCCATGTATTTTCAGGAGATAGTATCATAAGCTTAGTCATTTTTGTGTAGGCCTATAAAAGCAGTCTGCCAATACTGGCAGCAAGATGGATAAAACAGCATTTCATAGCATCCCTTGTCAGTCTTAGCAACCTTTGAAAGCACACTGATACACGAATCTCAAAAAATATGTATTTAAATCAATGTGAGGAGGTAGCATCAGGTGAGTCACAAGGCAGTGTGAAAAGAAACAACGGTGGTGCTGGAAGAGGAGGAGGAACCTGTTAGCTAGGGAGTTAACATTTGGCCAAAAATGTATTCCACAAATTTATAATAGAATTTTCAGAAATATTGCTAACATCAATAAAAGAATCACTAAAGACTACAAGATGTGATAAATACTAAAAGGAATAAAAGTCAAAGTCTCTTCTTATTCAAGAGCTCCAATTTTCCATTTGATTTTGCAAAGAAGTGGGAACAACAGACTGGAAATTTAAGAATGACAACTGTAATTACAGTTCTCTGACCATTTTGCACCCATCACAATTTTCCAAAGGCACTTTATTCTGACAAGTATAATACTTGTCACTTTGACAGTTTCCAATATGAGCTCTGAATGATGTACTACTGTCCTTCATAAAATTTTACAGTGTTTATGCCTGTTTATTACTAATTCACCCATCTTCTCATACATAACGAAAATCCAAGGTCATAGCCCTGATTATTAATGTGAGTATTTTGATAAAGCGCTGTTGAAATCAGAATGAAGAATGCAGACCTCTATGGGTAGAATCTTCTCAGGCCTCTGAATGAAAGGCCATTGGTAAGTCAGTTAGGAAAATTTGGTGGGATCATAAAAATGAGTTTCTTGATATTGAGGAAAGAATTTCCGATTTGCGGCCAAGTTTTGAAAAGTGTGGTGAGAATCTCAGTAGTGAGTGGAAAAGGGCCTATTTACATGCATTAGTATCTCATTATCACCTAATCTCTCCTTGTTGATATGCAATTTCTCATTCTCTCATTTACCAGATAGAAACTGGAAGCCAACAGTTCCCAACATGAAAATCAGATTGGTTACCTAGTGACTTCAGCTCACCACTTATTCTTCCAGGCCTCCATTTTGAACAGCAACCCACAACATCTCAGGTTATACTGTTCACAGCAGCTTTTTTTAATTCACTCACGGGATGAGGGCATTGCTGGCAGCATTTATTGCCCACCCCTAATTGCCCAGAAGGCAGTTAAGAGTCAATCACATTGCTGTGGGTCTGGAGTCACTTGTAGGCCAGACCAGGTAAGGATGACAGTTTCCTTAAAGGACATGAGTGAACCAAATGGGTTTTTTCCGACAATCAACAATGGCTTCACGGTCATCATTAGATTCTTAATTCCAGATATTTTATTGAATTCAAATTCCACCATCTGCTGTGGCAGGATTCGAATCGGGTCGCCAGAATGTTGTCTGATCTCTGGATTAACAGTCCAGCGATAATACCGCTATGCCATTGACTCCCCTTGACATCAGACATGTACTAGCTATACTGCAAACTCATGGCACATATCTAACCCAACTGCAGATGATTTTGCACTTCGGTCCTGAGCTCTGGAGTACATCGGCACATGTCAATGTAATTGTGCTGTCAGGACACTCTGCATGTGCAGACAGGCACCCAAATCATGGTATCAATGAGAGTGCATCTCAGGGTTCCTCACTTCTTTCCTAGTCCTCACTCACTTTGAAGCTACTAGGATACTTCCAGCCTCTCTGCCTTGCCTGACTTTGTCTTTTTGCACTTTTCTTTGCAGCCCGAGCTGAAAGGCTCACAGTACTTCTATGTTGACTTGCCTTTTATTACAGACACAAAGCCAGGATGGTTGTCATGGTTGTCAGCAGTCATCAGTCAAGAGTCTCGACACAAAAACAGAAATTGCTGGAAAAGCTCAGCAGGTCTGGCAGCAACTGTGGTTAGAAATCAGAGTTAACGTTTCGGGTCAAGTGACTCTTCCTCAGAACTGATGGTAGCTAGGAAAACGTTGGCTTATATGCCGAAGATAGGGTGAGGTAAGGGAGTAAGAAGTAAATGATAGGTAGGGATAGAGCCCAAAGAGAAAGAAGAACAGTTGGACAGACAAAGAAGTGTTTAATGATCTGGCTTGGAAGATGAATAGATATTAATGGAGGCTGTTAGTGGCTAACAGTGGATTGTGTGCAATAGCAGACTATGTGATAACAAGGCCTGGTGTGGGAATTGGGATAAGGACATAGGAGAACTCAAGCCCTAAAGATAATGAACTCAATATTTAGTCTGGAAGGGTGCAGGGTTCCCAAGCAGAAAATAAGGTGTTGTTCTTCCAGCTTGTGCTGAGCTTCACTGGAACACTGCAGCAAGCCAGAGACAGAGATTTTGGCCAGGGAACAGGGTGGTGTGCTGAAGTGGTGGGCAATTGGAAGCTCAGGGTCGTTTTTGTAAACATAATGTAGATGTTCTGCGAAGTGGTCACCCAGTCTACACTTTGTTTCCTCTGTGTAGAGGAGACCACATTGTGAGCAGCAAATGCAGTAGACTAGATTGTGTGAAGTGCAAGTAAAGCGTTGCTTCACTTGGAAGGTGTGTTTGAGCCCTTGGATAGTGAAGACGGAGGAAGTAAGTGGGCAGGTTTACAGTGGTTGCAGCGGAAGGTGCCATGGGGCTGTGTGCGTGTGTGTGAGGTGGGGTTGGGCGGCTGTTGGGAGAGTACGAAGAGTGGACCAGGGTGTCCCAGAGGGAACAGTCCCTACAGAAGGATGACAAAGGAAAAAGGGGGAACATATGTCCAGTGGTGGCATCTCGCTGGAGGTGGCAGAAATGGTGGCTAATGATCCTTTGGATGTGGAAGCTGGTGGAATGGGAGGTAAGGACAAGGGAGACTCTATCACTGTTGTGGGAGAGAAGAGAGGGGGTGAGGGTCAAAATGAGGAAGATGGGACAGACCTAGTTACACTTGTTTCTTTATGGCATCATACTACATTAATCTCATACCTGCAGCTTGAGCCAGCAGCATATGTGGTAACCACACTGCATATGTATCTATCAAATGGCCATGTCTCAAATTCTAAGGGCAGTAGTCCTCAGTCAGGCCAAGGTTGGCAGTCATTCGTCGGGGGTTCCAGCACAGTCAGGTATCGTTCAATATCCATCCAGGAGCATGGGCATGGTTAGTCGGTTGGTCGGTTGGTTGGGTGGTCAGGTTCAGAGGGCTCGTATCACCGTGGTCTGGGGAATGAGTCATGGTCAGTCCTGCAGATTCAGTGTGATCAATTGAGAGAGTTGCTGTAAATCAGTCAGGAGATGAAGAAAGGTAGTCAAGGGTTCAATCACTCATCAATCGGGGCCATTCATCCAAGTCAGTCAGGAGCATGGGCCATGATCAGTCCTGGCAGTCAGCTCAGTAAAAGTCATGGGAGGTCAATTGGGCCACTGCTGCAGTAGAGAAGTGGGGAAATTAATTATGGCGATTAAAGTAGCATGCTGGGATGCAGAGGGAACAATAATTGTGAAAGGAGGAATCTCAACAAATAGATTTGGGTACAGTAGTGCATTGGAGAACATGGTTACTGTAGGAGAGGTGTCACTGATGGTCACAACTACCCTGGCCTCAACAAGGAGACAGTGCAACAAGATGGTTAGCATTGCTAAGCTGTTGGGCTGGGGGTCAGGCGGTAATGGGAGGAGATGAATGTGCAATTCAAAGAGGCCCACTCCCCAGGCTGTGGTGATATGAACCCACTGAACCTGACTGCATGACTAACTAACTGTGTCCATGCTGCTGGACTGGTGTTGGACAATGCCCTGACTTAATGTGCTGGGACCCCTGACTAATGGAAACATGTGGAAGCTCAGCACTGATGGGCTTGACAGGGACTGCAAGGAAGAAAGGCACAAGAAGGTTCAAAGGAGTAAAGCCTTTTGATTACCAGGCTGAGACTTACTGTGCCAAATGTGACCTGTGTTGCCTTCCATACTCATGTGAATTCTGACTGTGACCTAAAATGGAAAATAGCTGCAGCCACAATCATATAGGATGAAGTTAATATTTATTTCCTGCCTGCACGTGCGAGATCTACTTGTGAGTGATGTGAGACCCTTATCAGGCTCTTATACAGTACGGGTTAAGTTCTGTAATCGTGACATCAACATGTAAAATATATGCAGTGTTCAACCATGGGAGATACAAATCCCAATCACAAGCAATCTTGAACATGTTATTGGTCTTTACAGATTGATCAGTCATCTCTGTGAAACAGAAGCAATCACAGACAACTTTAAAAGTGTTACCTATGGGCTACAATTCACAAAACCAATCCAAGATCTCATTGGCTGCCAACAGGCACAGAGCTGATTTCCTCTTATGTTAAACTGTAAGTATTTGCCGACATGCTTGAAATACAATGCAGTCTTCCTTAGTTGATGTCGGGGAGTCGCAATACAGGTATTAGTCATCATACAGCTCATCTTTACACAACAAGACTTGTGTTACATTCATTGGTGTAAGGTCTGTATGTCAAAGATCAATGGAGAGGCAATCCATGGCCTTCATTGTCAGAGTCCTCCACATTCCACTAGATTGGGTTAATACGCTGAATCAACTTTTGTGAATGACACAAATATTGATTGCTTACATTACTAAGGAACTATTCTGTTTCTGATATTCCCACACAGGAATTCATTGGAAACAAGAGCAATAGATCTAGCCATAGAGGAATGACTGTCATTGTTTCTGTGGTGCAACAAAGACACAGAGTGATGGAGGAGGAACAGATTTGTCAGTAAGCCCAGACCTGCTGCAACATCAAGCAGCTGTTAAACAGCCTCCAAATGAAGACCTCACAACCAAAGTGCACATCAGTTTATGGAGGAGGTACAAGAGGCCCAGAGTTGGTCATCCTCAATACCATTCCTTCCAGACGAGTGAAATGCATTGACATCACAGACTGGGGAAGTCCCAGGACACAGTCACAGAGGTGAGCCAACTGCTAGAGCTGGACCTGCGACTTGAAGTGGTGGGTGGCAGACCTATCCCATTCTTTGTGTTCTTAGAAACCAATGCAGCTTTTGCTCCTCTTTCTTTGTGCTTTTGCTAAACAAAACTGAACTGTTCAGTTTTTTGAAAAAACTTCGAATATTTGATGGTCCTACACTGAACGATAAGAAGATCTTCAACTGTTTTGGGCATTGTGGAAAGAGAAACACACCCTCAGATTGTGTACTAAGAGGAGATGACGTTTAGGATTAGTAAACTCCGTAGTATGGTTCTTAGAAGCATTTATTTTTGATTCCCCTCCCATTACATGCACTGTTGAACGGCAACTCCTGGCTGGCAGCCTTTGGCCTGGTGAACAACTGGATTTTGTATATAGCTGCAGTGCCAGAAATTCCAGGAGGTCCCAGCAGTAGTGAATATTTCCCCCTCTGGTTGATGGGAAGATACCACGTACAGAGTACCGTGAAGTTGTCATGCAAAGCTAATCAGGTGAGTTGAAAAGAAAAGCACAGGAAAAGTCCACTATGAAACTCACCTAAATTAACACTTAGCCATTTGTTGGCAAAATTCAGCCATTTCTTTCCTTTTCACTGTACAGTTTAGTGAGTATTGTATTAATAGTTCTGAGGCTATCAGTGCTACCATAGTCTTAATATAAATGGTGTGGCTTCAAGAGTAGATCAGGCTTTCTGATGAGTGTTCTCTGATAAGTAACTCATCTCCCGACTCCTCAAAAGCTTGTCCACCATCTGTAAGACACATGTCAGGAGTGTGATAGAAAGACTGCACTTACCTGGATAAGTCCAGCCGCAATAAGACTATTGTTTGATACCATACGGGACTAGGCAGTTTGCTCAAGTGACGTCCTATCCACCACATTCAGCATTCTCTCCCTCCACTATGTACAGTGGCAATAGTGTTCTTACTGCCTGTAGGATGCACTGCAGCAACTAACCAATGCTTTTTTGGTCATACATTTCAAACCCAAGGCCTCTACAACATGGATAGAGGGCATCAGATACATGAGAATACCACCACTTGCTCATTCTCCTTCAAGCTACACACCATCCTGACTTGAAAGTGTGTCACTGTACCTTCATTATCACCAGGTCAAAATCCTGGAACTCACTACCCAGCAGCACTGTGAGTGTTTGTACACCACAAACTGCAGTGGTTCAAGAGGCAGCTCTTCACCACCTGTTAAAGGACAATCAAGATGAATAATAAATATCACGAGAAGCGATGACACCTATGAATTTTTTTTTTGAAAACTACCTTGTATGCTTTTGTTTAAAGTGTGGCCTAAACCCACAACATCTTCTAAATTCTAGACATTTGCTGATACCATCATAACTGCAGTTTGAGAGTAAGGCTGACATTGCTCAGTAGATTAAAAGAACATTGCTTGAAGAGGTGGTAATTTACATGGACAAGTCTAATTAATTTGTAATGCATGTTAGTTATGCAATTTGCAACCAAACTCATTGTTAGGTATAGCACTCCAGTACTGAGTGTCACAAAACCTTACATCTTTTGTATTGCTGGATCATTTTAAAGTGTCATTAATAATTTCAGGTCCATTAGGTAATGCCCAGTGCTTAGATTTATCAATTTACTGATGAATACCTTGTTTGCTGAACCAAATAATTTAATCTCCCGCCCAATGATATGAAAGGCCTAGGCAGTATTAAAGCAACAAGATTTTTCAAGTGTCAGGGGATTGTAGATTGTTGTGCTGATACTACATGCTCCATTGCTCAATGCCACAATCTACATGATCATGATTCAATTCTCCATTCATTACAATCAACATCACAGGAAGTTAAGAGATAGTAGGAACTGCAGATGCTGGAGAATCTGAGATAACAAGGTGTAGAGCTGGATGAACACAGCAGGCCAAGCAGCATCAGAGGAGCAGGAAGGCTGACGTTTCGGGCCTAGACCCTTCTTCAGA
>NC_063344.1:45277152-45290830 GCF_021869965.1 Rhincodon typus | reverse complement strand
TGCTTGGCCTGCTGTGTTCATCCAGCTCTACACCTTGTTATCACAGGAAGTTAAGCTAGCTTCATGAGCAGCAGTCATAATGCCTTCAATCTGAGGCACATTATCAACAAAATATGACCTACAAACATATGTGACAGGGCGCTTAAGGTATTGGAAAAGGCAGAAGCTAAAATCCAACATGAATTTCATGTTTCTATCAGTAGAGAAACCCTTTTGTACATTGGAATGGCTGAATTTTCAGCCGTCTTAAGAGAGGCTGGGCCATGTCATTTAATCTGATCAATGTAATTAAAGGGCCATTCCCAGGTTAGATGGAAATTTCTAAACCCATACAAGGTGATATGGTGGTCTCAGGTCAGGAAATGGGGTCATTCTTGAATACATTAGGGAACATCTACCACCTTGCAATCTCTAGAATCATTTGTGGCCACTTTCAAAATAAACGGTAAGGTTTACACCTGGCCTTATCCATCTCTCTTTCTTTCTCTCTTTCACTCTCTCTATTAATTCAGATTGGCAACTCCCAACATAGCTGTTGGATCCACTGAACTGTGCCTTCTGTTGGACCTCCTACAGTTCTCCAATATGGGGAGCCTGCTCGCCATCCCTAAGTCGACAGCGAGCTTGCTCCTTGTAATCAACCATTTATCTAAAAATAGTGACAGGTGCACCTAGAACATACCATGAAGTGTCAGAATCCGAAACTTGTCCCTTCATTAGGGTCCAGCCCTGAAATAAAAATACACCCCATGATAACACCTTTGGATTTGTACTTTCGACGTGAAACACTGAATACCAATTTTAGGAAAGTGCTGCATGAACTGAAAATCTTGTTATTTCCTTATTGGGGTAGGAAACTTCCTTCTTTGCCTTGATATTTCTTTTTGTGAATTGTTATTTTCTCAAGCAGTTGTAGTGTATTTCACAAAGTTATATTGGAACTGTGCCAGGAAGTGTTTGGACCAATCTTCAAATTAAGCACTTTGGATAATTGTTGTAAACTTAGTTCTATATTGTAGTCAACATTTTATATGTATCAAATGATTGCTTTAATATTTCTCCTCTTTTCATTGGAGCAAATATAAATCTGAAACCTGAGAGGGAATCAGTTGAGCAAGCAAAGTATTTAATGTCTTGCTTCTGACACTTTAAGCTACACTCTTGCAGGAGTTGACTATTTGTCCATATAAATAATGAAATCCCACAGGATTTATTGCAAAAAAAAATGACAAAGCTAGTAAAAAGAGATGGGAGTTTGTGCTTGAGCCTGATTAGGTGGCAAAGTCCTGGAACATCGAAGGTTGAAATGAGCAAAAACTGAAGTATTTATCATAGTGAGACTGTTGGAGTGTGTAAGAGGGAGAAAAATAATCATATTTGCTGAGGTCTTAAGTATCCTTTACAGCCATTGACGGTGTCATAAACAGTGGTACCCTTCAGGCATTGAATGTCTGTTACAACACAGTGGAGTGAAACCTGGGGCAGGAATGTCAGAGGTTGGAAGATTATAATTTTGCATTGCTGAGCAACTTGTCATTTTGATGGCACCATTCCCCCAGCCTGGGTCCTTTTCCCAGAGATGGAGTCACAGTCAATAAGGCTGTAGCCAATTCAGGTACAGTTATGACCAATTAAGGTTAATAATCACAGACTAACTAGAATTTTTCAAGTGGGCTGTAAAGCCGTCACATTGTTGGGGTCAATGTAAATTCTTTTTGATGGTAGACTGGGATGGAGGTGTTGGGGTGGTGGGGGCCAGTGTCCGGGCAAGCATGGAGCCCCTCCCTGCTGAGGTGGTTACCACTGCAGCTATAGGCCATCCTGCAAAGGACTTCCAACACTTTTATTGTTTCATGTCCACTGTGGTCTTTTTGTAATTCAAAATAATTGTAAAGTTGCTGATAGGGCACATCAAGCTGACTGTGTTCCCTGTCTCAGCAGGGCTTCCTATTGGCCCTCTAGCTTCAAGAGGCCACCTACCATTCTTAATTGATAATGAGCATATCTTCTAGCCATTAATTCACATATTCAGGAAAAAATATTACAGCCCAATAAGTAAGGCAGTGTTAAGATCTGGCTTGTTTGATATTTTGTGACCAACCTGATTAGAGATGGTATGACAGAAGTCTGGAACAGGTGGGACTTGAAGCCAGCTGTCCTAGCTCAAAGGAAGGACACAACCGCTGCGCTGCAACAGCCCTTTCTCTTGTTTGATGCTGACATGAATGCCCCAGCCCAAAACCCAAAATCCTGCCTTTGGACAATGGCATCAGAATGGAAAATATTTTAAATGCTCACTGGGTCTGTCAGCATCTATGATCAGACTGACAGAGCTTTGCTGGGTTTTTACAGCATGCTGCTGGTTGCTCCACCCAAATGATGGACCTGACTCTGCACAAGTGAACAGAGAGGTTTTATTTTTACTGATGGCAGTCTATTAAAATGCTAGACCAGAGCCAATCATCCCATTAAGGTTTGTTGCTTACTTTTCCCAGCCCATCTCCAGAGAGCTAGTCAAATACTGGCTAATGTGTCAGGTCTTTGACCTTTCATTGTAGATCACAAAGAAGGTCACATTAATCTGTTTTCTTCTCTCCATATATACTGCAGATGTTTCAAGTATTGTCTATTATTATTTCAGAATTCTAGCATCCCCAGTATTTGGCTTTTGCAAATCTTAGAATGTGTTAGGAGTGAGGAGGCAGGGAAGGATTGAATTTTCTTAAGCACTCTTATAAGCACGTTAGGAGATTTCCTTTCTAGACTGGAAATCTGTTATGTAAATTAGTGCATTGGAACCTGAGCCATCATTTGTGAATCAAACAGTCTGAAACTTAAAATCGCTACGTTTGCAGGATTTACAGCAGCTGAATTCAGTCTGTAGGCTAAACATGTGTAACCTGTAACTGGGCTAGTGGTGTGCTACATACCTTGAAGAGTGAGTGGGCTTTTAGTTTCTTTTGGAAGTATGAAAGATTGAATGATAAATGGAGAAGTAATGGCAAAGGCTACAGTATTAAGAGCCAAGGAAGGCCAGGAATCTGAAATAGGAACAGAAAATGTTGGATGTACACACCATGCTTGTGGTAATCTGAGACAAGATAAATGTCAGGAGGGTGTTTTACAACAACGAAAAGCCTCGTCCAAAATGTCAACCTATCATTCTGCTGACTGATTCACGGCGCAGTTTGTTTTTATTTTCAAGTTTTATTTTGAATTGAATCACACCCAAGTGAATTAATTGATTATGAATTTCTATTCTACTCAATATTTTTAATAGGATTCTGAAAGCAAACTAAAAATAAAATACATCACCATGATAACTCAGTTCATCTTCTTAGATGTGCAGGGGGAGATATGTGGAATCTATAACTGCTAAAGATAACATCCATGTTTTTGAGTTTAGAGAAGGGTGTTTGAGAAGTTGCTACCAGTTGATAAAGATGATAAGAATTGGTGCAGCACATGGGGAAGGAATTCATTGCTACTGCAAGGACTCTGGTTACATCACAGGCTCCATGAGTGTCATTGAAGCAATCCCTCTTGGGCTGCAGAAACAGCTAAGAAGGTAGCTGAAGATGGAGAAAGAGGAGTGGAAGCAGGACTCTTGGATCTCATGCATCTGGAAGCACTTTTCCTACCTCCACCAAAGCCAGCAGCAGTGTGTTCGGCATTTACAATTCATAGAAAACATCTTTTGTGAACTTTGTTATCATTTTGAACTGGATCTGCAGATTCAGAACCTGGTGCATGATGGCTTTCAGTGGCTATGAGAATGACCACGGCTCTCAAAGTCTACTCATCAGGATCCTTTTGGATCTTTAACAATTTCACAGTTTGCTATCTATGCTGCATCTGGGAGGTGTATGATTCCGGATTGTTTTTGGCTAGAGGGCCCAAGCAAACTGAGAGTGCCCTGTCCTGATGCATACTCACCTGCCTTGGTGCAACTTAAACAGGGTTGGGATTCAGAGGTAGGATGGAAGTGGAGAGGCCAATCACCTCTGGGTGTCCTGAGCAGAGATTTCTGAGTGATGGCTATATGCAGTTCTTCCTCAGGTTGAATGTTTGCTGGACCACCTTGAGAGGAAAAGACACCTCAGGTGAGGTCAAGATTTCTCATCCACCTGTCATCTTGCCTTTGATGCTGAGCACCAATGGTTACAGTGATAGAGTGCAGTCTGTATGTGTTTCTGCAAGCCAATGAGCATTCTCCTAGACCTGACTTTCTGAAACAGCAGCCAACATATCCATGCAAATGGTTAGATACATCCATGCTAGAGCCATTGTGGTGCTGATACTAATGATGGACTCCTCCAACCTTTGATCCAGTTTACTGAGTATCTCTGTCAAACCTGCCTGCAGATCCCATGTCTGTGTGCATTTTCAAAAAGTTATTAATGGCTGACACCATGGGGTTATTTTCTGCCTGGGGCTATGCAGGTGCCTGGTCTCCATAGTCTTCTGACTGTTAGAGAACTAGGGTGTTTCTTTCCCAAACAGCTACAGAAACATGTCAGTGATGTGCTCATTAGATTGTGCTTCCAACTCTAATTGTACAAAGTGCCCACTGAGATGCAACTATCGGAGCCTTGCCAGTGCATCCTCTAAAGGATTTATAGTTTCTTTCTCAGAGTTAGAAAAGGATCTGATATCTGGAGGGGCTGGTCTGTTCAGGGCAGAGGCTTTGTATGAGCTGCTGCAGGAGTAGAGCAGAGAAGGACTGAGTTGCCCAATGGGGATAAGCAGCTTCAGCATGTTGAGAATCTGTTTATAGTCATACTAACAGAGGAGCAGCACAGCACAGCACAGCACCATGAATCTTACTTGGTTGCTGGGACACAGAGTTCTCAGCATTGCCATGTGAGTGGCCACAGTCCTCTGCTGTGAACACAAGGAATTCCTACTTGTACAGAGCGAAGAGAAAAATGTCAGCCACCCCACCTGATCTCTCAGGATATTCTTGGCACCTCCTGATCAAGAGGCACAGACCTGCATTGCAGGGCGTACCAGCAATGAGCATTGAAAGGCTGCTGTAGGGATAGTTTGGCACAGGGACTCACTCACTTAGTGCCTACCTGCATGCTCAAAGCATTTATGCAATTTCTTGCCATGCTGTCCCATGTCTGTGAGCACCTTGGCAATTTACCCAGAGCTGCAAGGCTATTAATATTGCCATATTGGCTTGCTTTTATGGTGCAGACATACAATAATGCGGCTTGTCAGTGGGGATTTTCTTTTTATTCGTTCACGGGATGTGGGCATGGTTCATGATACCATTGCACAAATCCCTAAATGATGCAGAACTCAGATACATTGGTGCCCATGCTTTGAACAGGACTGTGGTGGAGCAGATGATGGGGCTGCTGAAGATACGATTCCACTGCTTGTTCCAGTCATGGGGCACCCTTCAATATAGCCCAAATAAAGTATGCTGCATCATTCTGGTTAACTACACTCTACATGAGGTGATGTGGGCATTGGGGGTACAGTAGACTTAGAAAAGATGGTTCCATGAAATGTAATGAAGGAAACATAAATTGTACAACCTGGTGGTTAATCAGTGCCTAGGGTTAGAGAATAGAGTTGAGTATGCGAGTAAATATGAGCCATATGCCCTGAACAGTAAGGCTTTGTGGCTGCTGCATTATCATGTTGCTGGGGAGGGGCAATGCTGGTTTTCCAACCCTTGTTTGGGTGTACAGTAGTCTTTTAAACATGGCATAGGTACCAGGAATGCCTGTCCTTTGCTGGATACCTGGGAATAGTGCCTGGTAAGATAGGGCTAGAATTGGATGATAGGGGTGCCATGGGGTAAAGTAGGTAGTTAATAAAGAATCCTTCATAAGATATGGTGAGAGATTTTGCTAGGCCTTGCAGGGAGAAAACCTTAAAAACATTGATGAAACTATCATATCCAAAAAATTGTAAGATTCAGCCAGCAAAATATAAATTCATACCTTTAAAAACTTGAACAACCACACACACACAATCTAATTGTGCTAAAAATACATGTTAGATTAAAATAGGTTAATTTTGATCAAGTTGTGATTCAATAATGAAAAGAGATGAATAACAGTTCACTGGTACTGGATCCTAAGACCTCGGCTCTCAGCTAATGTCATTTTTAAAGTAGCAATTACTATGTCCTTCTTCCAGAGCTGGTGCTGTGCAGATTAAAGCTTTTCTACAGAATTCTCTGTTTGCTTCCAGGAATGTAGACATGATCAAACTCTGCAAATTGGGTTTTGTCTTAGATGGAGACAGAGGGGGAGAGCTGCTGGAACATTCTGGAAGCCAAAGTCCAAGTACACACACAAAGTTTGTTTGGTTGCATGACCTATTTAAATGTCATCAGAAGTTTGAAAATATATTGCTTGTTACAAGGGTAATTTTGATTAGCTTATGTTTGCAGTCATTTTAAGAAATTAAAGTTTATTTTGTGTTCTAGGATTTAACATTTTAATTGTTTTTCCATTGTTGTAAACATCTCCATTTTGGTAAGGTAGGAAGGGTGCTGTTTACACCTCTCCAGAGATGTATTCACTCTGGTAGGGTCTTTGTAGCTGCTGTGTATGTTTCCCAATGGAGCGGAACATACACCACAAAATAATGTAAATTGGCAGACACTTTCAGTCTTAGTCACTGTCTTTGTTTTGATTAGAACTGTCCTGTTAAAACGTCCAGTGTCTGTCTCTAGCCAATAACTTTTTAAAAAATTGACATAACCATGCTTCTACAACACCTCTGCACCACAAGGACCGAAAAATAATTTATCAGAGCTCTTCACTATAAAAAAAGTAGGTACATTTTCACTGTTTTAATTTTGTTTTTACAGTAATGTTCTGTTTTAAGTTCTGCAGCAAAGTAATCCTGTATTAAGTTAAACCCTGGAGACAGCAACAGCTATCACACTGCTATTTCTGACTTTGTATGAATGCTTCATAGCCTTGCACTGAGGCTTTGGATTTCCTTGTTTTTTTTTGGTGGTCAGGCATGTAATGGTCGATTAAAACTGACAGAACTGTGGATGCTGTAAATCAGGAACAAAAACAGAGTTGCTGGAAAAGCTCAGCAGGTCTGGCAGCATCTGTGAAGGAGAAAAAACAGAGTTAACGTTGCGGATCCGGTGACCCTTCCTCAAATATTGATTCAGAACCTAGAGCCTTCCCTTTCTGCAAATCCTGATTATGCATTATGTTGGAAGTGATAGGTGGTAACTTGCTTTTAAACACCTTTAAGGTGCATGTATTACCTTCTGCATTTCATTTACAGTTATCATTGCATCTACATTGCTGGGTTTGTTGAGGTTTAATATTTAAATTCACCAGTAGACCATTTCAAACTGATTTCATTGGATGTCCCTCATGACTTTCACTAGCGGCATTCATTTTTAGGTGTATTTTGTTTCCTTTCACCTTTGTCTTGCGATTGAGTTTTCCCCTAACTTGCCCTGTGACCCCTGGGACATTACAGCCCCCAGGTGGAGATGAAACTTTGTTCTCCTGTGACTCTTCACCTAAGTGAGGCATCTCCCTCTCTTTCTGTTTGCCCACCACGCACTTCTGTGGTCCCTGTTTAAACCTGGAAAGATGGTTTGTGCTAACCAGACTTGATCCAGCCCCACCATCCTTTTAACCTCCATGGGTCCTTCCTTAATGCCTTTAACTTTACCAACTCTGCAGCTTGTCTGGGTTCAATCCTGAGTTTGACTAATAATGTTGGCCTGGTTTTAGCAGATTTTCAACTTTTCATTAGTCTCTTCAACCCTGACAGGTTCTATTATCTCTTGCACAGCCTATGGACCTCTATATGCTCTCTGCACCTTATCAGAGTGTTTACTAGCTTGACTTAGCCTTTTCAGTCCCTCTAGAATTGCCTCGATATATTGGGGGTATGACTCTCCAAATGGCCAGGTCATTCTCTGACAAAATGTCCATACAATGGATGGGAAAACATGGAGTTACATACACTGTTAATAGTTCTATAACAAGCTCATACTCCAAGTAAACTTAATAGGCTGGACGCTACCCTCCTCTCAGCTGGACATTCTTTGACTTCCTCCTTTAGTAAAGTTTGTAAACAACCAATGTCTAGATAAATGCTAATCTTATCTTCTGACTCTTTTGAAAAGCTTTTCTTCAAATATTGTTATGATCCCAAGTGATGGTAATCCTGGGCAAGTCAGATCCCAATATGAAACCTGGCTTGATTTTTGCAGTTTACTGTATTAGTTAGTCACTGATGGCATTCACATGAGGGTGCCAAAGTTCTTTTAACAAAAAGGAAAAAAGTTATTACATGAAAAAAAACAAAACTGTATTGAGGTTAACATAAGCAAGCAACAAAAACAAAGACTCAATTCCTGATTGATCTGCTTTTCTCTCATGTTCCCTTTTGCTCCTCAGCTTGCTTCACTTTGTTACCTTTTATCTGTCTCTTCCTTATTGGTGGAAATTTCAGATCCTAGTTTACTTTTGAGTGTCAGCTGCTAAAAGAGCTGTATATTTATAACTCTTTACTTTTTCCATATGGGTTCTAGGTAATGTGAGTCTATAACTTCAAGAGTTAATTCTCTGAGGACTTTGTGGGTGATCTCTGCTTCAGGTGCTCATATCCATTTGTCACAAGCAAGTCGCTGGACCCTTTCAAATTCAATGTAAATTTGTCTAGGGTGATTTCGAAGGATTCTTAATTTCTGTCAGCATGCTTCAGCATTAATTCCAAAACACTGGTGAGAGCTTTGTTAGTCAGTGTAATTTCTGTTGAAATCTCAATGCAAAGATGGCATATGCCTTGAGTAATTTCCCAGTGTACCTTTTCTGCATTAGCAGAATCCTTGACCAGAATATTCTATTCTGAATTGTAATGGTGGGCTCAAATAATAGGAACTATTCCTGTCAGGTGTGGGGTGAGTTCTCCTATGCAGTTACATTCTTCTCAGTTTAATACTTATGCATGCACATATGACATGTCAATTTTGTTATGAGCAGGATGTTCTGAAGCCTAACAGGACCTCCTTTGTTGCAGACACATGCAATGACAAACTTACAATACTAGCTCATACTCATTGAAGCATGAAGCATTGTGTGGATGGTGGTAACTACCCAGGCAGAGCAGAAAAATTTCTTCTTCCACAAAAATTGGTGAATCAGTTGTGTTTTCACAATAATTGACAATGGTTTCATAGTCACCATTGCTGAGATGAGATTTCAATTTCATATATTTATTTGTTGAAAAAAATTCCTATCATTTGCCACAATGAAATTCAAACCTAATTTGGCAGAGTATTAACCTGGGGCTCTGGATTCCTAGTCCAGGGATATTATCACAACGCCATAACCTTCCATCTTAGAAAAATTGCCTACAAGGAAGCAAACTGAGATTTCATGATAGGAAACTAAGCTTCCAGTGTTGCACTGAAGACATTGGGTTTTTTCTCCTTATGTCACAATGCTGAGAAATCAGCCATCAGATACTGAGATATAGAGTCATTGAGTCATACAGCATGGAAACAGACACTTTGGTCCAACTTGTCCGTGTCGACCAGGTTTCTCAAACTGACCTAGTCCCATTTGCCTGCATTTGGCCATATCCCTCTGAACCTTTCCTATCCATGTATTGTCCAAATGTCTTTTAAATGTTGTAATGGTACCTGCCTCCAGCACATCTTCTGGCAGCTAATTCCATATACACACCACCACCTGTGAAAAAGTTGCCCCTCAGGTCTCTTTTAAATCTTTCCACTGTGACCTTAAACCTATGCCTTTTAGTTTTGGCTCCTTCCCCCGGGGAAGCAAACCACGGTTATTCACCTTATCTACGGCTCTCATGATTTTATAAACCTCTATAAGTTCACCCCTCAGCTTCAAATTCTCCAGGAAAACAAGTCCCAGCCCCTCCAACTTCTCCTTATAACTCAAACCCTCCTGTTCTGGTAACATCCTTGTAAGTCTTTTTTGCACCCTCTCCAGCTTAATACTATCCTTCCTACAGCAGGGCAGACAAAGCTGTACAGAAAAGTGGTCTCAGCAATATCTTGTACAGCCATTCCACCTTCTGTAACCAATGCTCTGACCAATGAAGGCAAGCATGTCAAACGCCGTCTCCACCAAGTCACCTATCTATGGCGCCACTTTAGGTCTCTCTGTTTGACAGCACTCCCGAGGGGTCCTACCATTAACTGTGAAAGTACTGCCCTGGTTTATCTCACCAAAATGCGACACCTCACATTTATATAAATCAAAATCCATCTGTTATTCTTCAGCCCATTGGTCCAGTTGATCAAGACTTTGTTGTACTCTTAGATAACCTTATTCAATGTCCACTATACCACAAATTCTGGTGTCATCCACAAACTTACTAACCATGCCTCCTATATTCCCATCCAAATTGTTTACATAAATGACAAACAGCAGTACACCCACAATGATCCTTGTGGCATACTCCTGATTACAGGACTCCCCTCCGAGCAACAACCTTCTACCACCACCCTCTGTCTTCTATCACCAAGCCCATTTTGTATACAATTGGCTAGCTTTCCCTGGATCCCATCTGATGTAGCCTTACTAACCAGTCTACCATACATTACCTTGTCAAAGGCCTTGCTAAAGTCCATGTAGACAACGTCTACCACACTGCCCTCGATATGGAGGTGCCGGTGTTGGATTGGGGTGGACAAATTTAGAAATCACATGACACCAGGTTACAATCCAACAGGTTTATTTGAAATCACAAGCTTTCAGAGTTCTGCCCCTTCATCTATCTTCTTGGTCACCTTTTTCAAAAACTCAATCCTGTTTGTGAGAAATGCTTTTTCACGTACAAAGCCATGTTGGCTATATCATTAATCAGTCCTTGCCTTTCCAAATGCATGTAAACCCTACTTCTCTGAATCTCCTCCAACAACTTAACGACCACTGACATCAGGCTCACTGGTCTATAGCTCTTTGGCTTTTCCTTGAAACGTTTCTTAAATAATGGAACAATATTAGCTACCCTCTGGTCTTCCAGCAACTCACCTGTGGCTGTTGATGATACAAATATGTCTGCTAGGGGCCCTGCAATTTCTTCCCTAGCTTCCCACAATGTCCTGGGATACACTCAATCAGGTACCAATTTATCTACTGTTATGCGTTTTAAAACCTCTAGTATCTCCTCTTCTGTGACATGGCTCTTTTCAAGACATCACCATTTATTTGTCCAAGAACCCTAGCTTCCATGTCTTTCTCCACAGTAAATTCTGATGTGAAATATTTGTTTAGTATGTCATCCATTTCCTGTGGTTCCATACAGGGATGGCCTCGTTGATCTTTAAGGGGCCTATTCTCTTCCTAGTTACTCTTTTGCCCTTAATATCCTTGCAGAATTGCTTTAGATTCTCCTTAACTTTCTCCTTAACAAGAACTGTGGATGCTGGAGTCAGAGCCAATACAGTGTGCAGCTGGAGGAACACAGCAGGTTAGGCAGCTCAGAGGAGCAGGGAAGTTGATGTTTCAGGTTTACACCCTTCATCAGGACTGGGAAGGGGGAAGGGAGGTCGCAAATAAATAGGGACAGTGGGGCTGGGGGAAGGTAGGTAGGTGGGATAGTGATAAGTGGATGCAGGTAGCAGGTAGTGGAGACTGGTCAGTGGGAAGGGTGGGGTGGATAGGTGGGAAAGAAGATGGACAGATGGTGTCAGGTCAAGGAGATGGGGATGTGAGGGAGGGCTGGACATGGGATGAGGCCGGGGTGGGGAGATTTTGAAATTCACTCGCGGTTGCAACAATGCCTCTTTGTGCCCCTGACTGGACAGTCCCCTAACACAATTGCTTGTTTAGACCTTGACAAACTTTGCTTAACAGCAGAGCCAGTTGTGGTGACAAAGTCAGTTATGCTATCATGGCTGAACTTTTTCATTTGTGAACTAATACCAAAGTTTGGAGAATTTCTGGATCGGGAATCCGAATGTGCATCCTATAGGACTTAGGGCACATTGGAGGCCAATTAAAAACTATTTCGAGGACAACTGTCCAATTTAGGATAGCAGGTAGAAGATGATGTAAGAGAATCAATTGGCATGTGTGAAGTGAAGGGCAGCTGGCAGTTGCACCTTGAATTATGGGTGCTGCTCAGGTGAACAGAGAAGGAGATGGCAGAACAAGAGGGAAACACAAAATTGCTGCCAGAACAGACAGCCAAGTCCTCATGCTTAGCACAATCAGACGGATTCAGATGCAAAGGAAATGCTTCCAATGAGAAGCATTGGTTTGTAGATGTTTGAAAAGTGACCAATTTGCTGCTTTAAAGGGAATACTACACATGCATCACAAGACACTCCACTGTCCTGCTGTGCTCCTGTTACCTCAGAGGAGAGAAGTTAAAGTCACAGCAATGCTTCTGGGTGCTGCTGGAAAATTGCCACTGACTTAGAACAATCCACGATAATTGCCATTATAATGGTACAATGATGGTGTGCAAGTTGGAGAAGGAAGTGCAAGTGGTAGTCTTCCCAGGCATCTGTTGCCCTTGTCCTTTTAAGTGGCAGAGTCTTTGAGTTTGGAAACTGGTATTAAAGAAGCCTTAATTAATTGCTTCAGTATATATTTAAATTGAACACAGGGCTGCCACTGTGTCTCAACGGTGGAGCAAGTAAATGTTAAGATGATGAATGAAGTGCCAAAGTGTCAAATATCTTGAATTGTTTGAGATGTAATCATCAAGTCAAGTTTGTTTTTATAATTTGGTCATGGGATGCATTTATTGCCCATCTTTAATTGCCCAAAGAGTCAACTACCTTTCTACAGCTTTGAAGTCACATGTAGGCCCGAGCAGGTAAAGGTGGTAGATTTCCTTCCCTCCAGGCTGTTAGTGAACCAGATGGGTTTTTACAACAATCAGCAATGGTTCCAATGTTGTCATTAGGCCAGCTCTCTTATCCAGATTTTTATTGAATTGAAATTTCATCATCTACCATGAATGGGATTTTAATCCTTATCCCAAGAATATTAGCCTTGGGTGTTGGACTGGTAGTCCAGTGACATTATCACTATTGTGTTTCCCTCTTGTTCTGCCATCTCCTTCTCTGCTCACCTGAGTAGCACCCATAATTGACAGTGCAACTGCCAACTTCACTTCACACACGTCAATTGATTCTCTTACATCATCTTCTACTTGCCATCCTGGCGAGTGTTCCATCCCATGGATGACTTGTATTTAGTAAATAGCGAGTAAATGGCAAATCAGGGGTGAGTTACTCACTGCTGAATTCCTAGCATCTGACCTGGTCTAGGGCAGCACAAATGCTACTTGCCACAAATAAGCGCAAGCCTGAATATTGTCGCGTTCTGCTGCATGTGATCATGGACCCTTTCATTATTTCAGATATTGCAAATGGTACTGAACACTGTTCGATCATCAGTGAACATCCTCACTTCTGACTTTATAATGGGGGGATGGTCATTGACAATTCAGCTGAAGGTTTTTGAACATCATGGCCTATGAAACGCCTTTTTACTATTGCACGAAGACTGTTATGTTCTTTCAGGTCTCCACCCATCTGTATCTAACTTCAGCCACTGCTGTGCCAGAATCCATCTCCCTTTTAATAGAGATAACAAGGTGTAGAGCTGGATGAACACAGCAGGCCAAGCAGCATCAGAGGAGCAGGAAGGCTGACGTTTTGGGCCTAGACCCT
>NC_063344.1:45258899-45276752 GCF_021869965.1 Rhincodon typus | reverse complement strand
ATTTCTGAAGAAGGGTCTAGGCCCGAAACATCAGCCTTCCTGCTCCTCTGATGCTGCTTGGCCTGCTGTGTTCATCCAGCTCTACACCTTGTTATCTCAGATTCTCCAGCATCTGCAGTTCCTACTATCTCCCTTTTAACAGATATAGTTTGGCGTTATGTAGTGCAGACTAGATTTAGGTATGGCTAGCCTCATCAATAGGTGTCAATAGAACTTCAAGCTAATGCTGTGGGGGACATAACAGATGAAATTTGAATTCAATAAAAAAGAACTAGATGGAAAAAAAGCAAATGATGACCATGTAACCACTGCCAATTATTGTAAAACGCATCCTATTCATTGATGTCTTTTAGAGAAGGACATTTATCATCCTCACCTGGTTGCCCCTGCATATGACTTCAGAACCACAGCAATGTCGTTGACTCCTAACTGTCCTCTGGGCATTTAGGGGTGAGCAATAAACACCACATGCCATGAATGAATTAAATTGAAAATTGGGCTTCTCTGAAGAGTTGTATAGGCACTGAGCAGCGCATTCTGCCTTGGTTTGTATAATCTATTGCGTCACTTTAATTCAGCATGGAGTACTGAAATCCCAGCATAACACTTTTTGGGCTTTTTAATTCCATTCACATCGAGTTACATTTTGAATCCCATTTGCATTATTTATTTTAATTTTATGGATCTGATTAATAATGCATGGGCAACAGTGTTCCACTAAATGCAATAACTGTTTAAAACCCAAAAGTTTCTGAACTTGATACTATGGTTTTGTATAAATGAAAAATGCCTGAATTTCTGATACACTCTGAATTCATTTGTTTGTAATTTATGTTTCTCAGCTTTCATGTACTTACTTTCTTAAGTTTCAGTCAACTTGCTTTATCTACTTTTGTATTCTATCAAAGGCTGTAATTTTTTTTTGAAGTGTGGTGGCCTTATACACATACCCCATGAGTACTTCACCTCTGATGAGCTACTGGATTGCAGATACTGTGGGCCTAAGTCTTGTTTTTTGCACACCTGACTCATTTTGAAGTTTAAGCCCAGAATCACTTCTGATTCCACTAGCTGTTCAACTACATGTATTAGAAGGCAATCCTGCCTTGGTTTTAACAAGCACATTGTGTTTAAGCTTTTACACTGCTGTTATCTCAGTGTCTTAAGAAATGAAAATCCCTCATGATCATTATCTAGTGTTACCTTTGATCTTGTTTACCTACAAAGACACAATGTAGTTTACATTTTCTTAAATAATAAATAATAAAATAATTATTTTGCATAATAAAATAATGGCATATGAATTTAAGAGTCACCTATTTTTTAAAATATTGTGCAAAAATGCAAACTTTTGTGTTAATCTCAATGTTTCCAATATTGTTTTATCCATTGCCATAAAACTATCCTGCGTCTAAATGGTCAATTTCATCTTGTGTACAATGCAAGTCACTGATTGGCCATAACACCAAAGAACAGGTTCCAAAGGAAATTGCAGCAGATGCCAGAAATCTTAAATTAAAACAGAAATTGCTGAAAATACTCAACAAGGTAGGCCCAAATGTAACAGAATAATCTTTCAAGATGATGATTTTACACCAAGTGAAACCACTTTGAAGTTGGTCATTTTCTCAGTGGAAAAGCTGACGTCCTCATAATACTGAAACATTGTGAAGTGTATGAGATGAATGGGCTCTTCCATTCTCATCCCATGACTTCATAGTTCCTCAGGGAACTCTGCATGTGGGGACACATTTCACACAGATTAACTGGACAAGGCTTCCTGTTTTATGACTCCCTAGGTTGTGTATCTCTGCCCTCCTCAGCAATGTTCTGCTTGCTGTCCATCCTCTGAGAGGTCTGTCCATTACTAAACCTACCTCCCATGAATCTTCCATCTCTAAATGATATGCACTTCACCCTGTGTCACCACTTCTAACACTGTGCAAGAACCCATAATGTGCGAATTTCTGCTGTGGTAGAGCAACTTTATTGTGTGTACACAGTAAAGTTGTGATGGGCCAAATTTTAATGATTCATCCTCAATAGACTCCATCAGTAATGCTGGCCAAGTGAAAACTAGTTTCCTATGTTGTGGGAAATATAAAAGAAAGTGGTCATGGAAAATCAGCAACATCAACGGATCCTACTACTGCTTACAGTAATGAGAGTATAGCTCAGGAATTAATACCTTATTGCATAGGACACATTGCCATGAATAACTGAACCTGGAAATCTTGAGATCTTTTTTACCATAACAGCATACGACCATATGGGATCAAAAGTAGGCATTCAGCCCACTGAGTCTGTTCGTCATTCAATGAGATCCCAGCTAATCCAATAATTCTCAACTCCACTTTCCTATCTTTTTCCATAAGCCTTGATTCCCTTTTATCTCAGCTTTGAATATACTTAAAGGCCCATCCTCTGCTGTAAAGAATTCCACAGATCCTCTAGTAGAAGAAATTCCTCTCCACTTTCATCCTACATTGGCAATCCCTTACACTGAGATTATGCCATTGTGTCCTAGACTCTCCCACAAGAGAGGGAAAAAATCTTTCTGCACCTACCCTGTTAAGTGCTCTAAGAATATTGCATCTTTTAACAAGCTCATGTCTCATTCTACTAAACTCCAAAGAATACAGGCCCAATCTACTCTACCTTTCCTCATAAAACAATCCCTCCATACCTGGGATTAATCCAGTGAATCAGTATTTGTTGACCATTATGGATGTGTCCACTAGATTTCTGGAGGCCATTCCTTTATGCAAAATTACAGCTGTGGAAGATTGTCGGAGATTTACTCAAAATTTTCACCAGATGCACACTACACATAGAAATAAAACCAGATCAAGGGTCAAATTTTACATCAAAATTATTCAGGGAAGTTATGGATATCTTAGGAATAAAGAATTAAAATCGACTGCATACAATCCAGAATCGCAGGGAGCAGTAGAACAGTGGCATCAAACTTTAAAGACCATGTTGAGGGCTTATAGTCAAGACCATACAGGTGATTGGGATAAAGGAATTCTGTTTCTACTTTTTGCAATTAGGGATGTGCTAAATGAATCTACCAAATTCAGTCCATTTGAGTTTGTTTCTTGGCATGAGGTGAGAGGACCACTAAAATTAATTAAGGAGAAATTGGTGAGTCAGAATTCAAAGACCACATATTTGGACTGTGTGTCAAATTTTAGGGAACAATTCAATCGAGTGGGGAAGTTTGCTAGACAGTATTTAAAAGTAACACAGCATATGGTAAAACAGGGAGCAGACAAGAAATCAAAAATTTGCAATTTTGCAAGTGGAGATATTGTTAGTGTTACTTCCAGTGACAGGTGAATGTTTAAAAACAAGGTTTAGTGGACCTTATCAAGTCGAAAGAAGATTGAGTGAGGTGAATTATTTGATAAGGACTCCAGATAGAAAGAAATCTCACTGAGTGTGCCATGTGAATATGTTCAAAAGGTATCTTGATAGGGAAGGAAAGCAAAAGAAGAATGTATTACTGGTTACAACACAGAGTGAAGAGCCAAGTGCAGAGGATTTTGAATTAGAAATTCCTCAAATTAAATTGGAAAATGAGGAAGTTCTCAAAAATTGGGATAAATTATTGAGGTATCTTGCAGAGGAAAATCAAAATGACCTGTAAATGTTATTACTATTGCATGGGGAGATATGTGGGAATAAACTGGGAAGTACTGAATTTAGTTATGCATGATGTATATATATGAAATGTTGTTTCAATTAAACAACATCCTTATAGACTTAGCCCTCTCAAGTTGGCACAGGTTCAAAGAGAGATTGAATGCAAGCTCAACGACACCATAATCGAAGTAAGTTGCAGTGATAGGAGCTCACCCATATTAATGGTCCCAAAACAGCATGGTACCCAACGATTATGTGGAGACTATCACGAATTCAATGCAGTTACAAAATCTGATTCATATCTGATTCCATGTTTGGAAGTCTGTATTGAGAAGAGGGACAAGCAACTTGTATTTCTAAGTTGTACTTATTCAGAGGATACTGGCAGGTACCTTTATCCAAATGAGCGAATATAGTTTTGCTTTTTTTGACACTGAATGGACTATACTAATTTAAAGTCTGTTCGTCATTCAATGAGGTCACGGCTAATCCGATAATCCTCAACTCCACTTTCCTATTCTTTTTCCATAAGCCTTGATTCCCTTTTATCTCAACCTTGAATAAACTTAAAGGCCTAACCTCTGCTGTAAAGAATTCCACAGATCCTCTAAGAGAAGAAATTCCTCTCCACTTTCATCCTACATTTGCAACCCCTTACACTGAGATTATGCTGTCTTGTCCTAGACTCCTAATCCATGCCATTTGGTATGAAAAATATGCCAGCTACATTTCAAAAGCTAACCAATAAAGTCATTTCTGGATTACCCAACTGAGTGGTGTACATTGACAACCTGGTGATTTTTAGTCACACAAGGAAGGAATATTTGCAGCATTTATTGGAATTATTCGATTGACTTCAGGAGGCAGGCTTGGTGATAAAGCTAGCTACGAGTGAATTCACAAAAGCCAAAGGCATGTTCATGGGCCATGTTATTGGACATGGACAGATGGTCTCACTGAATGTTAAAACCAATTTTATTGGGGAATTCTCCATACCATTGACGAAGGGAGCATTACTATGATTCCTGGGATCAAGTGTGTTTTATTGGAAGTTTGTACCAAATTTTAGCAGCATGATTGTTCCAACTTATTGAAGAAGTTCAGAAAATTTCATTGGATTCCAGACTGTCAGAAGGCATTTGACAGCCTGAAAGCTGTGTTAACCACTGCCCCAGTGTTAGCCACAACTAATTACACAAAGCCAATCAAGGTGGCTATCGATGCGAGTGATAAGGGTGTTGGTGCTGTACCCTTACAAGAAGATGACAAGAAGATAGAAAGACCTAGTGGGTATTTCTCCAGGAAATTGAATACTCAAAAACCAAAATAAATCCATAATTGAGAAAGAGAGCTTGATGTTCTTGTTGGTGTTACAATCTTTCAACATTTATATTGCCAGTAATGTGTCTGAGACGATTATATATACTGATCATAACCTCATTAAAGTTTTTGGAGAAATTTAAGGACAAAACTTCCAGACTGTTTAGGTGGATCTTATGACTGCAGCTATTCAATTTGAAAATTATACATAAGACAGGATGAGAAGACTTAATTGCCAACGCATTGTGGCGACTTGGATGAAGAAAGACGGAGGCATTAGGTGACAGGAGTAAACAGGCTGAAATAGAATGTAGTAGTGTATGTTTGTATGCTTAGAGTCAATGTACTGTTTATATATTGTAGTGTAATAATAGAGTAAGACTAAGTGGTTTAAAATGAACCCATCTTTGCACATTGATTTTTTTTAAGGGGGAGGGGGTGATGGTGCTGTCACTTTAAAAAGATTATTACGTGCTGGGTTTTTTTGAAGAGAGATTGGAAAGGCAAGGATAGCAAAGTGGCTACGGGAGATAGCCTAAGTCTCCAATCAGAGACACCTTTGGGTATTTTTTAAAAACAATTTTAACAGTGAAAGAGGAGTGGCCAGTTCTCATAGATCAAGCTTTCTAGATTTTTTTTAGCTATAACAGTCAGAAGCTGTTCAGGCCCCAGAAGAGTTGGAGTTTCAGTAAAATAATTCCTAGCTGCTACATTCTCTGAAATCTCTCTTGATGTTGTTTCCTCCTGGATTGGAGAATTGCCTGTAAGAAGCTGTGTCTGAATTTACCTTTTTGCCAAAGGGTGTGTTTATGGGATGTTACTATACTGGAACAGTTAATTAGTAATAGGTACTGTATCTATTATTCAGTTAAATTTTACAGTAGTTAAGTTATTCTAAATTCCTCTTTCTTTTGTATGTATTTTAACTATCGTATTTAAATAAATTGTGTTTTTCTTAACGTTGAGTGGTTTGGCCAGTTGCATCACATCTGAAACACGCACTTCACTTCTACCTTTAAAGTAAGAAAAGGTTAGGGTCTAGGCTACCATCTTAAAATATTTTGAGGGGGTCTGGTCTGGTCCATAACAAATTCAAACAGGCACTACAACTGGCTTTGTCATTAGAAAATGTGGCAAGTGGAGCATGTGAGTTACCGGGTATGTCTCACTGAGGACATATTCTAAACAGAGGGACTGTAGGTCAGTCCATAGCAAAACCCTAAAACAAAGCCAAACCTCAACCAAACAGTTAAGATTTTGTTCAGCATCTGGGCCAGCAAGCCATTGTAGTTGTTGTTGGTAAGAGTCAGCAAAAGAGTCCCAATAGGCATGAACTGAGTCAGAAAATCATAGGCTATTGAAAAAGGACAGCCTTGGAAATGATCATGTAGGAAAGTGAAGAAGCAGATATCATCTTCTAAGGTGTTGGCACACTATTATCCTAAGCTAGATCTGGTGCTGACTTGCAACGCCTCCCCATATGGTATCGGGGTAGTGTTGGCTCACAGATGGTCAATGGATAGGAACACATAACAACACATGCTTCCCGGACTTTGGCTGATATGGAGTGTAAATACGCCCAGGGAAGGAAGGTTTGGTGTCATCTTTGGTGTGAGAAAGTTCTATCAATACCATTACGGGCATAAATTTGTAATAGCAACAGACCACAAACACCTGCTAGGGCCACTCAAAGAGGATAAGGTCGTGCCACCTATAGCTTCAGGCTGAATTCAGCAATGGGCTCTCATTCTAGGTGCGTACAACTACAAGTTGAAACACTGTCCGGGAGGCCAAGTAACAAATGCGGATGCATTGAGACTCCAACCACTGGCAGATATACCACCGGTGGTGCCGCCACTGGAAGAGTCCGCTTTGGTTTTAAACTTTCGAGACAACCTTTTGGTCACCACTGACAATGTCAGACTGTGGATGCAAAAAGATCTTGTCCTGGCAAAACTGAAAAATGGAGGTAATTGGGGGAACCTTTCTGGACCCAGCAAGACCAGATCACTGTAGAGGACAGCATTTTATTAGGGGGAGCAAGAGTGATTGTCCTGAGCAAAGGTCACCACCAGGTACTGGCTGAACTCCACCAGGATCATCCAGGGGTTTCCAAAATGAAGATATTAGTGAGAAGTTATGTCTGGTGGCTAGGATTAGATGCAGACATAGCTGTGATGGTTGGGCAGTGCCCAGCATGCCAAGAAGGAGAAATATTAATGCCAGCAGCTCCCCCACATTTATGGGAATGGCCAATTAAACCATGGGCTTAGTTACACATTCTTAGTCATTGTGGACACCCACTCAAATTGGTTGGGCATGCATAGAGTTCATTCGTCAAACACGGGGACGATGGTGGAAAGACTGCGCACATCTTTTGCAATACACGGACTCTCGGAAGTTTTGGTCAGAGACAACAGGCCATCATTTACCAGCAGGGAATTTGAGTATTTCCTAAAGTCAAATGGCATTCAATAATATAAGGACAGCTCCATACCATCCATCATCCAATGGTCTGGAAAAAAGAGCAGTCCAAATGTTGAAGGCAGGCTTAAAGAAGCAGCCCACAACTTCGCTCGATACCAAACTGCCCCGGTTCCTATTTGATTATCAGACCACCCTCATGTAACCACAGGGCTATCTCCTGCAGAGTAGCTTATGGCAAGAAGGTTCTGTACCACATTAAATCTGATCTTCTCAGACCTTTTGAGGGGTGGAGGGGCCAAGGGTAGAGTGAAACGGCATCAGGAATACCAATACCGTACACAAGAGTCCTCTAAGTAAGAGAGACAGTATACTTCCGGGGACAAAGTTTGGTGCCAAAATCATGGAAATGGCCCTGCATGGGTAAAAGGCATGGTTAATGTGAGGTCAGGTCCCATGACATACAAAGTTTGGGTAGTTGAGGCGTTCCTGAATAAGCATGTGCACCACATGAAAGCTGCAAACACACAAATGGGCAGAAGCAAAACATACCCAGCCTCTCAGAACAACCAGAAATGCTGTTGGAGCCTCTCCATTTAACGTTGAAGAAACCTTGGAGTCTGAGATGGACACAGTGGATGTCGCAGCCTCTATGCCTTTACCGCCTGAAGAAAAGGATGAATTTCTTCTGAGGTGTTCTGGGCGCAAGAGGCAGGTTACGGGCTGGTACATGCCGTCTGTATCCAAGATTGAGTCGGAGGAGCTAGAACAGGTGGGAAAATGCCCCAGGAGAGGCTACAAGAAATGGAACAGGCCTAAGTCCCTATATTTAGAGGGGAAGGAATGCACTGATTGTAATGAGGTTAGCCAGTGGACCTCACAGAGTATGAGTTCCCAGATTGGACCAAACTAACAGCCCCAATCAGGGACTCCTGGCCAACAGATATAAACAGGAGTGTCAGAAGTTTGGTTCAACTTGAGACCTAGCTATGAGGAAGCCAGACCAGCGTCAAGTACTATGCACGTGTAAATAAAGGGTGATTTGGTGATGGGATACCGGCCTCTGTGGAGTTATTTCTGATTAAATGCTCTCTTAACACCAAAAGTGCCATGAGGAAAAGTGCAAGGTTCTGACCAATGTTTCAATCATTGTGGTCAACTAGCTTTCCTGAAAAGAAAAGACCCCGCAGATACTACATGGAGCAGTAAGGAGGGAGAAAGGATTTAAGGAGCATGTTACCTCAACTCAGATTCTTCAATATATCAGTTGGAAAAAACTGTCATTTCTGGAAACAGATATAATTTCATTGCTACAGCTGGTAAAAGATGTCCCATTTAGGCTGACTAATTCAAAATGCAAACAATTAAATCTTGCAAAATTCATAATGAGCCCTCCAATTATTTTAGTACTGGGATCAAGATTTCCTCAAACTGCTAATAAAAACAGTAATTATGTGTACTGTGAAATGCTTGGTCATTCACTTAAATATTCTAATCTAAACACAAACAGAAATCCTTTTCAAAAATCCATGCTAGCATAAACTTGACTGGATTCCTCTTTATAAATTGAACTAATATTGTCAAGTGAAGTATGCTAATGAGGAGACTACATTTCATGGGCTGTACATTGAAAACTTGATAACTTATGAATATTTGATGTTTGAAACAGTATTTTCTCCTAACTTGCTATGCTTGAATTGGACATTTTGTACAGTATGAGAGACAGTGAATGGTTCATAAATTCAAGCCCTGTGCTTGGGATTAGGTATGTGTTCACCTACTGCTGATGACACATTACTGTGCAATGAAATAATATTTTATTTGAAGTTATAAAGTACCAACGCTCATACAAGGATAACAGTTTTCAGCCTGCTTGTAGATTGCAAAATTGCACTCTGAAACTACAGAAATTCCATTTGCTATGCAATATACTCATGAAGCACTGTAAAGGGCTTTACCCAAGGTCAACAGTTTTAAAATATAGTTGCAGTATTTTCCCAGGTATCAATTTCTGATACCTTGTGTAATTTGACACCCTGACCAGTATGTTGCACAGGGTAAGGGTTCACTGCCAACCATCCTCTTTTTTTCTTTGTTTTGCCTTGGGTCTATCCAATGATCAGCAATTAAGAATACACAATGGTAGAGTGTATGAACATGGGATTTAGGAGCACAATTATGATGACTGGCTTTTCAATTTTGCTCATTGTTGCAATAAGGCCAGATCTGATCTGATTACTCCATCATCCTGCCTACCCCCTATTACTCTTCACCCCTTTGCTAAGTAGGAATTTGTCTACAACTACCTTAAAAGAATTCAAACACACTCCTTCAATTGTCTTCATGATGATCTTTCTGACAAGTCCCATCATTTCTGCCTTTATAATCCAACCAACCATGTGGTTGTAGTTAGGAGGAGGTTAGAGTTAGGAGTTATACACCACTTCCATAATTAAGTTTTTGCCTTTATCAGTTCTACCTAAACTGCTTCTGGTTTCTCGAACTTGGCTCCTTCACTGTTCTGCTATCATCATTAATTAATGCTATAACTAGAGAAGATATTTCTGAAAAATCGTGCAGTGAAAATATATGGGTAGAAATTAAAAACAAGAAAGGAAAGATCGCCTTGATGGGATTGTACTATAGGTCCCCGAATAGTAAGGTGGAAATTGAGTAACAAATATGTAGGGAGATCTCAGATATAGGTAAGCATAATAGGATTGGAATAATGGGGGATTTTAATTTTCCAAACACTGACTGGGGCTACCAGAGTGTTAAAGGTTTGGATGATGAAGAATTTGTCAAATATGTGCATGAAAATTTTCTTTAACAATATATGGATGATCCTAGAGAAAGAGCAAAACCAGACCGTTGTTTGGGCAATATGGTAAGGCTGGTGACTGAAGTAAAACTGGGGGAACACTTTGGGTCTCGCAATTATAATTCTATTAGTTTCAAAATGGTTATGAAAAAGGATAAGCCTTCCATAAAAGTTAAAGATTTTAATTGGAGTAAGGCAAATTTTGATGGTATGAGACAAGAACTTTCAAAAGTTGATTGGAGTAGACTGTTCACAGGTAAAAGGACGTCTGACAATTGGGAGGCTTTTAAGATTGTGGTGACGAGAGTGAAGGGTAAGCCTAGTAAGATTAAAGAACAATAAATGAATAAAGATATTGAGATTTTGGTCAAGAATAAAAGAGAATCTTATTTTTAAAAAGACAGAGAAATAAATTTAATGTTTTAAAAACAGCTCACATTACAGAAAAGGAAGTTTGAAAGGTCTTAGAGATTATAAAGGTTGATAAATCTCTGTGACCTGATCTAAACCTATCCCAGAATGTTGTGGGAAGTAAGAGAGGAAATTACAAGACCTGTTGCAGAAATATTTGCATCATCTATAACCACGGGTGAGGTGCCTGATGACCGAAGGGTGGCTAATGTCGTACCTTTGTTTAAGAAAGGTTGTAAGGAGAAACCAGGGAACTATAGAGCTGTGAGTCTGACTTTGGTTGTGTGTAAGTTGTTGGAGACGATTATAAGAGGTAAAATTTATGGACATTTTGAGAGGCAAAAATTGATTAGGGATAGTCAGCATGATTTTGTGTGAGGAAAATCTTGATTGAGATTTTTTGAGGAAGTTACCAAAAAGATTGATTACGTTGTTTAGTTGGCTTTTAATAAAACCTTCGGAAAGGCCCTGCATGGTAGACTAATTAGTAAATTTAGGTCACATGCGATTCAGGGTAAGCTTGCCAATTGGATACATAATTGGCTTAATAGCAGGAGACAGAGAGTAATAGTGGAGGGTTGCTTTATGGACTGGAGGCCTGTGACCAGTGGTGTTCCACAGGGATCGGTTCTGGATCTTCTTTTGTTTGTCATCTATATAAATGATTTGGATGAGAATATAGAAGGCAGAGTTAGTAAGTTTGGGGATGATACCAAAATTGGTGGCATAGTAGACAGTGAAGAAGGTTTTCTGAGATTACAAAGGAATTTTGATGAAATGGGTCAATGGGCTAAAAGATGGAGATGGAGTTCATTCTGCATTTTGGCACAACAAACAAGGGTAGGCCTCATACAATTAATGGTAGGGCAGAACAGAGGGACCTAGGGTTGCAAGTACATACTTCATTGAAGTTTGCATCACATATAGACAGAATGGTTAAAAAGATATTTGGCACACTTGCCTTCATTGCTCAGTCCTTTGAGTATAAGAGCTGGGACATCATGTTGAGGTAGTACAGGACATTGGTGAGGCCTCTTCTGAAGTACTGAGTCCTGTTCTGGTCACCCGATTATAGTGTGGATACTATTAAGCTGGAGAGGGTTCAGAATAGATTTACCAGAATGTTCCCAGGTATAGAAGGTTTGAGTTATAAAGAAAAGCTGGATAGGCTGGGACTTATTTCACTGGAGCATAGGAGGTTGAGAGGCAACCTGATAGAAATTTATAAAATAATGAGAGGCATAGATAGAGTTAATGATAGTTGTCTTTTCCCTAGGATGGAAGATTTTAAGACTAGCGGGCACATTTTTAACGTGAGAAGAGGGAGATTTCAAAAAGCCGTGGGGGCAAATATTTTACATAGAAAGTGGTTCACCTGTGGAATGAACTTCCTGAGCAAGTGGTAGATGTGGGTACAATTATAACATTTAAAAGTACATGAATAGGAAGGGTTTGGAGGGAAATAGGCCAGGAGCAGGCAGGTGGGAACAGTTTAGTTTGGGATTATGTTCAGCATGGACTGGTTGGACCAAAGAGTCTGTTTCCATGCTGCATAACTCTATGCCATTCTTTATAAGAGCCAACCCTTGATCTTTTCCTGGCTGTCTGTCCTTCCTAAATGTGACGTATCTTTCAATATTCAAGTCCGAATCTATGGTACGCTGCAACCATGTCTCTGTAGTGACTATCAGATCGTACTTCGTTATCTCTATTTGTACTATTGGTTCATCTCATTATGCTACATACATTCAGAAACAGAGTTTATTTTAGTTTTGTGCTTTTAATAATTTGTAATTTCTAGCCTCATCTGTAGATTTATTCTTAGATATGTAATCTGCATCCCTTCATGTAATGATTTGTTTATTGATCCCCATCTTGATAACTTTCTCTGTTGACTTTTCTCTACTCCTTGATTTACTGCACCTTCCCAAATGAGATCCCTTGCCCCCACTATTTTGTTTAAAATCCCCTCTACAACTCTGGTTACATGAATCTCGAGAACATTGTTCCCAGCACGGTTCACAAGTCAACAGTCCAAATGTACAGTCCCAACTTGACCCAGTGTTGGTGCCAGTGCTCCACAAACTAGAACACACCTCTTCCACACCAATCTTTGAGCCTTACTTCAATTTTTCTAATCTTGTCTGTCCTATGCCAATTTACATCTGGTTCAGGCAATTATCCAGGGATAATTAACTTTAAGGTTTTGATTTTAATTTGGTGTCTAACTCCTCATCCTGTCTCAGCAGAACCTCTTTCCTTGTGCTGCCTATCTACTCTTCTCAGAAAACAGGAAGGTTTATTACAAAATAGCAATTAGTACAACTACATTTGGTTAGACATAACTACTAAAAACTTAGGGAGCTGGGACAAATACATTGGCTGTCTCCAAAAGATAGAGCAGAATTCCTTACCTATCGCCACAGACTCACTAGAATGGATAGAGCCAATGCAACATGAAAATTAACCCCTTCAGAACTAATAACTTACACAATAGTAATGCTTACCATAACCTGCTAGGGCTTTTTTAAAAAGTGCTTCTTACAGCGAATAATGCTACTGACAACATTTGCCGGTTGCTAAGTAACAAAACATGTGGTCTATTTGTTGTAAATTAGCAATCAGACTCAGGTCAGAGTGATCTGATGCCTGTATCTTGCACCAATTACTGCTGTTGACTGTCATTTAAAAACTTACTGAGGAGTACAATTTGAGCTATTGTTAGTTTAACAATAAGTTAATTTAAATACATCTCCCTTTCGACTTGGATTGATGAAGAAAAGAGAATTTATCCTCTGTATTTTAACACCTTATTCCTACTTCCATGACCAGCTGCTCAGAACGTGAAATAAATTGGTTGCTCACAGTCATAGTTCAGTTACCAACTGACATGAATTTTCAACGCAAGAATAACCCATTTTGACAATCCTAACTCTGAAAAGACCAGTATGAAATGACAAAGAATAAAACTGTTAGTTGGTGCAATACAGTGTTTGAGACTTCATTAGCAAGCAGTGCTGCGTATTACTGAGGTGTTGTCTATTGTTTATAGTGCTGCAACAGTATAAGTTCATTTTAGACTTGATAATAAAAGAACTAAGTCATGCTTTTACCAACCCTCAAGCTCTGGCAGGCTCAGAACTGAGTGGGAGTGGAGGGTGGAGGTGACAGATGAAATCTCTGTGTAATTGAAGATTTGCATAATGTTTGAATCCCTGAACAGTGGATACCTGCTTTTATCTCAAGAACAGAGAATCTGCAATTTGAACCACATTTTTAATATCTTTCTGCAAACAGAACACTTTTTTTCCCACCGATAAGTAATTTTAGCTGCTTAACCACAGCATTTCCCCTTCCCATTTAAACATTTCCAGATTAATCTGTGTCTTCGCATGGGTACTTGATGACTGTATTCCTTTCATCTTGTTCTGCTCCTTTTTAAACAGTCCTTGTCTGTAATTTCTTCCAATTCTAGTTATATCTATGCCTGAAATATTATTGATCTGGCCTCCTTACAGATATTGCCAGACTGACAAATATTAGCTGTATTTTCCAGTTTAGTTTCAGATTTCTAATATTTATAATTTGCTGTTTGTTTACTAATGAATTGAAAATATGGCGTATTGATATTTCAGACTAGGCCAACTATGTCTATCATAAAAAAAGACTTGTTTATCTTTAAGCTTTAAAAAAAATACAAACTGGAAGGAATTATGTATGCCTCTCATATTCTCATAAACACACACTTGCAAAGGAATAGCATAATCAATAAGATGTTTCAACAGAAAGCAATGGATGGTTAAATGGCTCATAGAAAAATTAATTCTGTTTGGGGAATGATTTTACAAGCAGGATCTGTATGCCAGTGAACAGTACATAAAACTGATGACTAAGTGTGAAAACATATAGGGTTTGAGAGACATAGGCTATGGTGAAATGGCAAAATTAGGCAATAAGTGTGGGTATAGGTGGAATGTGATGCAGTGTCTATGGTTGGAGAAATCTGGCCCAGTGTGGAGGATAGGTGTTGAGTCATAAAGCAGTCATCAGGTCAGGGTGTAAGGAGTCTGGGGAAGATGTAGTTTGCTGTGTGTGAAGTGCATTTGGGGTTAATTTAATAGCTGATCAAGAGCTACACTATGTATTTATTGATCTAAAATTTCCCAACTAACTCCTTTATTTAACTTCATCATAACAATTCAAAATTTCTGATTTAAGTGGAGACTTTCAGAAGATTCTAGGCATAGAGGAATAGTACAGAGGAATCTTCAATTTTGTGGGCAATTTCCTCAAATTCCACTATGATGGGAATTTCACAGAATCCCCATGTCCAACTCTGATCTATGCTAGAATAAGAACAGTAGAAAGATCACTGGACCCCAACATTAACTCTGCTTCCTCCCCACAGATGCTGCCAGACGTGTGGAGTTTCTCCAAAAATTTCTGTTTTTGTTTCAGATTTCCAGTCTTCCATTTAATTTTATTATACTGGAATAATGACTGCCTGGCTGGCAGAAAATCCAGGCTAATGCCTCCATGTCCAATGGCCAATTTTTACCCTGCTGTGTGAATGTTCTCTTGCTGAACCCATAACCACTTTATGTCATGCCCCACTGTTCAATTGCATTTCCTTTGCAAGGACATAGTGTGGAATTAAGTGTTAATGACATCTTTAAGTACACTACTTGTCATATTGGTGTCAGATCACATGGACTGGAGTCTGAACCTGTAGAGTTCCAGAAAACACCCTCCCTTAACTCTTGCATTAAATTATGTTTAATAAAGCCTGTTAAAGTTCACTTATAAGAATGTAGACATCAACTTAAGGCATAGTGTCAGACTGTGATCGGATGCAGACTAGTGGCACAAAATGCCTGAAGTGAAAGTGAGAGACAATGCAGTGCTACAAGTGATAACTGAGGCAACCCCAGCAATGTGAACACCCATGAGCACAGGGTGGGGTTGTGGGGGGTTGGGGGGGGAGGGGGGGAACAGTCTGAAGACAAGCTCAGAAAAGTCAGTAAGCAGCAAAAGGCAGTCTTCAAGGCCCAGCTACCTAGTTACCAAACCACAGACGGGGAATGCCCAAGCAACAGCTGAAAAAGTACAGCAGAAAATCCACAGCAGAGAATGCAACATGAAGCATCAATCGTACACAGCGATTAATAAATCCTTGTCAATCAGAAGCAGAAAGAGAACTGCGCAAAAGAGGAAACCTATCCTACAGGGAGAGAAAGCCCCTGCAAAAACTGAAAGAACAACTGTGGGAAAAAAAAGCATTTCAGTCACCATAACATGCACAGTGAATACACTGATGATGGAAACAAATGTTGACTTTACCAGACCGTTTAAAAAGCAGAGAGGGAACGTGACCAGGTGTGCATCGGGTACAGTGGTTTAGTAGATGCCGCTTTGCTTCAGGCCTCAATGCAAAACCAGTCAAAAACCAGATTGGCTGCATTCCTAATGCCATTCACACCAGATAAGGTATTAAAGATAAAACTGCAGCATACAATGATGTAATGAAAGCATTCAATTTTTTCAGTTCAAGGCAAATCTTAATTATGGATAGGTCAACCAGAAGCCAGGAATTTTTTTTAAAAATTAGCCTACTTTTCTAATCAACCTGTTCAGAAATGTTGGTACATACCTCTGGAGTGGGTGAAACTTGAACCTGGGTCATGTGGTCTGGGGGTAGGAACACTACCACTGTACCACAAGAAGGCCCCTTTGGGGAAGCCATTGATTTTGTTATAAACAATTTGTAGCCTCTGCGGATAATTGTTAGTGTGGAACATTGAAGGAAGACCTCTTATGTGACTGCATTGGAATGTGAGTACAGGATGAAAGTCTATCAGATTTTTTTAACAGTTTAAATGTTGTTACATTGAAGATTAAATATTACCAGAAACAGGGCTGGTCACCAGATAGTGTAAATTTCACAAGCAGAATGGATTTTTTTCCACGGGCACAGAGAATATCCTTGGGGTAGCCCAGTGACTATGACGTTTCTTCCTCAAAGAGCTGTTACACAGTGGAAAGAAAGCAACAACCACAAGGGGAAAGAGGATGCCATTGCTTCCAGCCACAATGTGGTGGAAAAGTTTCACATAAGCCTGGCTCCTGCCCTGGCACCAATGCAGAATATCAAACCCATCATTGGGTAAATCATTTTCAGGTAGTTTACAGAAGCAGCAATGGGAGATCTTAACCCACAGCAAGAAAGTTTCTAAACCAATGACCTCAATCTGCAACTGTCCAAGGAATAGATGTTATTGAGGATCAAGAGACATTCTTCTTGGGAGAAGTTGTAGCTCAACAATGGAGAGAAGCTAATAAAAAGCTATCCAAAGGAAAGTATTCGCTTAACCCAAATTGAAACCCACCATTAGCACTCACCTGTTTAACTCCCTGTGCAGTTTTCCTCGGGGTAACCTGTTGCTCCTCAGTTCCATGTTGGCGTTCATGGTTATTCTCCTTTCTGTGAACATTTTTGTCCCTATCACCAGTTTATAAACAGGTATAAGCAGAGCGGACGTACAAACAGAAAGTCCTGGAGAGAATCAATAGATCTGGCAGCACCTGTGGAGACTGAAGCAGACTTAACATTTCAAGTCCAGTTTTATTCTTCATTGGATCTACTTGAAGACGAGTCACTTTTTCATGCAGAGGGTGGTGCATGCAGGAATGAGCTGCCAGAGGAAGTGGTGGAGATGGTTACGATTACAACATAGAAAGGGCCTCTGGATGAGTACATGAATAGGAAGGGTTTAGAAGGATACGGGCCAAATGCTGGCAAATGGGACTAGATTTATATAGGATATTTGGTCAGCATGGACAAGTTGACCCAAGGGTCTCTTTCCATGCTGTACATCTCTGTGACTCTTTGACTCTATTAGAATTGAAATATTAACACTGGTTTTCTCCACAGCTGCTGCCAGACCTAGTAGATTTATCAACCTTTATGGTCTACATTTTAGGTTGAAGCGTCCAAAGTACTTTGCTTATTCTTACATTTCCTGACATGATTCCCTTTTTATCCTCATCTTATCCTCTTTCCTCCTTATCTTGTCTGTTGATGGTTCTCCCATCTTCTTTGTTAGATTTTTTCTTCCTAGCAAACTTTGTGATTTATTCTTTACCTGTGACCTCCCTCTGAAATGCTGTAAAATGTATCCTGTTGACTCTTAAGTTGTACAGCTCTCTGCTGGACATTTCTCATCTGGGGC
>NC_063344.1:45112043-45258499 GCF_021869965.1 Rhincodon typus | reverse complement strand
TCGGGCCTAGACCCTTCATGAAGGGTCTAGGCCCGAAACGTCAGCCTCTCTGCTCCTATGATGCTGCTTGGCCTGCTGTGTTCATCCAGCCCTGCACCTTGTTGTCTCGGATTCTCCAGCATCTGCAGTTCCTACTATCTCTCATCTGGGGCTGTCTGGTTAGGTCACTCAGGAGTCATCAGATTGACCCAGACAAATTATTGGTAAGGGAATGAGCACAACAAGGAATCAAGAGAGAGGAATCACTGTTGTGATTGAGGGGGTTGCATAATCCACTGATCTGAGGCCTTTTAGACAGATAGAACATGTCACTCAGACCCATGCACTGTGCAGGACGTAGACCGGTAATCCCCTAATCCCCGGCAATCTTAATATTTTGGCTCCCTGACCTTGAAGGTTTGGCCAGGCAAGCGAACCCTCCTTAATTTAACTCTAAGGGTCTAAGGACAGCTGACAGAGTGGAGGTGGAGGGTCCATCCACTTCTGGAATGTCCTGAGAGGAAACTTCTGAAAGGGAGGGTGTGTTTACGGTTCCTTCAACAGCTGGCAGCCTCCTCGGGAAGAGTGCAAGCCAGGTTCCTTGCGTCCGTACTGCCATACTTTCATTCCTAATGACCAGTGGCTTGGGGAATGGAGTGCAAGTGCATGTGCCCATCAAACCACCCTGAGGCTGTTGACCTGGCTCTCCATGGTAGACATCAATTTGTCTATGGAGGCAGGCAGACAAAGCAACTGGGACCCCATTGTGTAGTTGCACTCCTGCAGCTTAAGGGCTAAGAGCTATCACCTCCTACATACCTGTCTGCTCCACCTGTTATTCTCTGTACATTTGCACAATGTCTGTGATGGTTGACATCAAAGGGTTCTTTCATGCCAGGGCTGACTGGGTGCCTTGACTCAAACAGTGATCTATATGCCAGTGAAGTGGGGCACTCCTTCCTTGGTCAGCTGTGGAGCTGTTGCTGTGAGATGCTCACCAGCTCGTGCTCCAAAACATTCTAAATGTGACAGTCTCACTTACACAATCTGAACCAAGAGGCAGCCATGCCAATATTTTTTCCGAGGCCTCAGTACTCTCGTCTTCTGAGGTCAGGGAGGTGGGTTTCTCGACCATGTTCTTTCTGATCTTCCCTACCACTGTGCAAACCTCTGAGGTCTGAGCATGGCAGTGGCCTCTGGAACCGGACATTTAATCAGCATGTGTGCACCATCTGAGTGGCTTGCAGAGCCAGTAACTTTTCCACTGAGGGCATGAACATTCTGTTGGTCCCTGCAAAGACAGAAGGAACAGAAAGCGTCACATCCAAGTGTTAGAAATGTTGCGTAATGAATGACACTGAGAATGGGACTTACTCAGGTGGCAGGACTTGAATGTCCCTGCGTCCTCCTAAGAGCAGTGCTGGACTTTCCAACTCTAGGATGTCCCTTCTCTTCACCGTCTGAACTACCAGGAACATCAAGTCTCTGTCAAAAAATCTTGAGCATTTTTCCATTCTCTGATACGTTCAGGATGTCTGTCTGTAAATGAACAGGGCAGTTTCCAAATGCCACTGCGCATCTTGATAATGGTGGACTTTTAAATATGGGACAGGTGCCTGCAATGCTGGTCATTAGATGGCTATCCTGCAAATGGAAAGTTGAACCAGGGACAGTGAGTGATAGAATAGAGCTAGAATCTGCAAGGGGGTGTCAAAGGCCAGAGTACAATGTTAGTGAAGTGTATTTCATGAGTATGGTAAGACATCTCTCTCGATCTCCTGGTGAGAAACCCTCTGTGAAATGTGACAGTATTGACACATTCAAAAAATGTAAAATTCGTCCCTATTTTTCATACGTTTCATATATGTATTGTTGCAACATAGTTCTAAACAAGTCCAGACTATCCATGACTCATATCCAGAATCCTAATCACATACTTAAGCCAATAAAAAAAAAAATTATTGCATCATTTCTACATACTCCATGTATTATTTTTATTTATTATGCCTCAAAATCTCTTGAAGTCACTCCTGTCCTGAAGTTATATCATAGTAAAACTAAAAATTGGAGTTTAGATGAATAGTTACTCAAACAAATACTTTTCTGCTCCTCACCTCTTCTTGTTTGCAGGTTGCTTTATTCTATTGGATGTGGAAAGCAACTCAGTATTGGATTCTTGAGGCTTTTAATCTTAGAAACTGATTTAACTGCTAGTTGTGATGACACCCTGAGCAAATTCCTGGCTTACATTTCATTGAGTCACACTGCCTCCTGAATAGCAAATCCATGTTAGGGAACAATTCCAGCATTCATCCACTCTATTATTTATTCTGCTAATACAACTCTGAAGATTAAGTATGTTCAACATTCACAGTGCTAAAAAAGAGTCTATAGCTTTTTTAATGCATTTAAGATCTTTTTGTACCACTTTGATTAAGGGCTGCAGAGCATCGCAGTTGAGCAATGTACATAAACAGAAGTAAGTCCTACTGGATTGAATTAGCTTTGATGTGAAATTCAAATTATCCACATAATCTAAATGCAAGTTAGGATTTGAAACAGGGCAATCTCAACCACAAATTATTTGGTACAAATAGGAATTATGTTTTTCAGTGTACATTGCTCCTGTGAGCAAAGTGACAGAAGTTTTTGGAATGTCTATAGTAGCAGGGACCCAGAAAGATCTCCCTCTGGTCTGCATTATTTATGCACTTGACTGCCATGTTCAAATGACGTATTGATTTCAGACCAAGTTAAAGTATCACGGGAAATCCCACATCGTGCCACATCGAATAAAGAAACATTCCTATCTGACAGCCTGTAGTGAAGCGGGCCCTTTATTTTTTATGTCAGATACATACAATACTCCAAAAACTGGACAGAGAACTTGATATCATTTACTTCTAAGATTTTTTATTTCAATACTATGATGACGTTTTATCACTAATGGTTTCACAAATACAAACAATTCAACGTAAAATGGGCATTCATGATTATTAAGCATCAGCCGCCATGCTTTCTGTTTGGCTTTGATGTTAAAATTCCAGCTTTGTTGGAGGTGAAACTTTAGTTCCATGGTAATGCCAACTGAGACCAAATTGGCAGCTTCTTTACACCCCACTGAATTTTGGTGTCAAAGGAAAGGAGAGTCAGTGGGTTTGTGGAAAGTGTTGCTGACTTGCTGTTGACTTTTTAGCAATACCATACCACCAGAGGAAAATTTGACGAATTTTTTTTGAAATGGAATTTACCAATGCATATAGATAGTTTAAGTGAATGCGCCAAATATTTGCCAGATGAAGTTTAACGTGGGTAAGTGTGAGGTTATCCATTTAGGCAGAGAGGTAGAAAAGCAGCTTATTATCTAAATAGAGGGAAATTTTAGTGTGCTTCAGTGTGGAAGGATCTGGTTATCCCCTTGCATGAATTACAGAAAGCTATTATGCAGGTTCAGCAGATAATAAGGATGACAAATGGAATTTTGTCACTTATTGCTAAAGTATAAAAGTAGGAAAAGTGGTGCTGCAACTCTTCAAGGCATTAGTGAGACCTCACCAGAAGCATTATGTACAATTATGGTCGCCTTACTTAAGGTGGGGTGTAGTTGTATTGAAGGCAGTTCAGAGCAGGGGACTTTAGATTGATTCCAGTGTTGAGGGAGTTGCCTTGTGAGATTGAACTGTTTAGAACTATACTCCCTGGAGTTTAGAAGAATGAGAGGAGTTATAATTGAGATATATAAGATGCTAAAGGAGACTGACAAAGTAAATGTAGAAAGAATGTTTCTCCATGTCGGGCAATCTAGAACGAGACGTTATAGTTTTAGGAAAAGGGGTAGCAGATTTAAAACAGAGATGAGGAGAAATTACTTCTTTCAAAGACTAGTGAATCAGTGGAATTCACTAGTCAAGAGTGCAGTAGATGCTGGGACATTGAGTAAATTTAAGGCGGAGATAGAGAGATTTTTAATTAGTAATGGGTTGAAGGATATGGAGACCAGGCAGAAAAGTGAAGTTGAGGCCAGCTGAGATCAATCATGATGGTAATAAATGGTGGAGCAGACTCAAGGAGCTGAATTGCCTACTCCTGTTTCTAGTTCTTATATTATTTTGTTATGTAATAATTCTACAAGGTTGATTAGCTCAACTGGCAGGATGCCTGGTTTGTAGTGCTAAGAGCATGAGTTCAATTCCTGCACTAGCTAAGATCATCATGGAGGTCCCTCTTTCTCAATTTTTACCCTTACCTAAGTTGTGGTGAACCTAAGATTAAGCCACCACCAATTGTCTAATGAGATGTAGGTCAATGGGTATGATTCTATCTTTTTGCAAAGAAGCAATATAAAACAAAGATGACACTGATCCATGTAAGGTGACATTAGATCACATGATCAAAACCTTGGCCAAAAGGCATATTTTAAGGAAGACATTAAAGGGGGAAAGCAATGTCGAAGGTCAGAGAGTGGTTGGATGGAATTCTAGAGCAGATGGTCTCTGCAATTGAAGGCACCAATGGCTGAGTGCTCAAAATCAGGGTTTCTGAAGAGGTCAGACTGAGATGAATGCAGATGTCTTGGAGGATTGTTGGTTGGGAAGAGATTACAGAGATAGGATGATGTGAGACCATAGAAGGATTTGAAAACACGGATGAAAATTTAAAAATCAAGATTTTCTCATTCAGGAGTTGATGTAGATCAGTGTGCATAAGGCGGTAGGTGGATAGGACTTGGTGCTAAATGAGATATGCCAGCAGAGTTTGGATGTCCTCGTGTTTACAGACATTAGATTGTTGGAGTATGCTGGATTAATCAAGTCTAGATGTAACAAATAAATGTGTGAAGGTTTCAGCAGCCCATGAGCTGAGACAAGAATTAAGTGAACATGTTATTACAAGGGTGGAAATAGGCAGCCTTTGTGATGGCGCAAATATGTGTCGGAAGCTCATCTCAGGTTCACATATGACACCAAGGTTGTGATAGTCTGATTTATTATCAGACACACATTTTGCAGATAGATTGAGTCAATAGTCAGCACCCAGGGAACAGAGTTTGGATGGAAAGTGGAGACTTTAGTCTTTCCAATATTTATTTGGAAGGAAATTTTACTCAGATGTACTGGAGGTCAGATAAGTAGTTTGGTAATTTAGTAACAATGACAGGGTCAAGAGAGATGTAGAGCTGAGTATCTTTCAGGAAAAGTGTTAAAGTCTATTGCCAAGTTCTGGAATCATATTAGAAAGGCAGTCTTAACAGTGCACTTAAAAAAGACATAGAATGATTAAAACAAGTCAACATGGTTTTATGAAAGGGAAATCCTGATTGACAAGCTGTTAGAGTTTTTTGAGGAGGTACCTAGTTAGGTAGCTAAATTTGAATCAGTCAGATGGAGTATACTTGATTTTCAAATTGTATTTGAAAGGGTATTGGGTAAAAATTAATACTCAAGGGCTTATGGAGTTAGGTAACATGTTAGGTTGGTTAGTGAATTAGTTAACAGTCTGCAAGTAGTGAATAGGGATAAATGGGCATTTCTGAGCTGGCTGGCTGTGACTGGAGAAGTGTTATAAGAATCCATGCTGGAGCTGCAGCTAATTACAATCTATATTAATCATGTAAATGAAGATACAGTGAGGAATGTATCCAGATTTGTTGATGATACAAAGCTAGGTGGGAATGGAAGTTATGAGGAGGATGCAGGTATGCTGCAGAGAGACATTCACAGGTTAAATGACTGCACAACAAGATGGCATATGGGGTATAACTGGGGAAGTGTGACATTATTCACTGTGGTTTTAGAATAGAAAAGCAAAATAGGTTCTTTTTTAATATGTCAAACTCTAACTGTTGATGCTCAGAAAGACTTGGATATATTTGTGCAAGGAACATGGAACTTTAACATGTAGGTACAGCAATCAATTAGGAACAGAAATAATATGTTGATCTTTATTTCAAGGAGAGTTGAGTACAAAAATAAAGAAGTCTTGCTACAATTGTGCAGTGTCATGCTGAGACTATGCCTAGAAAACTGTGATAAAACAAAGAACTGTGATGCTGGAAATCCAAAACATAAACAGAAATTACTGGAGAAACACAATAGGTTTGGCAGCATCTGTGGAGAGGAAGCAGAGTTAATGTTTCAACTCCACTACTCAGTTCTGAAGAAGGTTATCAGATTGAAAACATTAACTCCGCTTTCTCTCCACAGGTGCTGCCAGACCTGCTGAGCTTCTCCAGCAATTTCTGTTTTTGTCTGGAATACAATGTGTGGTTTTAGTCTCCACATTAGAAAAAGGATATACTGGCACTGGAGGCTGCAAAGAGAACGTTCACTAGATTGAATTCAGGGATGCAAGGCTGTCCCAAACTGAAAGAATGAATAAATTTGATCTATATTCTCTGAAGTACAGAAAAATGAGAGGTGATCTCATTAAAATATTCAAGATTATGAAGAGGCTTGACAGGATGGTTAGTGAGACAATGCTTCCATTGACTGGGGAGTCGGGGAGAAATTTCTTATTTTGAAGGACTGAATCATTGAAATTTGACAATTATGTGAAAACAGACTGAATAAATTGCAGCTGAGATGGATGGATCTTTGGTCTTTCAGTGATTCAAAGAATATGGAAAGTGGATGGGAAGGTGAAGTTTGAGCTCAAAATCAGCCATGATCATATTGAATGGCCTCATGGTGCCCCCCTGCTCCTAGTTTGTGTATCTCGGGTCTACCCGCAGCACATGGACTGCAGCAGTTCAAGAGACAGCTCACCACCACCTTCTCAAGGGCAACTAGGGATGAGCAATAAATACTGGCCCACTATTGATGCCCTCATATTCACGATGACTGAAGGAAAAAAAAATTATGTTCTAACATATGAAGACTAAGGTTCTGCTTTTGGATGATGCTGCCAAGGGGCAGCATCATAATTTTAGAAAACAAGCTACAGGGCAAACATATTCAATACAACAGTGTACTCAACTGATACAACAGGGAATTGCAGAACATTTTACTTGGATCTACTGGTCTTTAACGTGTTACTTGTGACATTATTTGTTGAGAATCTGCAATGCATATCATGAGAGAAAATTTTTGAAATTTTATAAAAAGGCAAAGTTCACGTGTAAAAAATTTGCATTACAAATATTCATTTGAGACAGAATAAAAGTCCATAGAATCATAGAATTTCTATAGTGTGAAAGCAGCCACTCAGCCCATCGAATCCACAGCGATCTTCTGAAGAGCATCCGACCCAGATCCACACCCCCACCCTATTCCTGTTACCTTGAATTCTCACTGCTAATCCACCTAGCCTGCACATCTCTGGACACTGTGGGCAATTTAGGAAGGCCAATCCACCTAACCTGCAAATCTTTCGACTATGGAGGAAATCGGAGCATCCAGAGGAAATCCATACAGACGCAGGGAGAATGTGCAAATTCCACACAGACAGTCACCTGAGGCTGAAAGCGATTGGTTGAAATGTCATATATAATCCATTCGGTGATGCAACAATTTTATCTTTTAAATTTCATATGCTTCTTTGTTTGGAATGAACGTACTCATTTTTCTCTATCAATAAGTTTAAAATAGCAGAACATTTTCATTCTAACAGTCATTTTTAAAACTTTGCTTCCTTCTATACGGTATGATTAGTTTAGATAGCCACTTAGAGTCACTGTGAAAATCTGTTTATAACCAGGATTTAAATGGTAAATCTAATTTGTTCTGTTTTTCTTGTTGTGAAATTGCTGAGCCAATGAATTACATTTGGTTAGTAGATAAATTTCATTGGATATGCACCCTTATGTTTGTCTGCCTTCCTTGGCCTCACTTGACAATTGCATTTTTCAGGTTTTAAATGAGAATTCAATCATGCTTGCAATTCTAATATAAGTCAATAAATTATGTAATGCGTAGAAACTCACAAGATTAAAAGTTGTTATTTTGTATGACACACAAACCTGTATGTGTTGGTGGCTGGGACTTGTGAAATTTTTCAGAGATCAATTATCATCAGATCTTTCACCATTAGACTCTGCCGAGAAATATTTTGAATTTGCAATAAGACAATTCCAAGCAAATTTCTCCAAAGCAAGCAGGAGCATTAATTGAATACATATTTTTATTTTAATGAATACATATTTGCATGTATATGCAATTTCCTATGATTCTTCCCAAGGATATATGTTGCATTGAATTTGTTAATATGCTTCATACAGTCAGGGCAGGAAAGCTCTGGGATCATAAATATTCAGCATTTAATAGAGGAACCTCCTCTGTTTTTGAAGAAAAAAATGAAGTGACATTCTCTTTAACTTTGTGCTGTTGTCAATATTAAACAGTATAACAAAGAATTTTGACTGCAGATTTTTACATGCTTTGAGTATATTTGGAAGACAAGTGTTCCAAAGAGGATTCTTCTAGGTTTGTCTTTATGGAGAAGGAAGAGCAGAATTAAATTAAGAGGGTGGGTAGCAGGTTAGAGACAATGTAATCTTTCCTACAATACTACAAAATGTATATCTAAAATATAGGAAATATATCTTGTGAAAAATCACAGAAAATCTTAGCTTCTCTCTAGGGAGACAATGCAAATCTAAAGTCACCAGAATCTGACAATCAGCCAACTTCTGCACCAGGGATTGCACTGTCTGTAACCATCAAGGTCACTGCAACTCTCAAGTTTTATTCATCCAGCTCATTCTAAATTGCCGCAGGAAACATCTGCAATATCAGCCAATCTTCAGCTCAGAAATGTACCAAGCCTGAAGCGTTGTTCGCCAGACAAATAATTACTTCATTTACCCCATGGCAAGTCATAATAGAATAAGAGGACTGTGCAATTATTTTTCAAGTGGCAGATTCCCCAAAATTCAGGACATCATTGTTGTTACTACTGGGTCCCTGCAAGCAATTCCATGCCCTTCACAAACTGCAAGAGCTTTCTACACTGTAAATGTGAAGTTGGCTGTAATCAGTGAAGCAGGATTGTGCAAGTGATTGCCCAATTCTCAAGCAGCAGTCATGACACCACTATTATAATGTAATCTGCTGTATCAAACAAAGTGAGGTACATATGGCTGTAGAAGATATTTGTTACCCTCTCAGCCACAGCTCCTTACACCTTGAAGAGCAATTGCAATTGACAAAAGTATGAAGATGGCATAGAACAGATGCATCCACTTGAATCATTATTAAATAAACAGCAAAACATCTTGAAACATCTCATATTAATCTTTCTTCATGTTGAATCAAACTACATGACCACTAGGAAACTGAAGCCTCTATTGCCAGAGCGTTCCCTTGAGACTGTTTCATTTCGGTCTCAGTGATCTATGGCTGTGGGTTTCCACATGCTAGCCAGTACAGGAATGGGAGAATTGAGCAACTGAGCACCTTGGTGAAGAATTAGTGTTGAAGGGCAGACGTCAGATTTCTGAGGCATTGAGATCAGTTCTGGGCCTGTTAGAACCTGTAAAAGATGGACAGGTTGCATCTTAGCAGGACCAGGACTAAAATCCTTGCAAGAAGATTTGGTCCTGTTGATGGAGCTTGCTAAAAATAGATTGCCACGGGGATGGGAAACTGAGAAGGAGCTCATATTGGAATCAAAACTAGAAACAGAAAGTAGAAAATTCAGAATCAAAATTAGGAAATGAATGAAACAAAGGTAGCATAAAACAGGATCAGAATTCAAATGTTATAAAATGCAGAATTAAAGAATTAAAGACAACTTATCTGAATGCACACTGCATTCGCAGCAAGGTTAATTATTTGAGGACGCAAATTGAGATAAGTTGGTATGACTCAATGATCATTTCAGTGAGAAAGCCACAAAATGGCCAAGTTTGGAAACTCAATATTTAAGGATTGTCATCATTTGGGAAGCAGCGACAAGAAGAACAAAAAAAAGAGGTGAGGTCAAGTTCTTAATGAGTAACAAGAGAAGTAACATTAGTGACAGAGAACCCTGGATTTAAGGAAAAGAATATTGAATCACATTGGGTGGAGGTAAGTAACAGCAAGTGGCAGCAACATAGAGATAGAGATTTTAATAGTCATGTTGCACATTGTAAAAATCAGGAAATTAGTAATGCATGTAATGTGACTAGTACAGTAATAATGGGCAACTGCAATTTACATGTAGACTGTGTAAATGGAATCAGCACTAATGCTGTGGAGGATGTTTCCTGGGATTCCTGAAATGTTTCCATAAAAACAAGGCAGAATACAGCAGCAAATGATGTGGGTAATAAATCTGATATAAAACTACAATATATACCCGGTTTACATCTGTATTCTTATTATCAAGTATGCTATAGACCAGACCGAACCCTCTCAAAAAATATTAAGAAGATAGTCTAGACACAAACTTTTTCTTATTTTAAAGGTAAGTGTAAAGTGTTATGTTCCAAATGCAATTCGTTTGGTCAAATTTTGGGCTTCAAACAAAACACACTTTATTCATTCACTATAACCAAAATACAGACAAAATAAAAATTAAGGAAAAGAATTGGCTCTATTGAAATGCTTAACAAAATAATATATATCATAACTACTATTAATTAACTGTTCCAATATAGTAACAGCCCACAAACACACTCTTGGCAAAGACAAATTCTGTAGAATAGATTGTCTCACATGCAATTCTAGCAACAAGGAGAGAACACCAACTTTTAGCTGTAACAGAGAGAGGAATAACAGCTTCTACAACCAGCTCCAAAACTCCAGCAACTGTTACTGAAAGCTAAAACTAAAACATAGCCTGGTTCTGTGGGAGTTGACCCCACCCATTCAGGCTGCTTCTCTTGTTACAGCTTTAAAAAAACCCAAGGTCTCATTTTTTTTCTGAAGAAGGGTCCTGACCCGAAACATCAGCTTTCCTGCTCCTCTGATGCTGTCTGGCCTGCTGTGTTCCTCCAGCTCCACACTGTGTTATCACCAAGGTCTCACAAGCTGTTGACTTTATTGGCATTGAAGCAGTTTACTTAGCATGTCTGTCTCAACTTTTCTTCTTAAAGAAAACGACAAAACACACCTCTTAAAGCCACAGTGTTTCCTATAAGTGGGTAAGGGTATATTCACTTTACATCTGCTGAAAAATGGGGGCAGATTTTCTGATGGTCAGTCGTTGTTCCAGTATAGATGGGAGTTATGCACAGGGAACCTGTAGAATCCCCACCATATTGCACCTGATTGAATTGTTCAAGAAGTTGAATTTTCTTCTGGGCAATTCCTCTTTACCTGGAACCCGCTGAAAGTCTTCATACTATATGAGAGCTTATTGAGGGTTCTGACAAAATTAAGTACAGTAGTTACTCAGGAAAATTCAGGCTATTAAATAGATAGTCTAAAACCTGAGTAACTGTTAAACGGACCCTATACTTACCTTTCACACAATCAACTACACCTCCCATAGGCCACAGACCCAGGCCCTGGTCTGACACTCCTAGGACCTGAAAGTCCCTCCCAGTCCTTCCTGGGACCCGACAACGCCCTTCCCCTCACTGACAACCACCCCCACCCAGGACAGGATGGCCCTGCGCTGGGACTCAATGCTATTACTTGAAACCATACCCGAATCTCCCGTCAACTGGACCCGACTCCTTAAATTCCCTGCTGCCACTAAATCCAACCACCCCCTCTTCTACGCTGCCCCCAACTGGACCTGACTCCCCAGCTCCCTGCTGCCTCTAAATCCAGTCACATTCCCCCACTTCCCCCCACATTCCATCCCCTATTGGACCTGACCCCAAACACCCTGCTGCCACTGGATCCAGCCATCACCCTCGTCTCTGCCCCTTTCCTGATGTCACACTAAATTCCCCAGGAACCCTTTAAGACCCTTTCCGTATGTCCATCCCAGTTACATCTGACCTGACCCCTTGAATACTCCTGTCACTGCCATCGGCCCTGAACCCATACACTGCTTCCACAGCCCCACCAGTCAATTTGTCCCAACCCAACACCCCTCTCACTGGACCTAACCATCCATTCCCAACCCCATCTCTGGCCCAGATCTGAACCGAAACCCTACCTCCATCCCACTAACTTACCCACTGCTGCTAGACCTAAAACCTCCAGACCCAACATTAATGTTCCCCAGGCCCAATTGGACCTGATTGCTCTCACTCACCCTAACCTACTCTAAACTTTACCTGACCCAGATACTTTACTCCCTGGCACCATGCATGCTTCCAATGCCTTCCTATTCACCTGGCACCCTACTCCATAACTATATGGCATCCTACTGTAGCTGGCATCATACTTATCTAGCAGCCTGGTACCCTACCTACCTGTCATCCTACCCCACTGGCAATCTGGCACCCTCCCTTCTCATCACACTAACATCAAATCAATAGATGTCAAAATGGCTATAAGGGTCTTTAAATTCCAAAACACAACAGCTGACTGCTTCAGAAAAGGGCATGGTTTAAATTCCTCTGATGGTTCTGTGTCACAAAAGAAGAGTCAGAATGGAAGCACATCTCTAAGTTTCAGTGAGATTGCTACTCCTCGTAAAATTTGGCCTATGATTTCTTGGAGGTCAGGACAATAGAGGCCTTGATTGCCTTAGATTGGAACTTAAGGAAGCAGCAATATAACCAGCACCACACCAGAACAAGCAGCAGTCTTCACAATATGATTTATTTTCATTCATTTATTTGTATACCTTTATGCAATTATAAAGCCTTACACTTCATGCTCTCACATTATACACTCTTGTGATCACAGCAAGGCCTAGAAGCAGGATGCTGAGGCTCCTGTTCAGCTTGATTAGATGCCATTGGCTGATGACCTCCAGGTTTGGAAGACCATGAGGGCTGTGTCAAGATACTCCACATTCACCTATGCAGGGTCTGGCGCAGTAGGCAGTAAGAAAGATAGTATGTGGGTTGTTAATAGCATGGGAACAGCAAATGAGAATTGGAAGTGCTTTAAGTAATCTCCTCAATTTCATGTCCCCTTTTGCCTCCAATTTCCAGTACTTCCTCCTCTTCAGTTGATAACTATGAAAGCTATGGAACATACATCTAGCTCTCCCTTTCTTCGGTGTTTGATAGACTATTGAATGTCCATAACGACATATGTACTATGCACTTGGTAATTATAAGGGAATTGCATGAAAAACCATAATATATAAAAGGAGAAGAATGGATGCACTTACAAAATAAATGGGCATGATGAGTTACATGTTGGAATATAACTTGACAAGATAGAGTGAGTGGATGAAGTGATGCATACAGCAGAATATTGGTGAATGTGCAACTGTCTTCATCTTTCCTTACCTGCAACATTAAATTACTTCCTGCAATGAATCTAGATGTAAGGCACAATGCTCTAGCTGCTGATTTTCTGTACAGTCTTCAGTTGTACCTGCTTTATGACAGGAGCAGGTTTCTTCCTCTCATTACTAAGGAAGAATAGTTCAGTCTATCCCCTTACATTCACAGCAGTACATTGAGGGACGACTCATTGATGCATAGAGCAGCCTTTGAGCATCCTGAATGCCTTGTTTTCTCTTCTTTCCAACTCTAAGTTCTCCAAATTCCACCTTTGGACTAATCCTTAAAATATTAGGGTAGAGCTTGCATCATGCAGAGTCACAAAGCTGCTATGTAATCAGATCATGATATAAAATAATAATGAGCTGACTTCATTAAAATGTCACTGACTGGTGTGCTGATCTTCATTTCGGAGTTTTCCATCAAATTTGAGTGTCCCAATCTCAATGCACCTTAAAAATATTATAGGGATCATGGAGTAGTTTGTCGAATATCACTGATGGGGAACATGTTAATCGTCACTTTATGGAATTTTATCATCCTTTATCTAAAGCATATACTCTGGAAGAAAGCGCTCCTGTAGCAAAATGATATTATTGTTATCTCTGGGCTAAGAGACCTGGGTTCAAGTCCCACCTACTCCAGTGGTGTCTAATAACTTCTCTGATTAGAAAATATCTAGATTCTGGAATGGCCACTGATTTTGGAAGCATAGGAATTCTTGACACAGTAGTTAGATTGGCAGGTATAGGCTATCTAATGGATACAATTTGTTTAGACTTTTAGGGGGCAATTTATGTAGGTACACAAATGAGACTTTCAAAACACGTATAATTAAGTCTCATAATATTAACAACAAGTTAACAGGATACACTGAAAACTGACATACCAATTAGAAAGCAAAAACTCATGACAAATCATTAAGACTCTTGGAAGTGGGGGAAAGAAGATAACTATTTGAGTTTCTCTACACACAAATGGAAGAGGTTATTTGTAATATTGCAGTTTGCTTGAGATATGTCAATTGGGAATACTGATTACATTCAAAAGGATTTGGACAAAATATTGAATGAAATAAAAGCAAGGAAGATAAATTATCATGAAGGTAAATAAATGTAAAAGTAATAAAGGGCTGAAATTTATAATGAAGACTTGGTATTAATTTAAAATAATTTTTTAACCATATGAGTACTGTGATGAACTGAAGACTGGAGGAGAAAAGTGAGAAGCAAGAGATCCTTCAACCTTCCACCGATTTTCTACTTTTATTCAAGGGTCTCTGCGAATCTCTTCTAAAATTACAGCAGGGAATTAAAGCAGAATAACATAACAGAACTTCCAAACTAGATAGGCAGATCAATAGAGGCATATTAACTGTTTTTAAAATGATTTACAACAACAATAACTTATTTTGTAATTTCAGGATTGAAGGATGCAGCTACAAAATTACCAAGCTTTAATGCGGTTGAAGCTTAAGGAAACTCATCTTGCAGAGTAATAAATAATAAATACAAAATGGGAGATGCTAATATGAACAGTTGATGCTTTGTTAATTAACTTCTTAAAAAAAAGGATTTGCTAAAGATCAGTCAAAAGTGGGATGGAATGGAAGAAGAAATGGAGACATGGATGATGATTAATGTGTCGCAGATCTCTGAAAATGGTTTCTAAGAGATACAGCTGGCAGCAGTGAAGGAAAATTTAAGTGTAAAGCTAAATTAATATTTTAGTACTTTGTCATGTTACGGATCCAGTGAGCTTTACCTGTATTGTTCACCTCTCTTGGGAAGATTAAGCAAATTGTAGAAAATCGATAGTAATCCAAATTGTGCAGGGTCTGTGAAAGAGGTAGAGAAGATGAGCTGAGCAATAATAAGGGCTAAACTGGAGAGCCCCTGAAATCAAACATAGGGCTCATGATGCTCAATTGCCTTGTTTCTATGTGTGTAGGTATTATGACAACTTTGCTTTGTTTGTTCGATCCCGTGATTGTGGTGTGCAGTGAGTAATAGCACAGGTTAAAGCTAACCTCCAGCAATTAAAGGGGATGTGTATTGTTGCTGGAGTATGTGACGCAAGTGCCTTTAGAAATCATTCTGGCGTGAAACAAGGCTTAAAAAGTTGCACAAAAGAAGAAACAGTTTGCTCTAAAGTTCTCAAGCAATACATTGGATGCCTTAATGGGGAAGGTACTCAGGGGAATGAATGTTGCCTCCACACAGGCTAGGTGAATACCCCATAGTGCATATCAAACAGCAAATGCGATCAAATGGATGTCTCAATAGGTCCCTAGATATCAATGATATTGAGCATCAGAACAGTAGGATTGATGGAGGTTCCATCATTGTACTGAATGCATAGTCAGTGGTATGGGATCTAGCAAGAGTGATAGCTGGTACTTTTAAGGTTAAAAACATTAGCTGTCAAATCAGTGTTTTGTACCTGGTTTGACTACCTTCAGCACAAATTCCCAATGCATGCACTACAGACCTACCCAAAATAGCTTCTGGTGCATTCCACACCAGAACTGTTCATGCACAGACAGTTGATAAAGAAATATATTTACAACATATATTAATGTGTGGGATGATGGAAGTGAATATACTATTATCATGTTTGCAAATGACACAAAAATGGATGGCAAGGCGAGCAGTGAGGATAAAACAGAACGTCTCTAGAGTGATATTGATGGTTTAAGTGAGTGAGCAAGAAGTTAACAGATGGAAAATAAAGTAGTAAATTGATAAGGTTATGCAATTTGGCAGGAAGAATAGATGAACGGAATTTTACTTAAATTGAGAAAGACTGCAGAAAGATGCAGCACAGAGGGATTTGAAGGTTTGAAGGTATTTGTGCATAAAGGCAAAAAGCTAGCATCTATGTTTGGCAGATGATAGGGAAAGCAAATAGAATGTTGACTTTTATTTCAAAAGGATGGAGCATGAAAATGGGGAAGCCTGACTAAAATTACACAAAGCACTAATTAAACTACATCTAGGATACTGTCTAGGCATTGGAAGAAGTCCAGAGAAGTCTCACCGGGTTGATCCCGGGCATGGAGCAATTTTCTTATGAGGAGAGGTGGAGTAGGTTCAGCTTTATTTATTGATGTTTAGAAGCATGACAACAGAACTTACTGAAAATTATAACATATTTAGAGGACTTAACAGGGTGTTTGCTGAGGGATTGTTTCCCCTTGTTGGAGAATCTAGGATGAGAGAGCATAATCTCTGATTAGGAGTCACCCAGATTTTTCCTCTCAGATGGTAGTCAATCTATGGAATTCCTCATCACAGAGGGCTGTAGACGTTAGTTCATTAAGAATATGTAAGACTGAGACAGACAGGATTTAATCAGCAAGGGAATTATGGGTTATGAGGACAAGGCAGGAGAGTGGAGTTGAGGCTTATCTGACTAGACATTATCTCACTGAATGGCAGTGCAGACTTGATGGGCCAAATGGCCTACTTCAGCTCCTATATCCTATGGAAATAACATTTGTAGGACCAGAAATATGAATGGCACACAAATGCATTTTGTAGCATAACCATCATAATTTTTTCCAGAGAATAGTTGTGTCCAGGTGTTCCTTTTCCTCAGGTAAGAAGAGAAAAAGAAATGCAAAGGTTGAAATTTGTATGGATTTCAATTTTCTAACCTATATTGCTAGCCACAGGCTCTCAAGAATGACAGGAGGGATAACCTCAAATATATAACCTTTGGATATACTTTATAAAGTGATGCATGACCTACCAATGTCTAAAGTAGAAATAAATTAATTAAATCAAAATGACTGTCTTCTACCCCCTTTTAACCTGAATAGAAAAGTCCATGGCCTAAAAATCTATTGATTGTGTTGCCATTTTAAGGTATTAAAACACAGATACTAAAAGCATATAATACGACAAGTAGCTTGCACACATATTCACATTATGTAGTAGGAGTGCACTGCCGCAAGTGTTTTAAAAATAGAAAAGTGGCATCTCACATGGTACGCACTGAACACAGCCAGCAAAAAAGCGATCGATGTTCAGGAACACCAAGTTTACAAAGGGCTATAAAGGAACTGCTGAAGGCCACTGCTCAAATTGATAAATTACTTAAAATGTACACTGGATATGGAGTTGAGGGGAGTAGACTAACAGTGGTTTTACTGTACAACAGGACCAAAGCATGTCTTCTTGAGACATTAAACAGATAAATATTTTACAACGCACATTTTGGGTGGCAATTTTCAGTGAGGCCCTCATATCTGAAGAAATATATAATAGTGTTTTGTGGTCATCTGTGTAGAATTTCATAAAGGGACCTGAACTTTGTATGTAATCTGTCACTAGTTCCTTGACTTTTAATTACATCTCATTATAAAATGACAGTGAGCAGATTCTGTATGAAAACTTGGCGAATTGTCTTTAAAATCTGAGGTCCAGAACAGCTACTAATGGATACTGATAGCTCTAAACTGCCAGCTGTTATTTGTTTCACCAGCCTTCTTGGGTTTTGTGGTTAAAAGGAACAGGTTGAAAATGTCTGTGAAAGGGAAAAGGTGTTACTTCAATATTTATATCTAGTATCTGCAACTCCTTAGAAAAGGATAGTTAAACATTAAGTAGTCCTGATTCATCTATCATTGCCCCATCCAACTTAACTAAAACATATTGTCTGGTCATTATATCACTATTGTTTGTGGGATTTTGTTGAATTATAATTATACAGTCATATAGCATGGAAACAGAGCAGTCCACACCTACCACGTTCCCAAATTAAACTAGTCTCACCTGCTTGCACTTGGCTCATATCCCTCCAAACCTTTCCTATTTATGAACTTATTCAAAAGTCTTTTAAATTTCGTAACTGTGCCTGCATCTCTGGCATTGTCTCTGGTGTTTTCTTATGTTATAACTATGACATATCAAAAGTGCTCATTGTCTAAAAAGGAATTTGCATCATTTTGTGTATACGAAGCTGCTAAATCATCGAACTTTTTACAAACCTTTCTATCGTGTGAAGAATTATGTTGACTGCTTTGATCATGTAGGAAACTTTAACACACAAAAATGAGTGTCTTTGGTTAGCTATAAAGAAAAAAAATCATGCAAAAGAACACAATCTGCTTCAAAGCTTATCATTTTAAGAGCTATGACAAGAAGTCTCATAGTATTGTTGCCAGACTAGTGTTCCAGAGGCTCAGGTAATGTCCTGGGTTCCAATCTCTCCAAGATAGATAGTTGAATTTGAATCCAAGAAAAACCTGAAATTAAAGTCTAATGATAACTATAAACCATTGTTGATTATCATATAAAAGCAACTTGGTTCACTAATGTCCTTTAGGATTGGAAACTGCTGTCCTTACCTGATCTGATTTATATACAAATCCAGACCCACAGAAATGTGTTTATCATTCAGTTGCGCTTTGAAATGGCCTAGCAAGCCATTCAGTCATATTAACTGCTAGAAAGGAAAAGGGAAAAATTCATGAAACCAGACAGACCACCTGGCATTGACTAGGACACCAGAAATGACAAAGGCAAACACTGCCCTGTCCATCCTCAAAGTCCTACTTACGAATATCTGGGGGTAAGTGTCAAAATTTGGAGAACTATCACAACTTTTCATAATCATACTCATGGATCATATCTTGCAAGCAATGTCTCAGATACCACTATCACCATCCCTGACGGCAGAGGTGATGGTACAAAGGTATGTAGACAGGAGGAAGCTGCCCTAGCTGTCATCAAGATTGACTCCAGACACCATGAAATTTCATGGCATCAGATCAAACAAGGCAAGGGATCCTCCACCACTGCCACCCCCACATGCACACACACAGCCCAACACTCCCTTAGCTGATGAATCAGTACTCCACTTGGTGAACAGCACTTGGAGGAAGCACTGAGACTGAGAAGGGAATAGAATACATAATGTGTGGATGACTTTGATGTCCATCACCAAGAGATGCATAGCAACTGCACTATCAATTGAGCTGTCTAGTTCCTAAGGAACATAGCTGTTAGACTGGGTCTGTGGCAGGTGCGGGGGGGGGATCCAATGAGTGGGAAAACCAGACTTGATCTCACCGTCACCAATCCCTCTGCCACAGATGCATCTGTTCATGACAGTATTGACCACAGAGTGACCACAGCACAGTTCTTGTGAAGACAAAGTCTTGTCTACACATTGGGAATACCCATCATCATGTTGTGCAAAACTACCACTGTGCTAAATGGGATAAACTTCAAAAAGATCTATCAACTTAAGACTAGGCTTCATGAGGCACTATGGGCTACCAGCAACAGCAAAACTTTAATATAATCTGGAACCTCATGGCTCGGCATATCCCCAGCTCTACCATTACCATCAAATCAGGGATCAACCTTGGTTCAAAGAAGAGTGCAGGAGGGCATGCAAGAAGGAGCACCAACAATTGCTAAAAATGAGTGTCAACCTGGTGAAGCTAGAGAACAGGACCACTTGGTAGCAAATAGTGTATGCAGTAGTAATAGACAGAGCTAAGTGATTCCACAACAAATGCATTAGAGCAAAACTGCTTTCATCCAAATGTGAATGGTAGTGTTCAATTAAACAATTCATTAGAGGAGGAGACTCCACAAATATTCCCTTCCTCAATAAAGAGTAGCCCAGCACATCAGAATAAAAGACAAGTATGAAGCATTTGCAATTATCTTCTGTCAGAAGTACTGAGTGGGTGATCCATCTAGGATGCCTCTGGAGGTTCCCAGCATCTCCAATACCAGTCTTCAGTCAATTCAATTCACTCCATTGATATTAAGAAACAAGTGGAGACACTAGATACTGAAGTGGTTGTGGCCCCTGGCAACATGCCAGCAATAATACTGAAGACTTGGGCTCTAGAACTTGCCACACTCCTTAGCCATGATGTGCCAGTATGGCTACAATACTGACATTTACCTGATAATGTGGAAAATTGCTCAGGTATATCCTGTACACAAAGGAGGACAAATCCAACTTGGCAATTACTAACTATGGTGTCAATGTCCAGTACTTTGCATCTGTTAATATCTTTATGAGACCATGATAGGTTTCAGTTGGTGTGGCTTAAGCTTTCCTGCTCCTCAGATGCTGCTTGGCCTGCTGTGTACATCCAGCTCTACGCCTTGCTGTCTCAGTTTCTCCAGCATCAGCAGTTCCTACTATCTCTGGTTTCTAATAAGTCTCCTTTTTCATAACACACCCCGCCCCTCCCCTTGAGAATGAATTTTTGATTCTCTCAGTTCCACTTTGAGGATTTTTTTACACTTTTTAAGGAATTTGCTTTGTTTCTGTCAAATTTATAATAGTTCCAAACAGCTGAAAATTTTAAGAATCATACCTTCAAAAATAAAAGGGCTATAGCCTTGTGATAAGTCTCCATATCACCATTTGATTCACCACCTTAACCATAACAGTATCAGCCAAGTGGAAGTCTGGAATGAACTCATTCATAAAACCTGAGAGCATGAGCGAGGGAATATGTGAGAGAAATGAACTGCAGCTCCACTTGTAGCAGGATTGTGACTATCTAAAGACTTTCCCATTGAAAGTGAAGCTTCAATAGGCTTACTGAAAAGCGAGTTGTATCTTTTGTGGTATAGTTTGGTAATATGATGTTAATTAGTTACCTTACTTCAATCATATATCTCTGTTTTAGCCTTCTTCTGTTGCCCCTCCCATTCTATCAAGAGACAATAATAATGTATAGCAAACAATAATAGTAATGTATAAAAACAATAATAATATATGCAAATATTTCCAACAGCCATATCATTGTGATAGATGGATTGGGAGCATTGTGTGTCAGCAAATGGTCAAAACGTAGTTGGAAAGAAGATGAAACTGGTAAGAAATTATTTGAAACAAATAAAATGATGTCGCAATAAGATTTCATAACAGCTTTTTCAGTTTACTTCTACCTTCAGGTAGTGTGCTGAAAGCTAAAAAGAACTGTTTTATATTAGTGTTACTTTGAACAAGTTTAATTGAAGCATCTGTGGTTGAATTTAGGACATCGTCATGTTAATAAGGCCACCAAAAGACAACAGACAACATAGCAAGTAGAAAAAAAGGATGAGGATTTAGTGTGACAAATATCTGCTCCAGCTTTCACCTACATCTGATTACCACTGAAAACTCAATTTAATGATATGGGACCAAATCGATGAATAAGTGGAAAGGCATTGGCTTCATCAGAGACAATTAGAACTAAAGATGAGGTCATGCTTAAATATTTTAATTGAAATCATAGAGTCATAGAGATGTACAGCATGGAAACAGAATCTTCAACCCAACTTGTCCATGCTGACCAGATATCCCAAATCAAGCTAATCCCATTTGCCAGCATTTGGCCCATATCCCTCTAAACTCGTCCCATTCAGCTACCCATCCAGATGCTTTTCCACAGGAATAAATAAAAATCTTTTGGCATGTGCCCCTACCTCTGGACCAGGCTTCCCTGTTCAAGTCCCACCTGCTCCAGAGGTATGTTATAACTTCTTTAAACAGGTTAATTAGAAACTATCTAGATAAAAATTAGACTCATCGTGTGACTGCACAATCACATCGAAAATCTTTTAATGACATAACAAATAAGGGAATAATGAAAAATACACAGTTTTGAAAGAAATTGAACATTGTGGGTTCTAAACTATCTTTGGCAATTTGATCAAATGGCCTGCTGGGAGGGGATGTCATGGACCCCATGAGGGTGGGAATGTGGCTTCCAGCATGTTTTAATTATGCAGGATAAGAAATTTTGATTTCCCAACAGCAGTGTGCGATGCAGGGACGAAGTTAATGGTGTGTTTTCGGCCTATCAAGCATTTCGCTGCTCCAAAGCACATTTTCAGTTGTAATACATTTGTATATCTGAATATTCATGAACTTTTTAAACTGTGTAAAATTATGATCTGCCTTCAAAATAAATTCAGCGGCAATGAGAATCTTGCTCCTGGTTCATGATCATTTAAAGGTGGCGTGCACCTGTTGGGTCTGTGCAGTTACATGAAACATTACTGGTTTTCCCCTAATTCATTGTACAGTACAAAGGTGGGGAGCAGAATGGATTCCTGCATGGAACCTTGGGATTGTCAGGGATGAGACTGTGTTGTGGGAGATTGTAGATTGGATTTGAGGATATGAAGGAGTGAAGTGGGGAAATCAAGTGTTCTGGGAATGGTGCAGGATCAGGTTGGTGAGGACAGTCAGTCAAGGTAAGAAAATGAAGGGTCAAACTGGCACATTAACACTATCCAAATGTGTATCCAACTCAGAATGTTGGCTGGCAGATTCTTGGCAGGACTTTGTGTTCAATACAATATTTCAATTATCTTCACTGAGGGTGACCTTCGGGCAATACTAACTACAATACAGAAAGAAAGGACAGCTAAATACTATTTCAGCTATAGAGTGGAGAATTCAACATAATGGTCATCCAAATAGCATTCAAGTAAATTTAGTCTCAGGAAATAATGATAAAGCACAACTGAATAAAATGAAACCAATCTAATCTGAAACATTTACATGTGAAATTTAATCTTCAAAACAGGCGCTAAGTTTGTGCTCTGAAGCTCTGTGCTAATGGCAATGCCGTTGGACAGAAAGATTGTAACTATGGTGCCCCTAGATCCAGCATTGTCACCTGACAGCAGGTTTCACCAGGAACAGTTTCCCCCTCTGCTCGATTGAATGTGTTTTGCATGCATGCCACTGGCATTTAGAATTTTAATGAAAATTGTGTGAGAAATAACAAAAGAGAAAATTAAGTAGTGAACAGTTACAGTTACAACATCAGGAGTGATGCACAGTTGACAAAATTTCAGTCTCTATATTCCATGTAACTGTATGTAATTCTGCATATTTCACATTGGATTAAAAGGATGCTCAGGAGCAGGTGGTTGTTGAAAATCCATCACTTTAGTTCAAAGACATTGCTATAGGAGTCACCACTGACCAGAAACATAACTGGACCAACCATAGAAATACTGAGGCTACAAGGCAGGTGAGGTGCTGGGAATTCTGTGCTGAATAACTCACCCCACTGACTCCCCAATATCTTTCTCTGATCCATGAGGTACAAATCAGGAATACGGCCCATTTGCTTGAATGAGTGCAGCTCCAACAATACTCAAGAAGCACAACACCATCCCAGGCAAAACAGCCTATTTGAAAGGCATTCGAACAACCACCTTGAACATTCAGTCTTTCCATTGCTGGTGTACAGTGACAGCAGTAGGTACCATCCAACAAAAGCAATGTGAGTAACTCATCAGTGATTCTTCAATCTGGAAATCTCAAACTTTGCAAACTTCTCTGTAAACTCTACTGTCCAGAGCTTTAATGCCAGCTGCAGCTGAGAGCACCACCAACTGTTCCTTCTCAACTTACCCAGAACAGGGCAGCAGAGTGGTGATGCTGATTGGCTGATGTGGGGAAGATTGGAAACAGTACATTCACTGCTTCCAGAGGGTGGTTTGCGGAGGGGTTGTTATCAAGTGACAATTGAAGCCAAACACACACACACGCACACACACACACACACATGTGCACACACACAGACACACACAGACACACACAGACACACACAGACACACACACACACACACACACACAGACACACACACAAGTCACTGTGAGGACCAGAAGCAAGGGAAAGGGAGAGATCAAGAGAGCATCCTGGGAAGGCGAGTGAGGGAAGACCTACCTCGGATATTTGCAGCGATAAATAAGGGTAAGTGTTTAATAAATTTTCTTAAACAGCTTAATTGGTGATAGAAATGTCAGTCAGTGGGGTTAAGTGCTGCACTTGTGAGATGTGGGAGATCAGTGACACTTCCAGCTCCTCACTGACTGCATGGATAGGCTGGAGCGGCAATTGAATGCACTTAGGAGCATGAGGGTGTCAGAAAGTGTCATAGACAGTAGTTTTAGCGATGTGGTGAAACCCAAGGTGCAGGCAGATGGATGGGTGACTGCTAGAAGGAGCAGACAGCCAGAGCAGAAATCCCCTGTGGTCGTCCACGTCTCGAAAAAGTATACCATTTTGGATACTGTTGGAGGGGGAATCCTATCAGGGGATAACAGCAACAGCAGCCAGACTGGTGGCACCATGGCTGGCTTTGTTCTTAAGAAGGGAAGGAAAAAGAGCACTAGAACAGTAGTTATAGGAGACTCTACAGTTAGGGGTACAGATAGGCGCTTCTGTGGATGTAAAAAAGACTCCAAGATGGTATAACACAGAGTGGAGCTGGGGGAACACAGCAGGCCAGGCAACATCAGTGGAGTAGGAAAGTTGACATTTCGGGTCAGGAGGTCCCGACCCGAAACATCAGCTTTCCAGCTCCTTTGATGCTGCCTGGCCTGCTGTGTTCCCCCAGCTCCACACTGTGTTATCTCTGACTCTAGCATCGGCAGTTCTTACTATCTCCAGGATGGTATGTTGCCTCCCTGGTGCCAGGGTCCAGGATGTCTCTGAATGGGCAGAAAGCATTCCAAAGGGAGAGGGTGAACAGCCAGAAGTTGTGGTACATATTGGTAATAACGACACAGGTAGGATGAGGGACAAGGTCCTGCATCAGCAGTTCGGGGAGTTAGGTAGAAAGTTAAAAAGCAGGACCTCCAAGGTTGTAATCTTGGGATTACTCCTTGTGTTACATGCCAGTGAGGCTAGAAATAAGAAGATAGTACAGCTCAACACCTGGCTAAACAGATGGTGTAGGAGGGAGGGTTTCAAATATCTGGACCATTGGGATCTCTTCTGGACCAGGTGGCACCTGTACAAGAAGGGGCACAAATATTCTGACTGGGAGGTTTGCTGGTGTCACTCGGGCAGATTTAAACTAGCTTGGCAGGGGGATGGGAATCAAAGCAAAGGTGAATTGACTGAAAGGGAACTAGAGAATAGGGCCAGTAAGACTCAGAGGAAGAGCAGGCAGGGTGTGGTTGCTGATCAAAGCTAATCTGGTGGACTGAAGTGCATCTGTTTCAGTGTGAGGGAAGTGTACCGGCTAAGGCAAATGAACTTAGAGCTTGGATTAGTACTTGAAGCTATGATGTTGCTGCTATTATAGAGACTTGGTTAAGGGAGGGGCAAGATTGGCAGCTTAATATTCCAGGATACAAATGTTTCAGGCGGGATAGAGGGGGATGTAAAAGGGGTGGGGGAGTTGCACTACTTGTTAAGGAGAATATCGCGGCTGTACTACAGGAGGACACCTCGGCTCACACAGCGAGGCAATATGGGTAGAGCTCCGGAACAGGAAGGGTGCAAAAACAATGTTTGGGGTTTGCTATAGGCCTCCCAACAGCTAGCAGGAGATAGAAGAACAGATACGTAGGCAGATTTGGCAAGATGTAAAAGTAACAGGGTTGTTGTTGTGGGAGATTTTAACTTCCCATATATTGACTGGGACTCACTTAGTGCTTGGGGCGCGAATAGGGCAGAGTTTGTAAGGAGCATCCATGAGGGCTTCTTGAAACAGTATGTAGATAGTCCAACTAGGAAAAGGGCTGCACTGGACCTAGTACTGGGGAATGAGATTGGCCAGTTGGCCGATATCTCAGTAGGGGAGCAGCTTAGGAACAGTGATCACAATTCAGTAAGCTTTAAGGTATTGATGGATAAAGATAAATGAGGTTGCCAGGTGAAGGTGCTAAATTGGGGGAAAGCTAATTACAACACTATTAGGCAGGAACTGAAGAATGTAGATTGGAGACAGATATTTGAGGGCAAATCAACATATGGTATGTGGGAGGCTTTCAAGTGTAAGTTGATAGGAACTCAAGACCTGCACGTTGCTGTAAGGATGGAGGATAAGCATGGCAAATTTAGGGAACCTTGAATAATGAGAGATATTGTGAGCCTAATCAAAAAGGAAAAGGAAGCATTTGTCAAGGCTAGGAGTCTGGGAACACACGAAGCAAGGGTGGAATACAAGGAAAGTTGAAAGAAACTTAAGCAAGGAGTCAGGAGGACTAAAAGGGGTCATGAGAAGTCATTGGCCAACAGGATTAAGGAAAATCCCAAGGCTTTTTATACATATATAAAGAGCAAGAGGTTTGCCAGGGAGAGGGTTGGCTCACTCATGGACAGGGAAAGGAATTTATGTGTGGACCCAGAGGAAATAGTTGAGGTACTAAATGAGTACTTTGCATCAATATTCACCATAGAGAGGGACTTGGTGGATGATGAGTCTGGGGAAAGGTGTGTAGATAGTTAGGATCATGTTGAGATCAAAAGGGAGGAGGTATTGGGGATCGTGCAAAACATTAAGGTCAACAAGTCCCCAGGGCCTGATGGGATATACCCCAGAATACTGAGAGAGGCAAGGGAGGAAATAGCTGGGGCCATAAGAGAAATCTTTGTATCGTCACTGGCTACAGGGGATGTCCCAGAGGATTGGAGAATAGCCAATGTTGTTCTTTTGTTCAAGAAGGGTGGCAGGGATCATCCACCTAATTACAGGCCGGTCAGCCTTATATCAGTGGTAGAGAAATAATTGGAGAGGATTCTTCGAGACAGGATTTACTCCCACTTGGAAATAAGTAGGCATATTAGCGAGAGGCAACATGGTTTTATGAAGGGGAGGTCGTGTCTCACTAACTTGATTGAGGTTTTTGAGAAGTGACAATGATGATCGATGAGAGTAGGGCAGTGGATGTTGTCTGCATGGACTTCAGTAAGATGTGTGACAAGGTTCCTCATGGCAGACTGATACAGAAGGTAAAGTCTCACGGGGTCAGAGGTGAGCTTGCAAGATGGATAAAAAACTAGCTTCGTCATAGAAAACAGAGGGTAGCAGTGGAAGGGTGTGTCTAGTGGCATTCCTCAGGGATCAGTGTTGGGACCTTTCCTATTTGTTATATATAAATGATTTGGAGGAAAATGTAACTGGTTTGATTAGTAAGTTTGTGGATGACACAAAGGTTGGAGGAATTGCGGATAACGATGTGGACTGTCAGAGTATACAGCAGGATATAGGTTGGTTGGTGACTTGGGCAGACAGATGGTTGATGGAGGTTAATCCGGAAAAAAAGTGACATAATGCATTTCAGAATGTCTAATCCAGATGGAAAATATTCAGTAAATAGCAGAACCCCTAAGAGTACTGATAGGCAGAGGGATCTGGGTGTACAGGTACACAGGTCACTGAAAGTGGCAATGCAGGTGGAGAAGGTAGTCAACAACGTATATGGCATTCTTGCCTTCATCGGCCGGGACATTGAGTTTAAAAATTGGCAGGCAATGTTGCAGCTTTATAAAATCTTAGTTAGGCCGCATTTGGAATTTGTGTTCAATCCTGGTCGCCATACTACCAGAAGGATGTGGTAGCTTTGGAGAGGGTACGGAAAAGATTTACCAGGATGTTGCCTGGTATGGAGGGCATTGGCTATGAGGAGAGGTTGGAGAAACTTGGGTTGTTCTCACTGGAACGACGGAGGTTGAGGAACGACCTGATAGAGGTCTACAAGATTATGAAAGGCATGGACAGAATCGACAGTCAGAAGCTTTCTCCCAGGATGGAAGAGTCAGTTACTAGTGGGCATAGGTTTAAGGTGCGAGGGACAAGGTTTAAAGGTGATGTACGACGCAAATTTTTACACAGAGGATGGTGAGTGCCTGGAACTCACTGCTGGGGGATGTAGTGGAAGTGGATACAATAGTGACTTTTAAAGAGCATCTTAACAAATGCATGAATAGGATGTGAATAGAGGGATAGGGTGCCCAGAAGGGTCAAGGGTTTTAGTTGTGATGGGCAGCATGTCAGTGTAGGCTTGATGGGCCAAAGGGCCTGTTCCTGTGTTGTAATTTTCTTTGTTCTTTGTTCTTTACCAACCATCTTGCCATTCCCTTATCATTGTTGCATTGAAGTCCTGGATCACACTCCCTAAACGCATTGTGGCCATACCTTCCCCAAAGCCCCAAAACAATCATAAAAGGCAGCTGTCTACACCTTCTCAAATACAACTGGGGATACATAAAAATGTTTAATAAATTCTGGCCCTCCCAGACCCACAATCCTTGAATGTTCAAATAAAAGCAAAGAGTATTGGTAAGTGTGTTTTCTTTGGATGAGTACAAAATGATACTCCTGCATCTTTCATCCATTCAAGTGATTTTAATGACCTGAATACAGACTAGGGAATATTATTTGAGGATTTTAAATATCTAGAAGTGAATAAAACTGTGAGATAGACTGCAGCAAGAATTTAAAAGGGTGTAAATTATCTGACAAAGTGGCCAAGCAAAAGTCAGCTGTAAATTGGTACAAATTGTGAAATAGGGCAATAAAACCTAATCCATATCGTACTTTAGAAGTGTTTCGTGTCCAATTACAGATTTGAAATATAATCAACGTTTTATGAGTAAAGTAAATTTTTGGAGAAAGAACAGTGAAAAGAACTGACAGATTTGGAGGTATATCCTTGGGTATTAAGGATGAAATTTCTCCAATGATCAAAGAGAGGACTTAACCAGAAGTAAGCAGACAGTGGAGACTTCACGCATAGAATTAAAAAGTAGAACAAGAATTAGGACAGTGATGGGAGCTGTTTCCTTTGGTAGCCATCTGAAGAGGGAAAATTTATCGATGCAGGGTTTGGACAGGCATGTAGTAAAGGCAAACTGGGGTTAATGGGGAGTTTTAACTTTGAATCAGATTGGGATAAATACGTTGGTCTGTTTTAGAAAAGGTCTGGACTGGCATGTTCCAGTAAGGGGGAAGGATAAGGATGGCAAGATAAGGGACCTTTGGATAACAGTGGAGGTTATAACTTTAGTCAAAAAAAAAGAATTTTAGGAAGCTAAAATCGGACAGGGCCCGTGAAGAATATAAAGAAAGCAGGAAAGAACTCAAGCAGGGAATTAGGAGAACAAGAATGGGCCATCAAATGACCTTAGCAAGTAGGGTTAAATAGAATCCCAAGCATTCTATACATACATTCAAAACAAGAGGAAACTATGGAGAAGGTAGGAGAATTCGAGGGTAAAGGAAGGAGCTTGTGCTGGGAGGCAGTGGATGTGGGTGAGAACCTAAATGAGTACTTTGCATCGGTATTCAACCAAAAGAAGGATATGGAGAATAGTGAGAATTGTGTGGAGCATGCTAATATGCTGGGCCATTTTGAGATTAAGAAGTGGTATTGGGTCTCTTGAAGAGCATTAAGGTGGATAAGTCCACAGGACCACACGGTATCTACCCCAGGTTGAGAGAAGCAAGAGATGCGATTGCTGGGGCCTTGACCAAGATCTTTGTATCATCATTAGCCACTGGAGATGTCCCAGAGGACTGATGAGTAGCTAATGTTGTTTCTCTGTTCAAGAAGGGAAATAGGATAATCCAGGAAACTATAGACTGGTGAGTCTCACATCGGTGGTTAGGAAGCCATTGGACAGAATTCTTAAGGAAGGCATTTACTCACATTTGGAAAAGCTTGGCCTAATTAGGGACAGTCAGAATGGCTTTGTGCAGGGCAGGTCATGTCTTACTAACTTGATTGAATTTTTCAAGGAGATGATGAAGGTGATTGATAAGGGTAGAGCAGTGGACGTTGTTTACATGGATTTTAGTAAGGTTTTCGACAAGATCCCACATAGTAGTCTCATCCAGAAGATTAAGATGCATGGGATCCATGGTTGCATGGATTTAGAATTGGCTGGCCCACAAAAGACAGAGGGTGGTGGTGGAAAGGTGTTTTTCAGGTGTGGGGGGGGGCATGAGTAGTGGTGTTCCGCAATATTCGCAAAGGTTCCTTACTGGGACCTCTGCTGCTTTGATATATATGGTGTTTAATCTGGGTAAGTGTGAGGTGCTACACTTTGGGATATCAAATTTTAAGGAAAAGTACACAGTTAACGGCAGGACTCAGTACAGCATTGATGCACAGAAGGACCTTGGGGTTCAAGTCCATTGCTCCCTGAAAGTGGTCACGCAAGTGGATAAGGTGGTAAAGAAGGCGTATGGAATGCTTGCCTGTATTGGTCGGGGAACTGAGCACAAGAGTCAGGATATCATTTTGCAGCCTTGTAAGACTTTGGTGAGGCCACACTTAAGAGTACTGCATTCAAATCTGATCACCACATTACAGGAAGGTTGTGGAGGCTTTGAAGAGGGTGCAGAAGAGGTTTACCAGGATGCTGCCTGGATTAGAGGATATGAGCTATAAGGAGTACCTAGAAAAACTCGGGTTGTTTTCTATTGAGCGGCGGAGGCTGAGGTGAAACTTGATAGAAGTCTATAAAATTATGAGATGCATAGATAGGGTTGACGGTCAAAAATGTTTTCCCAGAGTTGAAATGTCTAATACTAGGGGGCATACATTTAAGGTGAGAGGGACAAAGTTCAAAGGTGATGTGAGGGGCAAATTTTTTTTACATAGAGAGTGGTAGGAGTCTGGAATGCACTGCCATGGGTGGTGGTGGAGGCAGATACAATAGGCACATTTGAGGAACTTTTAGATTAGTACATGAATATGCAAGAAATGGAGGGATACGGACCAAGGGCAGGCAAAAGGCCTTAATTTAATTTGGCATCATGTTCGGCACAACATTTGGGCTGAAGGGTCCATTCCTGTGCCATACGGTTCTATGTTCTAAAAGTTAAAATTATTTTGCAAAACAGTTTGCCGCAACAATATGTCCAAAAGACAATGACCCATATTACATTTAATCTGATCAAATAAGATTTAATAGTGAATAATGAGCCATGTTTAGTTGTTGAAAAATGACTGTTGACAACATATCTCATAGTGATCATAATATTATCAAGGTCATCTGTGGATTTCTTTTATATAGACTCACATAAGGCATTCAATAAAGTCCCTCAGAAGAGATTGTTAGCCAACATAGAATCAAAGATCAATTATATACCAGGTTAGCAAAATGGCTGCATGACATGAGAAAAAGAAAGAGGAGAATGGGAAGAATCTTTAATTGCAACATGTGGCAAGCGCAGACATCTCTCTGGGATTCTCAGCTATTGTTTTATTTATTTTATTTGTGTCATTATTATCCCACCACAGGATTTCTGACTTTAACTATGGACTGCTCCCTATTATCTCTTACCAACTTCCTCTTCGATATTGGTTTTTTGATGTATCTTGATTTTATGTAATCTGGCCACATGTAACATAAATTTTCTGAGTGCAATGATGTGCACATTTTGACTGCTTCTGCTGACCTGAGCACATTGCAGTATTTCTGTCTAACCACTTTTGATTTTTTTTCTTTGTTTATATCTCCTGGACTCCCTTCTTTTCTTGTTTTTTCACTTTTCAACTCTCAGGTATTCTATCTGGCAACTCCATACAAAACCTTCGGTAGTACTCAACTTTCTTGCTCTCCTGCCATTGTCATAGGCTTAACCACCACCTACATTCCCTCAGTACCTCTCCTGGCTTTGGAAGGCTCACAAAGACATGCAGATCTGACATATTATGGCCAACAAATCCAACTGCCCCAACTCACTCTCTCTTCAAACTTGCAACCCAGTATGCCATTGGAGGATAACATTGTCAATCAATTCACTCCACTCCACCTTACACCCACAAACACTGCTGACTCACGTCATGCAAATTACCTGCCCAACGTCAAAACCTTCAGGAGTGAATTAACAGGGATATGCTTCACTGTACATATGATGGAGAACTGAGGTTAAGAAATACTTGAGATCGTAAAAGGAGAGAATGCTGGTGGAAAAGGAGAGAACACACAAGCAAGTTATTAAATAAATGATAGAGGCAAGTCAATGAAGGAGAGTGAGACTGAATGAGAGAGTAAGTGGATATGAGATTAGTGAGGGGATTGTAATGCGGTGAGTTAATGAGTGGGAGTTTGACTGAGTTGTGAATAGAAATGTGATTGATGAGTGAACATGGGTATTGCAAAGTCAATATACATGAAGAGAAAGAAATAGCGTCCAAGAACGTGTTTAGCAGTCTGCACAGTGCTGACCCTTTCACCCGCATGCTTTCATTGCTGAGGTGGGAGAAAGACATGGTGAAATATTAGAGACCTAAAACAACTCAAATCTTATATGAGTTCATCTCAGCTAAAACATGCACAACTTGATTAAATCACCCTTCAACTATCTGAATTGCCACACAGCTTGGGCTGTAGCAACATCAGCATTTCAAGACCAATATCTTGGGAGCAGAAGTAAACCATTCAGACCCTGGAGCCTGCTCTTCTATTCAATTAGATTACGGCTGGTCTGTATCACAGTTATGTTTACACATCCTTGCTGCAAATGCCATGATGTCTTTAGCTAAAAACTGTCTATTAATTTCCAGTTCCCATTATGGTTGGATCACTAAAAAGTGAAATGTTGTTTCCTGAAGTTATTTCCTGATTTCAATTCTAATTGCTCCAACTCTAATTTAGTGATTATGCCTATTTGCTCAGGATTTCCTGTCAGAGGAAAGAGCTCTCTGTGTAGTATCAATAATTTAATAATTTTAAACAGCTTGATTCACTCTTCAGCTTTGTAAACTCAAGGAAACATAAAACAACATTATCTAACCTGTCCTACTTTAAACCTCTCTTCATTAACCTAACAATCCACTCAATTCATGGTCAATTAGGGAAGAGCAATAAATGCTGGCCTGGCCAGCATTGTCTGCATCTCATGAAAAAAAATGTTTTGTTTCAAAATGTATCATTCTAGTGTATTTATGCCACAGTTTCTTTAAAGCCAACATTTCCTTTCCAAATTAATTTTGAATTCCTACCCTATTGAGATAAAGGTCAGTATTACATTGGACTTTTTGATCACCTTATCAGACTGTACACTCACCTTTAGTGAAACCCAAATTCCTTTGCTCTTCCACATGCTTTGTCTCTCACCATTAAGCAAGTGTTCTCACTTTTCTTATTCAGAGCCAAAACAGAATCATCACACTTCCCCAAACTGAATCCATCCACACTACCTACTACTTACTTTTCACACTCTCACAATCTGTTTGGGTCAACTTTAGGCTCCACATACAGGAAACATTCCTTCAAATCAAGTTTAACCTGTCAAGTTCCCTCAGCTTTTTACATGCTCCATTATGTCATTTCTAAATCCAAACAGGTAGAGTTCAAATTTGTTCAACCATTCTTCCTAAGATAGCCCTTTATCCCAGGAATTAGTCACATGAATCTTCTCTGAACCGCTCCTAACGTAATTATAACATTTTTCAAATTAGGAGACCAAAATTGTATAGACTACTTCAGATGCGGCCTCACCAAGGCCCTGTACAGCTGCAGTGACATTCTCTGACTTTTGTGTGACACTGTGTTTGCAATAAATTCTGTGCAATCACTTGCTGTGACTGCATACAACGTTTTTTGTGACTCATATACCGGATACCCAGATCACTCTGTAACATAGGCTTCGACAATCTCTCTCCTTTTTAATTAAGACCAATAAAAAAGTAACTGGAGTAGGTTGTTCAGTCCCTTGAGCCTGTTCCACCTTCCAGTAGGATCATGGCCGATCCAACAGCCCTGACATCCTATTTCCTGCTTTTTTCTCCTTAACACTAGATTCCCCTACTGGTCAAGAATCTATCTGTCTCAGCCTTAAAGAAACACAAGGACTCTACCCTGACGGCTCTATGCGCTGAGCTCCAGAGACTCTCAACCCTCTGAGGGAAGAATTTCAATTCAACCAGTTCTTATGATAGGATATAAATCCATGTTCTCTGAGCATCAGCTTGAGTCTCTGGATTACCAGTCCCCTGATATTACCACTATGTCATTATCTCTTCACATTATAAACTGATTTTATATTCTTCCTGTAAAATGGACAAGTTCACACTTCCCCCCCCATTGTACTTCTGTATGGGGTGGGCTGGAGGGCCAAACTTGTTGATAATGTTTGACAGCTGTGTGACCTTGAATGAGTCCTGTGAACATTCCTGTATGTACCAAAGATGGCACATTCAACATGCTTTTCTGTAGTTCTTTTCTCTGTGCCTTGCTGTTTGTTACACTCTATGAGAGAGAGAGTTTCATTTCAAGTCACTGGACTCCACCTCAGACCGGGATTGCAAATGATGCCAGGAACAACCTCAGCCTCCAGACCAGCCATCAATCGAAGGGTCCCTGACAGGCAGAAGGGCGTGAGGCTTATTGTTTTTTCTTCTTTTCTCATTCCTTTTATTTACTTAATGAATGTTCCTTTCTTTTTCATCTTTTATTATTATTTAATAAACATTCATGTTTAAGCAAATTGCTGTCGTCGAGCCTTCTCTTAACAACATGTAACTGAATCTGAAAAGAATCGTTTGGATACACTGTGATCTAAGACATTTTTGGCGACGATGACGGGATGTATATTTAAGGTTTGGTCCCCAAAGGCCACAACGAACATTGAAAACATTGAAAAATCAAATCCAAAGACACAGTTTCTGCCTCTGAAGAGCTTAGCAAAATTCAGATTAATGAATCTTGAGTAATATTAAAAAAACAAATTTTGTAGATGTTTTCGTCTATATTCATCAGGATGTCACAAGACTCACAAATGTAAACGGAAAACAACATTTATATTATGAAAAAACTGTGCTGATTGGTTAGAAAGTGGACTCTGTTTGGTAGTCATTGCCATAGAAAATCCACCATTGAAGACATCTGAAATTTTCTTGATTACTTATTTTAATGATCATGGATAGAAATCATTAGATCTTGGAGATTTGAATATCACATATCTTATTATTTACGTTATGAGCATTTTTTACTTATACACATGAATTAAGTCATTTTCCTGAACTTTATTATCCTGCAATGTAGTTCAATGTTGCTTTAACTAATACTTACTTTGCCAAATATGTTTATAGTATCACTTGCAAATATGTTTTTTCACACCCATGGGTGTGTGACACCACAGTAAATATCTTGTACTTAGTATCATTGTCTAATAAATTGTATCCTTGAACCCAATGCAGGGAAGTAAATGTTTGAGCAGGACTCCAAAAATGGCCATGTCTGTTTTGATAGATTCCAATCATTTCTGCCCTCAGTTGCAACAGGAATGGAAATAAAGTCATACAAACATTGCTATATTGTAAATAAACAAGCAACATTGTTAATTTTGTTTATTTGTGAAAAAATCTGAAAACAATAAGAAAGCACAGAAAGCATAGAACTCAGCAAGCCTGTGGCATCAAACAACTTAGGGCCAGCTACATCTGTAGAATACTGCAGCAACTCAGCAGGTTTCCTGAAAGATGATCACAATGTCACGCCATTGCAATTAACTATGAAACAAAATCCACAGTAAGTAACAACTTTCCATGTGGTCATTAATATCACTGTTTTGAATTTGTAAGAATCAGGATCAATGCTAGCTTGTGCAGCTTTGTTGACAGGAACGGATCATTACTGGGTGTAGTGTTGCATCCTGAATATCAACATGCCTCTGCTAAAGCAGAAACAGTGGTAAATGCATATTGACACCGAGCCATAGAAAAGAATCTCGACAACAAAGTTGTCTTTGAAATTTTTCATTTCCCAACATTTCAGTGCATCATCAGTTGCACGGTTATGCCAATCAGAAATACATAAGCGCTGAAAAAGAACAAACAGTTAAGATATAAACTAAAAATCAAATATTATACCCATTGCTTATAGCACCAAGCTGCATCCAGATTGTTGTCTTTTGCTACCTAACACTGATAGCAGTTCAACTGAGTATCATTGGATATAAAGTATTTTGGAACATATGAAAAATCTAATATAAATGTAAGTTTTTTTATTTAATGAGGTGATGCAAATTGTGGATTAGTTGACTGCTTTTTATCATTTAGTAAATGAACATACTTAGCAACTTAACTCCATTTCATTATCCAAAGAATGAACCACAGTGTCTTGTCCCAGTTAATAGGCTAACTATCCTTAGTTCTAATCAGTCTTCACATATTGGATCAGACATGTGCTGGATTCGGTCTCAGTGATTGTAACGTGATCAGACTGGCCCTCTTTATTAACTTATTTCTCCATAGACCTTATCAACTGATTTCCAACATCTGGGTCCCTACTCCAAGGAATTTGGGGGTATGATTCCTTTACTTTCTCCTTATGTAGCATTTGAGCTGCTATACCACTCCATTTGAGGATGTTCAATGTTAACGGAAATAAAAATTGTGAGAGATGTTAAACTCAATGCTGATTTGTTATTGCTCATTTTGCACTGTTACATGAAGTCAAAATTACCATCCTGGGAGTCAAAACCAATTTAAACAGAGTTAGAGGACAGGTGGGAATAATTTAGATATATATCTTTAAGTCAATATTGATTCTAAAGGCATACAGTAGATCATCACTTAATATCATCCGTACAGCATTGGTTCGCATTAACACATACGTTCAATTAATACCATCCAACTGCACAGCATTGTTGCTATTTCTTGTTAATGGTGCTGTACTCCTGACTGCTCTCCAGTGAATCTAAACAGGGACTTGGATGTGATAGGGAACAGGCAATCATGGGAGGCAGTTATAAGTCTTAGATACATTGAAAGCAGCCACATTTTCATTTTTGTTGGAAAGAAAAATAGAAATTGCTAGAAAAGCTCAGCAGGTGACCCTTCCTCGACCCGAAACATTAACTCTGATTTCTCTCCACAGATGCTGTTGAGCTTTTCAGCAATTTCTGTTTTTGTTTCTGATTTACAGCATCCACAGTTTATTTTTGGTTTTTATTTCATTTGAGTTGGGCCCATTTGCCTTGTGCGTGGTAGACTTCAGTCATCCTTTTATATGCTGACCCCCTTGTGCAGTTTGAGTATAGATGGTGTAATTTTGCAAGCATGTGGAAGAAAAATAATTATCCCCTGTAATTATCTCAATTATCTTGAAGTGTTTTATTATAAAGTATTAATTGCACTCCGAAAATTCATTCACAATTAGCCAGTGATTATGAAGTTCCTCCTGAAGAAACAATACAAGAAAAACAAATTGTGCTCCAAGTGAAATTAGATATCGTAAAACACCTTTTAAACTGATGAGCATGCAACAGATATTGATAGAGCTCTTGACTTGCCAGCAACAATGGAGAGAATGACTATTAAAAGCACTGATGAAATAAGAGTCCGTTTAAAAATAAACTCCTTTAACTGGTGTTAGATTCAGTAAAAATAATCAGACTGGAATTGTGATAGCCATGGAAAAAGTGCTAACACTTTGATCGGACTCAACAACTTATGCCTCTTTGTTTCTTGCTTAGCCAAGAAAAGGCTAAGATTTTATACGATGGTCTTAAAACTATGGTGAAAGTTCAAAGATTGAACATTTTATTCATTTTAGTTAACTTAGAATATATGAAAAATGTGCTAACTTCCCGAACATCATTGCAAGTGAGGACATTGCCAGAGCTAAAGCAGCTGGATACCTGGGTACCTGCATGGGCCCAAGCTATGCCTGCCTCTTTGTAGGATACGTGGAACAGTCCCGCTTCCGCAGCTACTCTGGCCCTATCCCCCACCTCTTTCTCCGTTACATCAATGAGTGTATCGGCGCCGCCTTGTGCTCCCACGAGGAGTTCAAACAGTTCATCCACTTCACTAACACCTTCCACCCCAACCTTAAGTTCACCTGGACCACCTCCAATACCTCTCTCTCCTTCCTGGACCTCTCTGTTTCCATCTTTGACAACCACCTGGAAACCAATATCTATTACAAGCCTACCGACTCCCACAGCTACCTAGAATACACCTCCTCTCACCCACCTTCCTGCAAGAATGCCATCCCCTATTCCCAATTCCTTCGCCTCCGTTGCATCTGCTCCCAAGATGAGCCATTCCACTCCTGGACAGCCCAGATGTCCTTGTTTTTCAAGGACCGCAATTTCCCCTCCACAGTGGTCGAAAATGCTCTCGACCGTGTCTCTCGCGTTTCCCGAAACTCATCCCTCACACCCCCTCCCCGCAATAGGAAGAAAGACAGAATTCCCCTTGTCGTCATGTATCATCCCATCAACCTCCGGATTCAACACATCATCCTCCGCCACTTCTGCCACCTGCAATCTGACCCCACTACCAAGGACATTTTTCCCTCCCCACCCTTATCTGCCTTCCGGAGGGACCGCTCTCTCCTTGACCCCCTCGTCCGCTCCACACTCCCCACTAGCCCCACCACACCCGGCACTTTTCCCTGCAACCGCAGGAAGTGCTACACCTGCCCCTACACCTCCCCCCTCACCCCCATCCCAGGCCTCAAGAAAGCCTTCCACATTAAACAGATGTTCACCTGTACATCTGCTAATATGCTACACTGCATTCACTGTTCCCACTGTGGCCTTCTCTACATTGGGGAAACCAAGCGGAGGCATGGAGACCACTTTGTGGAGCACCTAGGCTCGGTTCGTGACAAACCACTACACCTCCCAGTCGCGAACCACTTCAACTCTCCCTCCCACTCCCTGGACGACATTTCCATCCTAGGCCTCCTCCAGTGCCACAACGATGTCACCTGTAGGCTGGAGGAACAGCACCTCATATTCCGCATGGGAACCCTGAAGCCCAATGGTCTCAATGTGGACTTCACAAGCTTCAAAATCTCCCCAGCCCTGACCTCATCCCAAGACCAGCCCTGCTCGTCCCTGCCTCCTTGACCTATCCGTATTTTCTCCCATCTATCCGCTCCTCCCACCTCACTGACCGACCCCCACCCCCACTTCCTACCTACTAGCCTCATCCCCGCCTCCTTGACCTGCCCATCTTCCCTCCCACCTATCCACCCCTCCCTTCCAACTGACCATCCCCCATCCCAACTCCCTACCTACACTCACCTTTACTGGCTCCATCCCCGCCTCCTTGACCTGTCCGTCTTCTCTCCACCTATCTGCTCCTCCATCCACCTTCCATCATTGCCTCCCCCTCTCTCTATTTATTTCAGAGTCTCCTTTCCCACCCCCATTTCTGAAGAAGGGTCAAGACCCAAAACGTCAGCTTTCCTGCTCCTCTGATGCTGCCTGGCCTGCTGTGTTCATCCAGCTCTACACCTTGTTATCTTAAAGCAGCTGGATTCTTCTTTAAAGCATTAAGTGAAATCATTAAGGATCCAATTTTCAACAGATGCTTCATATGATTTATTCTGAAACAGGTTATTTTCCAGGACATGGATGCAGGGGTAGAAAAGAGTATCCAGGTGACAGAGCCATAAAGGATCATTCGGCATTGTTACTTGATAAAAAGGCAACAGGCAATTCAAATCGAATCCAATGCTCATCAACCATTCCCAAGTAATCATGACAATGAAGACTTATTCAAAGAACAAGCTGCCTGTTGTTTGGAGAATAAACAAAAAGGAACAATAACCTAAGCAATTCTTAGTTTACATCCTACTTTGTCCAGCACTCAACAATTACTGTTCAGCAAATAATCTTGCAAATAAAGCATTGGTCCTCCTGGACAATGCTCCTGGAAATACTAAGGTTTTTGATTACCTCAGTGACATTTCAAAGCAATATTTCTATTACCTAACACCCCATTCGTTTTTTTAGTGATGGATCCAGGAGTGATTGCAGCTTTCAAAGCCTGTTAGCATTTAAGAATTTTTGGTTGGTGTAAGAGGTGGGGCCAGTAATAATTGATGCTTTTTAGAATAAATATAGATTCATTAAGCACAGAAAAGGCCCCTTGGCCCAATGGAATCTGCACTGACACAAATACCACTGAATGTGTGCTGATCCCAATTTCCTGCACTTGTTTCATGTCCTTGAATGATATGATGTTTGAAGTGCTCATCCAAAATTTTTTTTAAGGTTGTGAGATTCTATAGAATCCTTATTGAATGTGTAGGCATAGCAAAAAGCCACATTGGCAGAGAAATCTTTTTTTCTTGCTTTGGAGAAACATTAAAAAATCCTCAAAAATATTGAGGTCTCATGACATTGGCTTCCATGTTGACATTCCTAATTCAATGATGGTTTCCTGTATCCTCTCATCTGTACATGTCTAGTAAGGCACAGCAAGCAGCCTTCAGCTTAAGTAAAACTAAAAGTGACCTGTGAATAAACTAATCTACAATAGGGAGATGACCATTGTGACTCCTGTCTTGTATTCATTGGTTAGAAATGTTTTAAAAAAGAAAGAATGACATATAGTAAACTATTAAAATCCACCACAATCAACATCCTGGGATTATCATTGACCATAAACTCAACAGGACTGGCCACGTGCTCACAGTGGCTACCAGAGCAGGTACTGAAGTACTATGGCAAGTAACTCACCTCCTGACTTCCTAAAGCCTGTCCACCATCTACAAGAAAGATGTCAGGAGTGTGATGGAGTACTCTGCACTTGCCTGGATGGGTGCAGCTCCGACAACACTCAAGGAGCTGACACCATGACACCATCCAGAACAAAGCAGCTTGTTTGATTGTCATTACATCCACAAATATCCACTCCCTCCATCACCAACGCTCAGTGCCAGCAGTGTGCACGAGCTACAAAAAGCACTGCAGAAATTCATCAAAGATCCTCAGACCCACAACCACTTCCATCTAAAAGGACAAGGGTAGCAGTTACATAGGAACACCACCACCTACAAGTTCCCCTCCAAGCCACTTACCATCCTGACTTGGAAATATATCACCATTCCTTCACTGTTGCTGGGTTAAGATTTTGGATTGCCCTCCTATAAGGCATTGTGAGTCAACACACAGCACGTAACTACAGTGGTTCAAGAAGATACCTCACTGTCACCTTCTAAGGACAGTTAGGGACAGGTAACAAATGTTGGCCCAGTCAATGACCCCCAAGTCCCATGAATGAATGATAAAATAAAACACCAGAAATAAAACCTATTAATCAGGGCTTAGAGCTGTCCTCATCAAGCAGCACTTCTTACCATGCAGCCCCCTTCTTCAGATGGAGGGTAGAACTGGGACGATAGAGAAAGATTGGGGAGAGGAATTCCCTAACACTTTGGCTAGAGACCAGACTGCTGCCTTCACAAACTACTGAGATCAACACGCTCTATGCCAACTACCAGTTCATCATCTGGGGTCATTTACTGCATTCACTATTATGAGTTGCATAGTTTTCCTGTCCACTTAATGAATGCAACATATCATTAAGACACTTAAGAAACAACCTTAAAGCTACTTAAAATACTTGACTGCTATTCCAGGTATCTGTGGCTTCAGAACTCAAAGTCTTACATTGTCCATAAAAGAAACTTAAGCCAGGTAATGGTATGTGAATCATAATGGAATTTCAGAAGAATTATAACTTTGTTAAGGTCATTGATAATTTCTCTGTGGCACAGAATTAAATTTTTCATCCAAAATGAATAGTGTATTGAGGAAGTTGTGGCCAGTTTGTGTAAGAGCTAAAGGGCAAGAAGGTGCCTATGGACTATGGAGAAAATCCACAGAGGTGATTGCAGAGTTGGGTAAAGAAGTTGCATTGAATGAGCTAAATACAAAGGCTGTTGCAGAATTGTATCCAGTATAACTGTATTGTATTAGAATCTGAAAGAAATGCAACAACAAAGGACTGTTGTTGTCTGATAGAAAAGGGAGAGGTTGATAAGTCAGAAGAATAACCAATCAAGACAGTTAGCTGAAAATAATTAGCGGAAACCTTGGAAAAGCTGAAAGGGCAAAGACTCAAATGACTATGACAAAGACTATGGTTCAAGAGTGAATGGAAACATTAACAATTTAGTGAGCTGTAACAGGGAGCTCCACACATAAAAGAAAAAAAGTTGCCAAAAATGCCTCAAGAAATGATGCAAAGTATCCTACAAATAGTCCTCAAAAATACCTTATAGTAGTCTTTCAAAATGTCCTACCAACTTTTAGTAATATCAACCTCCATTTCCTTTAGTGTGACAAAGGTTTCACAACTTATACATGATCATACAAATTATGAACAGGAACATCAGAACTTCATGTTTTATTAGCTTTCTTATGGTTGGAAAACTTTAATATTTTCTATGTTTAATTAACTTTTTAAAGTTAATGTAATGGTTCTGAATTCCAAAATTCATCACCCCCGCCCTTGCCAGGAACATTAGCCCAGCTATGCAATTATGTCGATGTATGCATTTTCCAGGAGAGTTGGATGAGAACTTCATGTATATTTTGTCCTTACTGTCATATAATATTTTTGGAGGGAGTTAAAGAAACTTAGATGGTTCCTAAGATATTTTCTGCAGTGTAAGCTGAGAAGCTGTTGATGTACATCTGAGACAGGTTAATCTTACTATTGTTAGTGATTCAGTACAACACGATAAGTTAATATAAGCAGTTTCCAATAAAAATGTGAACTTGGGGAATTTATAATGGAAAATTTGGCACAGAAAGTATGAGCAGATATAAGATATCCAGCACTGAAAGATATTTTGATGCTACCCACTTACTGATGTTTAACAAAATTATTTTGCAGCAATGGTTCTAAGCATGTTCTATTTTTATTCATTCACACAATGTGGCCATTGAGAAGTTAGTGGTGAGATACCTTCTTGAACTGCTGTAGTCCACCTAGTGAACCTATATGCATGGTATTGTTAGATAGGGATTCACAAGATTTGAACCCAGTGACAACAGACAGCAATATATTTATAAGTTAGCAATGTATGTGTGTCCGTCTTGGAAGGAAGCTTTTCTGGCACTTGTGTGATGTTGATGTTATTTGCCACCTATCAACACAAGCTTCTATGTTTTCCAGGTCTAGCTGAATGGGGGTAAGGACAGTTTCATTATCTGAAGAATTGCCAGTAGAACTGAGCAGTGAACAGTGTGCTTTATCAGTTAACATCATCACTTCCGATCTTATGATGGAAGGAAGTGGATGGATAAAGCAGTTTAAGGTGTTTGACACTGTCTTGAGAGACTCCTGCAGAAATGTATTGAAACAAAATTGCTGGAAAAGGTCAGCAGGTCTGACAGCATCTGTGGAGAGAAAACAGAGTTAATAATTCAGGTCCAATGACACTTCTTCAGAACTCTGCCAATTTCTGCTTTTGTTTCTGATTTCCAGCAGCCGCAGTTCTTTTGGTTTATATTTATTTATATTGAGATCACTGATTTCCAACAAACACAAACATCTTCATTTGCACTATGCATGACTTCAAAGAATGAAGAGTTTCCCCTGATTTTCATTGATTTTGTTTTGCCAAGGATGCTTGATGCCACACTTGGTTAAACGCTGCCTTGATATCAGGGGTAGTCACAATATATCTCACGTTACATCTGGAATTCAGCTCTTTTGCCCATTTATATATCAAGATTGGAATGAGAACGATGTCCAGCGGCCCTAACAGAACACAATATAAGAATGGATGGGCAGATTATTACTGAGTAAGTGTCATTTACTTGATGTATCACATCATTTTGCTGCTTATTGAGATTAGACTGATTTGGGGCGAGGTGTTATTTCACCTGGTTTGTCCTAGGTTTCCTGAATTGTAGATACGTGGACACTCCTTTGGGGAGATTTCAATGTTGCAGTTGTACAGGATCAGATTAGTTTGAGGTATGTCTGGATTTGAATTCAGTACTACAGACAGGATATTGTCACGGGCTATATTCTCTGTTGTACCTTGTATGTGGAGCCATTTTTGACATTACATGGGGCAAATCTAATGAGCTAAAGACTTGCATCTATGATACTGAGGAGATGGCTGAAATGGATAGTCCCCTTAACACTTTTAGATGGATGTAAATGCTTTGGCCTTGTCTTTTGCATTCACTTTAAGGATTGGAATGTTTATTCACAGCCTTCACCTGTTGTTATTTATTTGTAAATCACAATTCAGACTAGATGTGAAAAAACTGTAGCACTTTTGACCTGCTGTGTTGGTTATGGCATTGTTTAGCATTTTGTGTAATAAACTGTATAATGCACAACTTTCACTGGTTAACATGCGTTGTAGCTCTGTTTTGATAGAGATTAGCAGATTAACTTTAGGTACATCTAGTGCTATTCTTAGCATGTGTATCTGCATTCTGCATTAAATCGGAGTTGGCCACTGGTTTGATAGTAACAGTAGAGTGCAGGCCTAGTTAATCAGTGTGTATACAGATTGTAGTGCAATACAATTCCTAGGTTTGAGCTTTCCTGTATATTACTCATTGAGAATAATGACTGTTCTACACATATTGGAGGTTGTCCTCAGTGTAAAAAAATGAAGGATTTGTCCTCATAATCATTGGGCAACAGTTATTTCTATCAATAGCGTCATGGAGAGATAACAGGTGACAGGTAGATGGGTGAAGATCATCACCTGCCAAAGTCCAGCTTGACAGACAGTCTCTCAGGACCTAGCTAACTCAGTCAGCAGTACTATTACTATTGACATTCTCCAGTCAGAATACATTTACGTTTTTACTTCATTGCTTCTTTCCATCAGGGTTTAACTTGGCCAGGGTGTCAATCATTTAACATGGGTATCAATCAACAGGAGGTTAGTTGCTCATGCTAGATCCAATGCCATAGAATTTCATGGTGTCTGGAGACAATGTTGAGGACTCCAGGGCAACTCTGTCCTGACTGCATTTTACTAAACTGTACTATCATCTCTGATAGGTCTGTCCTGGTTCTGGGAAAATTCAAATCTAGGGTTGGTAATGGAAGCATCTGGAATACACAAGAACACAAGAACTAGGAGCAGGAGTAGGCCGTCTGGCCCTTCCAGCCTGCTCCGCCATTCAATAAGATCATGGCTGATCTTTTCGTGGACTCAGATCCACTTACCCGCGTTCTCACCGTATCCCTTAATTCCTTTATTGTTCAAAAAAAATCTACCTTTTTTTTAAAAGCGTTTGCTGAAGTGGTATAGTTCTGTCAGTATGCTTTATTAGAGTTGGTGACAGCTCTCCCAGATTTGGCACAAGTCCTCAAATGTTAATGAGACGGACATTGCAATGTTGTTTTATTGCCCTGTCTGAGTCTAATGCTGGGAAAAATCTTATGCCATTCTTATCTATCAGTTCAAATGTCTGTAACTATGAAGGCAGTTAAAATTTCACTGTGATTATGGAATTGCACATAGAGCAGACTGGGTATACACAATGTGCTTCCTTCCTTAAAAGACATTTTGAATCACTTTTTAATATAGGTTTGTGACAATGGTCAACACTAGTTAGAATTTGAGCTAATTTTCTTAATGAATTGCTAATTGGTGGCTCTGGATTACTAACCCATTAACACGATGACTAAACTGCCAAACCTGTTTTGGGAATATTGCTTGTTCAGCATGTTTAGTCACGCCTTTGGGGCTTTTCTATCTCATGCCAATCAATGTTTCGTTACTTTGGTAATACACAATTTTCCACAATTTGACTTTGTTTTAGGACCAGCTGTTATCATATAATTAAATTAATGCAATCTGCTATATACAAATATTCAGAAATAGAGTTGTAAATTTAACATTCTTGTCTTTAGCTAGACAATGAAGGTCAACATGCATCTCTTTGTGTGAGCCAATTAGTCTTATTTGTTTTCAATGCTTATTTCTCATTCCAGTTGTGATTGCAAATTGCCTGGGAGATTACTTCTTACAATACCTAGTCATTCATCAGTATAAGTTTTAATGAAGCATATTTGAAACAAACACCACACCATAACAATAAGTGACAGGCCTTTTTGGAAAACCAAAAACTTTGGAACTAATTGAGTGGCAAAAGGGGAGTGGTAGTGGCATTTTTTGATTAAGGAAAATATTACTGCTCTAAACATCCAGTGAAACTATATGCATTGAAATTAGAAATAAGAAAGGGCTGATCACCTTGATGAGATTGTACTCTAGCCCCCCACCCCCCAACAGTCAGAGGGAAATTAACAAAGAAATATGTGGAGAGATCTCAGTTACATGTGAGAATAATAAGGTTGTAATAGTAGGTGATTTTAATTTTTCAAACATTGCCTGGGGCAATCATAGCGTTAAAGGTTTGGATGGTGAAGAATTTGTTAAATGTTCCCTAGAAAATTCTCTGTATTAATATGTCAATGTTCCGACAAGACACGGAGCAAAGCCTGACCTTCTCTTGGGTAATAGGGCAGACCAAATGACTGAAGTGATTGTAGAAGAGCACTTTGGGTCTTGTGATTGTCATTCTTATCAGTTTTAAAATAGTTTTGGAAAAGGATAAACCATCCATAAAAGTTAAAGATTTTAATTGGAATAAGGCAAATGTTATGTGATATGTGGGATATGTGGGAATCTTTCAAAAGTGTGAAGACAAGAGTTCAGAGTCATAATGTTCCTGTTATGAGTGAAAGGTAAGGCAAATAGGATTAGGGAACAATGGATGAATAAAGATATTGAGGCTCTAGTCAAGAATAAAAGAGAACCATATATTAAATATAGACCATCGGTTTTAAGTGAATCTCTTGAACAGGATAAAGTGTAGGGGCATTCTTAAGAGGGAGATCAGGAAGGCAAAGAGGGAATATGAGATAGTCTTAACCTTATCTGCCAAGGTTAATCCAAAGAGATACTAAAAATACATTAAGAGCAAGAGAGCAACAAGAAAGAGAGTTGGGCGTCTTAAAAAACGAAGAGGTCATCTTTGTGTTGAACCTCAGGAGATGGGAGAGATGTTAAATGAGTATTTTATGTCAGTTTTTACTGTGGATAAAGAAATAGAGGCTATAGAACTTGGGGAAACAAATATTGATGTTTTGAAAACAGTACACATTGCAGAAGATGAAGTGCTGGACATCCTAGAAAATATAAAGGTGGATGAATCTCCGGGACCTAATCTAGTGTATCCCAGAACATTGTGGGAAGTTGGGGCAGAAATGTTGAGGCCCCTTGAAGAAATATTTGATGTGCTGTATGACTGGAGAATGGCTAATATTGTGGCTTTGTTTAAGAAGGGATAGAAGGAAATCCCTGGTCACTATAGACCTGTGAGTCTGACTTTGGTGGTGGTTAAGTTATTGGAGGTGATTCTGAAAGATAGGATTTATTTGCACTTGGAGAAACAAGGAATGATTAGGGATAGTTAACATGGCTTTGTGCGACTTAATTGAGTTTTTTTGAGGAAATAACCAAGAAGGTTGATGAGGGCAGAGTGGTGGATGTTGTTTATTTGGACTTTAGTAAAGCCTTTGACAGGACTCCTCATGGTAGACTAATTACTAAAGTTAGATATCATGGAATTCAGGGTGAGCTTGCCAAATGAATACAAAATTGTCTTAATGGCAGGAAACAGAGAGTGATGGTAGAAGGTTTTTTTTGATCTGGAGGCATGTTACCAGCAGTGTTGTTCCACAAGGATCGGTTCTGGGTCCACTTTTGTTTGTCATTTATAGAAATGATTTAGATGAGAACATAGAAGGCATGGTTAGCAAGTTTGAAAAATGACACCAAAATAGGTGGCATAGTGGACAGTGAAGAAGGATATCTAAGATTACAAAGATATCTTGATCAATTGGGTCAATGGGCTGAGGAGTGGCAGATGGAGTTTATTTTGGATAAATGCGAGGTGTTGCATTTTAGGAAAACAAACAAGGATAAGACTTATACTGTTAAAAGCAGGACCTTGGGTAATGCTGTAGAATAGAGAGACCTAGGGGTTCAGGTACATAATTCTTTTGAAGTTTGTGTCACATGTAGACAGGTAGTTAAGAAGGCATTTGGCATGCTTGCCTTCACTGCTCAGACCTTTGAGTATAGGAATTGGGATGTCATGTTGAGGTTTTAAAGGTTGGTGGTGAGGAGTCTTCTGGAATACTGTGTCGAGTTCTGGTCACCTTGTTATAGGAAGGATATTGTTAAACTGGAGAGGGTTAGGAAAAGATTTACCAGGATGTTGCTAAGACTGGAGAGTTTGAGTTATAAGGAGATACTGGACAGTCTGGGATTTTTTTGACTGGACCATAGGAGGTTGAGTACTGACCTTATAGAGGTTTATAAAATTGTGGGTATAGATAAGACAAATGGCAGGTGCCTATTCCCTAAGGTTGTGGATTTCAAAACTAGGAGATATATTTTTAAGGTGAGAAGAGAAAGTTTTGAAAAGAAATGAGGGGTAACTTTTTTGAAGACTGTGTGGTTCGTATGTGACATGAACTTCCAGAGGAAGTGGTGGATGCAGGTACAGTTACAACATTTATAAGACATTTAGATAAGTACATGAATAGGGAAAGTTTGGAGGGATATGGGCCTAGTGCAGCCAGGTGGGACTCATCTAGTTCAGATTATAGTTGGCATGGACTGGTTGGACTAAAGTGTCTGTTTCCATGCTGTATGACTCTGACTGTAAGTGCACCTTCTGCATTAGGGCAAAGTGATTTCAGATGCATGTAAGCACAATATGATGCAAGGCAGTAAAAGCTCAAGAGCCAACTCTCAACCTAAAGCGCACACATGCCAAACAATGTTAGACCCATCTAGAATTTCAAAGTATAACTACAAAACATTTCAAAAGTAACTTTTTTTTAAAACTCTCCTGACATTCAAAATTCATCAAGCTTGTTAGAGCAGAAATTCTTCAAAGCTAGCCTCAGAATAACTTGAAGCAAAGCACAGCAATCATTATAACTCTCAGACAAAACACAACACATAATAGTGAGGTTGTCTATTATTAATTGGTATGATATGTGTGTTCTACTGTTGACAGAAAAATGAATGGTTTGGGTAGTTTGTCATCACCTCTGGCCTGATGTGTGGATGGATATTAGCTAACTTCGCTTTTGATACCCCTTCAAATTTGTGGTATTAGAAATTGAACCGTGTCCAAATTAGGGTGCAGTTTAGCTCCAAAGCAATTCCTACTCCTACTTCCCAAAGTTGAAGTCCTATTTGCTGAAGAATGGGAAACAGAGGCAAAATTGTCCAGAGCCTAATACTGGACACACCCTGCCATTTCTTCCTTTTTCCCAATATCCCATAAACAGGTTCTAATGTTAGACAATATTTCATATATTCACTATGATTAAATATTAGAAAAGTGAAGTGCCTACCTTGCAGTGCTCAAATTGCTGATGATACAGCTCCGTTAAGGAGCAGAAGTGCAACTAATGAGCACAGGTTTCACGCCCCCAGATGTCTGCGTGAAATTAGATTTTTACAACAAGCAGCAACTAAATATCATGCTGAGTTTGTTAAATGAATTTGAATTGATTTTTACAGACTGATCGGTTATTTTGAGTTTCAAGAGTCAAGGGATGAACAGATTGAACTAATCTGTGATTTTTTCTGTAATTTCTATCATTTTAATATATCAATGACAATGAAGCAATGATGCTTTGGTAGCTTCCTCATTACCTCTTGTGATTTTCTTTTATCCTTCAGTGGTTTCTGTATAGTTACTGCTGTGTAGCTTGCACTGCTCTGCGCTGTATTTTAAAAATCTTCTGATACTGCACTATAGTTCATTGGCTTTAATAATTAAAATAACCAATGCCTGAAAATACAGGAGTGTGCAGTCTAAAGCACTTGCTGATTCAGGCCTAATCCTATTACATAACAGAAAACATCCAACTTTTCTTTATGACTCTGTATTGATTTCTTTAAGCATTACTAAATGTGCCGTAAGCCATTTTTAATTTTGAGAACCTGAGAACTACCATTTTGACAGATTTCTTTTAGAGAAATAGATATTTGATTATTTGCATGTGGCACATAGAATTCAATCATTTCTTCCTGCTTCTTATTTTAATTTCAAAATACCATTTTTTAAAATAGCAGTTACTTATACTTAAGATAGTAATCCATTTTGAAATATACAAGAAAGCTTAAGTATCAGGTTGTTTAAACAATCAGAAGAACAACTTCAATTTTCTGATGTGCCATCCACAAGTTTGCTGATGACATCACAGTGGTATGATGGATATCAAACAACAATGAGTTAGAATACAGAAAGGAGAGAGAGTGCTTGGTGACGTGATGCAAAGATAATAACTTCTCTCTCAATGTCGGCAAAACCAAAGAACTGATCATTGACTTCAGAAAGAAAGGAGGAGAACATGGCCCCATCTATATCAATAAAGCGGAAGTTGAGAGGGTTGAGAGTGTCAAGTTCCTAGGTGTGACGATAACCGACAACCTGTCCTGGATTTCCCACATAGATGCGATGGTCAAGAAGGCACAACATCACTTCTTCCTCAGGCAGCTCAGGAAGTTTGGCATGCCCATAAGGCCCCTTGCCAAATTTTACAGATGCACCACAGAAAGCATACTGTCTGGGTGCATAACAGCCTGGTATGGCAACTGCTCTGCCCAGGGCTGTAAGAAACTAGGTTGTGTGCACAGCCCAGGCCATCACACAAGCCAGCCTCCCATCTATGGACTCCATTTATGCATCTCATTGCCACAGAAATGCTGCCTACATCATCAAAGACCCATTCCACCCTGATAACGCTCTCCTACAACCTCTTCCGTCAGGCTGAAGATACAGAAGCTTGAACACACATACCAGCAGGTTCAAGAACAGCTTCTTCCCTGGTGTTATTAGGCTGATGAATGAACTCTCTACCTTCTAGGGTGGACAGTGGGAGCCTTTTTCCTTGGATGGTGATGGCTAGCACGAGGGCACATAGCTTTAAATTGAGGGGTGATAGATATAGGACAGATGTCAGAGGTAGGTTCTTTACTCAGAGAGTAGTAAGGGCGTGGAATGCCCTGCCTGCAAAAGTAGTAGACTCGCCAACTTAAAGGGCATTTAAATGGTCATTGGATAAACATATGGATGATAATGGAATAGTTTAGGTTAGATGGGCTTCAGATTGGTTTCACAGGTCGGCGCAACATTGAGGGCCGAAGGGCCTGTACTGCACTGTAATGTTCTATGTTCTATGTTCTATGTTCAAATAACACTGATCTTGTTAATGTTGTTCTTGCCTCGCGTACGTCCTGTATGCCTCACTCTGTCCAAGTTTTTTTCACCCAATGATCTGTATGTCCTTGCTTACTATGATCTACCTGTACTGCCCACAAACAAAGCTTTTTGCTGTACAAATAATCAACTCGAATGAAATGTGAAGTCAGGGAAATAAAAACCTGAAGTGACATAAAACGGATTGCTGCTGCCCTGAGACCATTCCACAATATTACACAAAGTCAAGAACTGACTATTTGGCTTCTGTATAAAATTCTTAATTTCTATTCCTGGCAGAAGAAGCTTTAGTTCAGGGGAGGCAATCTAGTAAAATTAATTATTTGAATTACAACCAGGTAAGAATACCTGGGCTGAATCCAACAAGCATTAAAAACAATATGGATGTGAAACTCCTTAATGCCACTACAGTTAGTATCTTAGAAATCCAAGACCATCCACGTGTGGTATGTTCTTGCTGCTGTTGACATGCCCAACAAGTTGTTCCATGCTATGAAGGATACTTTGGTAACTATTCCACTTCTAACACAGAAACGTTCCAACTACTCAGAGCATGTCCTCAAGCACCAACTGATGTATGCATGATTTTAAAATGTGGACTATTCAACATATTCACTTTGTCACTCATTGAAGAACATTTATACATCTGCAAAGGTGACACATAGGGCAAATCCAACACGGTCAATTTCCATGCGATTGGTCTACTCTTAATCACAAGCAAACTGATCAAATTTTGTCAACTGTACATTTACTCAGCATTAATCTTTTCACTCAAATCCTCACTTTGAATTCCACCAGGTCCACCACTCTCCTGACATTATTATAGCCTTGGTCCAAATATGGACAATAGAACTAACTCAGGAGCTGAGGTGAGAGTGACTGCCCTTGACATGATGGCCAGCATTTGACCAAGCATAGCATCGAGTAACGTGAGCAATACTGGAATTGATGGGAATCCGTATTTGATTAAGCTTATACCTAACATTCAGGAAAATGGTTTTAGTTGTTTTGGCCAATTATCTCATTACTAGGGCAGCACAGTGGCTCAGTGGTTAGCACTGCTACCTCACAGAACCAGGGACCCAGGTTCAATTCCAGCCTCAGGTGACTGTCAGTGTGGATTTTGCACATTCTCCCTGTGTCTGCGTGGGTTTCCTCCAGGTGCTCTGGTTTCCTCCCAATGTCCAAAGATGTGCAGGTTAGGTGGATTGGCCACGCTAAATTGTCCATAGTGTCCAGGGATGTATAGGTTAGCTGGATTAGCCTTGGGAAATGCAGTGTTATAGGGTAGGGAGGTGAGACTGGGTGGGATGCTCTTCGGAGAGTTGGTGTGGACTTGTTGGGCTAAATGGCCTTTTTCCACACTGTAGGGATTCTACAATCTTCTATGATCTAGGACATCAGTGCAGTCATTCTCAGGTAATGTACCAGAACTAACCATCTTCAGCTGGTTCATCAATTACCTTCCTTCTATCGTAAGGTCAGGAGTAAGGATATTCACTGATAATTGCACAATGTTCAGACCATGTGTGACTCCTCACATACTGAAGCAGTGAATGTCCGTATACATCAAGACCTGACAACATACAGGCCTGAGTTGATAAATGATTACTGTTGACTGAATTGGACCAGTCTTGGCTACAGAATAAGTAACATACCATGACTATCACAGCAGTTGAGAGACTGGGTATTCCCCATTGGTACTTCACTTCCTGACTCACTAAAGAAGTCTACCATTTTCAATCCATAGGCCAGGAGTGTGGTCAAATACTCTCATTTGTCTGGATGAGTACAAGTCCAATAATACACTCAAGAAACTTGACACCACTCAATATATCAGTCTGTTTGATGGTGCCCCATCCAGCACCTGAACATTCATTACCTCCACCAACAAATTACACTTACAAGTATGTACAATCTACAAGATCCACTGCAGCAACTCTCCAAGATTCCAATGACAGCATTGCAGTGTAATGAGAATGGATATGATAATAGGATGCCAATATGTAGCATAATGTAACAATAACATCAGCAGTCAAATGGAGGAGATTATGAAAAAGGGATGGAAGTTGGGAAGAGACATTAGACAGGAACGTACCATCAATCAGAACATTCTCAGTGATGCTGGACCCTGTTTTAGCTTTCCAATGATGTGCAGAATCATTTTGTACATAGGGCTCAGGAGATGTCGATGTCCTGGTCCCTAGTGGTTCTGCTTTATTCCCAGATCCAATATTGTACTTCAAACAAAAAGGCAGAACATCAGCAATTCTTTTATACTGTGTTGGTGTAATCTGCTTGTCAAAGCTGAATGGTTGGTGCTATAAAGAAGTGACAGGAGCTGGATGCAAGACAGTCATCAGTGGAATATGTTGAAGATGAGAAAGAGTATCTGAATGTTAGCATGAGCCCTGTGTACCGTAGTCTATTGCGATTGAGTAATGGGTGTGTGACTCATTGAAAACTGGGGATACATTAGGTATGAGGTGCTTTCAAGATGCATTCACTGATCTTGACCACTCACGTGAATTGTTTTGTGGTATTACTGCCAGGCCCGCATGTATATTCCCTCTATTTGCCTCCCTGGTTATCTTCTCCCACTGTCTTTGGAGTATGGCCAGGGAGGACAACCCAGCCCTCCACCTCTCTCCCCCGACCACTTCCATGACTAAAGCCTCAGTACCAAATTGGCAGGCCCAGGAATTCTCTCTCTTCTCTGGTACTCAATTTATGAAGCCTGTACATCCAGCCAGTGTCCATATATGCAGCCAGCAGTGGCAATATTCCAGTGAGTGTGCCTCCCCTTCAGGAGGACAAGACTATCTTGAAAAGGAGCAGCAGGTTGGTTCCTCCATTAGCACAAAGTGTTCAGCCCTGTCACAGTCAGAAAAGTTACTAAGTGCTTGTTTTTTGTACTGTCACGAGATATGTACAGCAATGGACCTAATTGAACTTTTAGTCCTAGATTCCAACTCTCCGTTTCACTGTCACCCATAAAAGTGATAACAAAGGGAAAATATATTCATGGATTCATTGCGATACAGTAAAGTGGCTTCTCAAAAGTAGGGTTGCTGAGAATATAATTAGCATAAAGTATTGGGAACAAGAATAAACTTGCTTCAGTATCCATTTGGAGAGATTGTGAAGAGTTGCATGAGATTACTTTGTTAAATGATAAAGAACACAAGGACTTTGCAAGAAAATTGTAATGGACAGGAAATAATAGCAAGAAATTGTAACATTAGAACATAATTGGGAGGGAATTTGAAACAATAACAAAAGCAGAATGAAACTGTAAAGGGAAAATAAAGAAAGCCAAGGAACTATTTTTAGAAAAAGGTTACAATTCCAACATGCAGCAAGGTATAGCAGATGCCATCTGCACTGTGTTCATACATCACAATAAATAGCATCAAGTTACCTTAATCTAACACCAACATTTCATGTTGGACAACAACTCAGTTTTGTAAAATATTTACTTGTTTTTTTTAATCTAATCTTTTTGTTGGATATAATGCTGAGACAGAAATCATAAAGAAAATGTTACCGTGGTAAATTATTAAGCAGCAGTTACAGTTGCTATTATATCCCCAGCTAGCAATATTGCTATGATATTTTTTCTTCCTATTGATCCCACCGGCAAAATGGTCTCCTTGAACTGGGATGGGGGATGAAGTGGAGGGGGGATTGTCACACATAACTTGAGGAAAAACGTTACAGTAGCAAAATGGTACCTCCAAGAATTTCCTGGTAATAGCATTAAAGGAGCTTTGACAAATTAAGCCCATGCCTAACTTGCTTTTCAGCAATTTTATTTTTGTTTTGGATTTTAAGCATCCTTAGTTGTTTACTTACGGTTTATTTGGTTCTAACATTGAGCTTGGATTGGCTTGGATCCCTTAATTGTTCAGTTAAATGAGATCAGTAAGGCTTAAATATGACATGAATCAGCAGACCGCCTAACTATCTCCAAACATCAATGTATGTGAATTCAGGGCTGAATTCTACCTAGATTACTTTGAGAAGTCTAGAGAAAATTGCTGCTCCTTCTGTCTGAGCAAAGAAAATCTTAGCTTCCTGGAGCCTCCTTAGTTATCTTGTTGGCAAAAATAGTTCTCAGAAGGCACCTTTGGTCCTACAATTGGAATTTGGTGTCCTATGCTCATCATGGCACTGATTTGTACATTAAAAAGAGATGTAAAGTCTCAAACAGCCTGGATAATGATTGACCCCTGTAAAAATGTCCTCCCTTTTGAGCTGGCACTGCTCTGGTTATGTTGCCTCAGAAACTTTATCTCGGCCCCTTAAGAATCCAGTTGGGTGCATTGTTTTGTGAAGTTTTGAGAATTGGCAATTTCAAATCTCCACCTCTGTCTATGGAATTCTGTGATACGATGTTAATTGTCCAGATTTAAAGAACGTCTGAATGTTGAGCCCTTCCTTATAAATACAGTGCTGTATGAACTATTGGACTGGTTTGTTTGGCACGTTTCCAGTGGTTGTTATTCAGATAATGATTGTGAGCGATGTGGCAGTAATAGGCTTTTTGATAAGATTTCTCCTGAGGGTTTTTTTTTTGCATTCTTTGTTCTTTCAGGCTGATTATGATGCCATTGTGGATCATTTTTGTAACACTCATAAGTAACAAAAGCAATTAAAAATGCACACCGCACCTGCTGGAACATACCTTTTAAAAAGTGTTAGGTCTGACTCACGTGAGCCAGCACCAAAGGAAAAGGAATATTTGCATATTGGCTCCATTTTTATGCATAAACCTTACAAAAGTCAAGAGCAAAAATCAATCTAAGTTCTGCAGAACATAATCAATAAAAGCAATCCCTGGATCAAATAGACTATTTTGAAAGAAATAAATGACTTTCATGAAATGATTTATTTCTATTTTATGCTCTTTAAATTTCACTGGATGTCTCTAAGCTATTCTATATTACTTGTGCATCAGATTTAAAATTCAATAAAACATAGTTATCAGATTATTGTTATTAAAATGATCAAGTATAATTTGGTTCAAAATGCTAAATTCCATTTTTGGCACTATACCTTGTTTGATTTTAAAAAAAAAGTGTTCACCAACACAAGCAATACTGCAAAAGGGAGCATTTCCCCTCTTTTGGCAGCCAAATGAAGTTTATTTCCAACATCATGACTCACACTGAAATATAGATTGTATGGGACTAAGTCAGTTATTCTTGATGACTTTAGTGATGAGGGGGATTGAGAGTGGGTGGATCTATAAAAGGAAAGTTGGTGTAGTAACATTCCTGATCACTAAATTATCTCTCGCATCTGAAATACTATAAATCACACTTGCCGTGTGCACAAGTCAGTTTTTGTCCAAAAAATTTTTAAACACCACCTGAGCTGAATTTTCTGCAGGTATGTCATATATTCTCCAGGAGGCAAATGCCAACCTGAATAGAGTTTGCTCTTCAAGCATGATCTCATATGTAACTACATGGCCGCTGGTGTTCAGTTATTTTAACATTAGGGAAAGAAAGATCTGCCCTAATGGAGACACTAGAGATGTATGTCTCTACATCTTAGAATTCATACCTGAAATTTCAATTAGTTTTCATTTTTTTTAAATAAAGATTGACTCAGAGTAGACAGAATCAGAAAATTAAATAGTAATAAAAACACTGTTAATATTATGTATGAGCATTCTCCCAATTGTCTGCCATAACCGTATTGAAAAATGCATGAAAACATTGTTTCTCTAATTGTAAATGAAGTGTCAAATTTAGTGTGAACAATTAGGGAAATCCTAAGGTATTGAACCTTTTAATACAGGCTATATAGAGTCATAGAGATGTACAACATGGAAACAGACTCTTGGGTCCAACGCATCCGTGTCGACCAGATATTCTCAATAAATCTAGTCACATTTGCCAGCATTAGGTCCATATCCCTTTAAACCCTTTCTATTCATATATCCATCCAGATGCCTTTTAAGTATTGTAATTGTACAAGCCTCCACCACTTCCACTAGCAGCTCATTCCATATACACACCACCTTCTGTGCGTAAAAGTTGCCCCTTATGTCCCTTTTAAATCATTCCCCTCTCACCTTTGAACCTATGCCCTCGAGTTTTAGACTCCCTCACCCCGGGAAAAATATATGCCTCTCAGAATTATATAAACCTCTATAAGGTCACCCCTCAGCCTTCAAGGCTTCAGGGAAAATAAGCTCCAGCCTATTCAGCTGCTCTCTATATCTCAAACCCTCTGGAAACATCCTTGTAAATCTTTTCTGAACCCTTTCAAGTTTCACAACATCCTTCTTACAGCAGGTAGACCAGAATTGCATACAGTACTCCAAAAGTGGCCTAACCAATGTCCTGTACAGCCGCAACATGACCTCCCAGCTCCCAAACTCAATGCACTCACCAATAAAGGCAAACATACCAAACGCCTTCTCACTATCCTATCTATTGCGACTCCACTTTCAAGGAACTATGAACCTGCACTCTAAGGTCTCTTTGTTCAGCAACACTCCCCAGGACCTTACCATTAAGTGTATAAGCCCAACACTGATTCATCTTTCCAAAATGCAGCATCCCAGATTTATCTAAATTAAACTCCATCTGCCATCCTTGGCCTACTCGCCCAGCTGATCAAGATCCCGTTGTACTCTGAGGTAACCTTCTTCACTGCCCACCACACCTCCAATTTTGGTGTCATCTGTAAACTTACTAACCATACCTCCTATGATATTTCTTTGGGCAAGAAGGCTGTCATAAACATTGCAGCCTAGCTTTTGTAACATGTTAACATAACTGCAGAAAGATTGTGGATTGAAATCTGCTGAGTAATTGCACAGTGGCAGCTAAGAATCAATAACTGGCTCCAGTTAATATCTGGTTATCACATTAAAGGGAACAATGAAAGGTTTCAGGGGAACATCTTTCTGTTGCTGGAAATAACATTCAGGAAAGCAATGCTGGCTCACTGTCATCTGATTTGAGCTATTTAACAAAGTCAAGATCTAACCTTGAGTCCTGATGAAGAGTGTAAACCCAAAACGTTGATTTTCGTGCTCCTCTGATGCTCCCTGACCTGCTCTGTTCTTCCAGCTCCACACTGTATTGACAAGATCTACCCCTGCTTGTATATTCCCAACGCATTGGGACATAAAGGAAAGATTTAGTTTCAAGCTGATTTCTACATTATAAGTAATGCATATTGAAAATGTGGGATTGTTATACTTGATTTTAAAATAAATTGAAATTATCATCAGAAAGTTGTGCACATGTGCTTTAATTTCAGATATGTGCACACAATGGGCAGGCTCCATACTGGAAATGTTACATTAGAAATTTAGCCCTTTGTGTTAGAAACATAGAATTATGGAGCAGGAAGACACAATTTGGCCCTTTGAGCCTGCTTCTTGCCATTCATCACGTTCATGGCTGCTTGCTCAACTCAATAGCCTAATCCTGCTTTGTCCCCATAACCTTTGATCCCATTTGCTCCAAGTGCTATCTGTAGCCATCTCTTGAATACATTCAATGTTTTGGCATCAACTACTTCCTGTGGTAATGAATTCCACAGGCTCAAAAACTCTTTGGGTGAAGAAATGTCTCCTCATTTCCATCCTAAATCGTCTACCCTGAATCCTCAGACAATCCCCTGGTCCTGGACACACCCACCATTGGGAACATCCTCCCTGCGTCCACCCTGTCCAGTCCCGTTAGAATTTTATAAATCTCTGTGAGATTCCCCCCTCATTTGTCTGAACTCCAGTGAAAACATTCCAAACCGAGTCAATCTCTCCTCATACGTCAGTCCCGCCATCCCTGGAATCAGCATGGTAAACCTTCGCTGTACACCCTTGACAGCAAGAGCATCCTTCCTCAGAAAAGGAGACCAAAACTACACGCAATATCCCAGGTGTGGCCTCACCAAGGTCCTGTATAACTCCAACAACACATCCCTGCTCCTGTTCTCGAAACCTCTCGCAATGAAGGCCAACATACCATTTGCCTTCTTTACTGTCTGCTGTACCTACATGCTTACCTTCAGTGATTGGTGTACAAGTACACCCAGGTCCTGCTGCATACTCCCCTCCCCCAATTTAAGCCATTCAGGTAGTAATCTGCCTTTTTGTTTTTGCTTCTAAAGTGAATAACCTCACATTTATCCAAATTATACTGCAACTGCCATTGATTTGCCCACTCACCCAACCTGTCCAGATCATGCTAAAGGATCTCTGCATCCTCATCACAGTTCACCCTCCCATCCAACTTGGTATCAGCTACAAACTTTGAGATGTTACATTTTGTTCCCTTGTCCAAATCATTAATTGATGTATGAAAAACTATCTTTTCTGGTGTGCATTCAGAACATCAATACTGCTGAAACACAATCTGAACATGTCAGCTGATATACATAAGATTCTGGGGTGCTGAAGAAGGCATTTGGCATGTTTGCTTTCATTGATCATAGTATTGAGAATAGGAGTTGGGATGTCATGTTGCGATTGTATAGGACATTGGTTAGGCCACTTTTGGGGTACTGCATACAGTTCTGGTTGCCCTGCTCGCGGAAGGATATTATTAAACTGGAAAGGGTGCAGAAAAGATTTACAAGGATGTTACCAGGACTGGAAGGTTTGAGTTAAACAGAGAGATTGGATAGGCTGGGACTTTTTGTGAGGTGAGACGAAAAAAATTTAAAAGAGACCTGAGGGCCAACTTTTTCACACAGAGGATGATTCATGTGTGGAATGAGCTGCCAGAGGAAGTGGTAGGGGCAGGTAAAATTACAACATTTAAAAGACATTTGGACAGGTAAAGGAAAGGTTTAGATGGATATGGGCCAAATGCAGACAAATGGGACTAGTTTAGTTTGGGAAACCTGGTTATCATGAACAAGTTCAATCGAAGGGTTAGTTTATGTGTTATACACCTTTATGACTTTATCTGTAGAAATACAGGCCCAGAACTATGTATGATGGATACTCCTATAAACAAGAAGTGAGCTGAGAGTGACAGCCCTTGACGTTAAAACTGTGTTTGATGGATTATGGCATCAAGCAGCCCTAGAAAAACTGGAATCAATGGGTATTGGGTGCAAACAATCAATGACCTTCCAATCTACAATAAGTGACCTTCCCTCCATCATATGGTCAGATGTGGGAATGTTTGACAATGATTGTGCAATGTTCAGCACCATTTGCAGACTACTCAGTACTGAAGCAGTCCATGTTCAAATGCAACAAGATCTGGGCATTATCCAGGCTGGAGTTGACAAGTAGCAATTAACATTCATGCTACATAAATGCCACTGAATCCCCCTTACTATCAATATTATTGGTGTTACCATTGACCAGAAACTCAACTGGATTCATCTCATAAGCGCATTGGCTACAAGAGTGGGTCAGAGGCTAGGAATACTGTGGTTAGTAACTCACCTCCTGACTCTCCAAAGCCTGTCCATCATATATGTAGCACAAGTCAGGAGTGTGATGGAATATTCTTCACTTGTCTACCTGGGTCCAGCTCCAACAACACTCAAGAAGCTTGACACCATCCAGGACAAAGCAGCCTGCTTGATTGGCACCACATCTACACACATCCACTCCTTCCACCACTGATGCTCAGTAGTAGTGTGTACTATCTCCAAGATGTATTGCAAAAATTCACCAAAGATCCTTACATAGCATCTTCTAAACCCATGAACACTTCCATCTGGAAGGACAAGAGCAGCAGATGTGTGAGATTACCAGCACCTGCACGTTCCCCTCCAAGCCACTCACCATTCTGACTTGGAAATATATCTCTGTTCCTTCACTGTCACTGTTGTTTCCTCCTTAAGGGCATTGTGAGTCAACCTATAACACATGGGCTGCGGCAGTTTAAGAAGATAGCCCATCACCACTTTCTCAAGGACAACCAGGGGTGGAAAATAAATGCTGGGCACCCAGTGATGCCCAAGTCCCATGAGTGACTTAAAAATAATATAAAATTAAAGCAAAATACAATGGATGCTGGAGATCTGAAATAAAAACAGAAGTTGCTGGGAAAACTCAGCTAGCCTTACAGCATTTCTGGAGAGACACTCTGGTCAACTGGTTAATAATGCTTCTCTATTCACAAAAGTTGCTGGACCTACTGGGTATTTCCTGCATTTTCTGTTTTTGTTCACTTTCATGAGCCAATTTACTTTGTGTGATGGAACACAATAAATTCTTGAATCTAGGGGTAATACTTATCCTAAATTCTGGTTATCTTTTATATCTGATATTTCACTATGTTTCATTAGAGGACACTAAGACTGTTAAATGCGCAACTCTTCTGCACTGAGCACGATCTATACCATGATATGTGGTAATTTCATGAACATGGACTCTTCTCAATGCATACTGCAAAGGTCTCACTGTTTGAAATGTAAGTGTAGCAGTTCTTAAAGTCTTTGAATCTTGTATAACTTGTCCTGAAAGAGGAATTGTGAGAAAATAAGTTATCTTTTCATGACGGTCTGTCCATTTTTAAAGGATTGTCCCCTGTTTTGACTGTTTGCCTATTCCTTTAAAGACATCTTTTGTCCTTTATTTCTAGGACAATCTGTCAAAAACTGATTGTCAGAGTCTCTAGCATGAGTTTGAATGACTTAGGTCAGGCTGCAATGTGTGAATTGGCCATGTGATAGGACAATGCTGTGACTGAGCAAAATAATTTGGAAGTTTTCTTTGAGATTATATCCACCAGACTTTTTTATTATTGTCTTCAGGTCCCTTCTGCACCACTCTCACATTTACCACCCAGCTTTGCCATGCTCACTTTCAGCTCCACACTCATGTTACCAACAAACCCCTCCTCCTCACATTCACCAGCAACTCCGCAGTCCCATGATCAAAATGATCTCTTTCGTTTGTTTTGTAAGTGTCAGTCAACCTGTCTTTCTTTTCAGTGAATTGGTTTGGAGGTCCTGTTGGAAAGCTCCTTGTAGAGCTCAGAGTCAATCTGTAGTCAAAACCAGTGATGGGAAGAATCAATGATTTTCAATAATACTGAACATGGGACCTGTTGAGCAAATCATTTGTTGGTCTTTGGAAATTGTTAAGCATAATGCTCAAAGTTTTCTTTGTTTTTCAACAATGCTTTACAAAATGCACTTAGCAACACTTCAGTGAATACATGGTGCAAAAGTATAGAGGGCTAATGGACAGCACTGTAGAAATTATCAACGTACTTTCTAATAGAAAGCCTTGCGTATTTTTAGTTTGAACATCCTATATTGCTGTCAAGACAAAATGCTTCTTCTAGGTTACATTAAATGTAACAAACAACTAAAGCGAATAACATAACATCTGACTTAATTTAATATTCTTTATACACAATAATTCAATATTTGTTCTATTTCATAGATTGACATAAGGGTTTTTTTTACCTTAGTCGCTCAACTGCCAAACATCTTCGTGAGTGTTAGCTCATGGAGGCATGATCTTCTCATCAATTACCTACAACATATGTTCCTTTTTCTTTCTGATAGTAAGTATATTTAGTGTAAGCTCAGTCAGGCAGGAAAAAAAATCAAGTCCTCAAGATGAGAGCTCTCAAGATTCTGACCTGGAAGTTGGTGAGAGAATGGGAAGAAGGAATTCAAGGTACTTCCTCAAATTAATAGTAAATAAGACCTCAGAACAAACTGTTTCTGAATTTGTACAATTAAGAACAGGTCCTATTTCTGGTTCGAGTGATGATTATCTCATACAAATCATAGTGGCACTGCATATATAAGGATGCTAGGAATCAGTTAATCCTTAAAAACTATTTCTCCATTCAAAGAAAGATTTCTGATATATTGCACATTATATTATTTAGGAATATATTATTCAGTATATGACTCAGTACAATTCAGGCCAGACTAATCTACTGGACTAAAAACTGAAAGAACTATTCTGAGGAAGTGTCACCGGACCTGAAACATTAACTCTGATTTTTTCATCACAGATGCTGCCAGACCTGCTAAGCTTTTCCAGCAACTTTGTTTTTGTAATCCCCTGGCCTAGTTATTGTCAGACAAAATTGTCCAAAATTGACTTAATCCACTCAATAATACATAAGTCAAACCAGTGTATAAGACAACTTAATATCACGAATGCCAAAACATGTATTAAACCATAAACTTTATACATAACTTAATTCCCCTCCATTTTTTAGATAATAAATGCGTGTTTAAGGTTATACTCAATTAGGTCTTTTTTAAACCCAGAGATGCGTGTTTAAAATCGTTGATCCGAATGCCAAGCTATAAGGCAACAATCAGGCAAAACAGGTAATGTTGCTGAGATGTGTGAGAGCTTAAGATGTACCTAAGAATATACAATGATGCACAAGGATCAGTGAACAAGAAGATCTTTCTCTGTCCTTTCTTATTTGGTATGCTTTGCCTGAATTATAATCAACTTTACTATAAGCTGCCTATTGTAGATTTAATCCTTTAAAACTGAGTTGAGCTTTGTGGCAACATCTGAATCTAAATTTATTGAAGTTCTTCTCATGTCAAACCTCCCATAAATAATAACCCCAATAGCGATTTATTTGATTTTTTTTAGGAAGAGAAATATGCAAGTATTTTCAATATGTGATATCATTTTCATCAAAAACATAAGACAACTACAGAAATTGATGGGCACTTGAGGAAACAGATCCTTTACTATCCCCAATTCTGGCTACCCATGTTACACTGTAAAATCTACAGTGAGAGTGTACAATTTAGGCCTTGGTATCTTTCCTAAACCGTCAGCATCTCCAAGACATAAAAACAACATAGTTTCTACTGCATCTTATTTTTCTTCTTTTTGTTAACTACTTGTCTATTATTAAAAAATGTATTTGGAAAGGACAAATTATGTAGCTGTGCAAACATTTTGGGATGACTATATTTAGTTACTGGATTGTTGAAACAATACTTCTTAAAGTCTACAAGCTTATTCTGGTAAACTTTCTTACATGCCTGTTGTCTCAATTTTACTGCATTTCCACCGTATCCTTATTGGAGCACAATCACTTTTTCCTTCAAACACAGCCCATAGATTTGCTGATGAGTGAGTGATTGTTTAATACAGTCTGAGGGCTGACTTTAAATTTTTTATACTTCACTCATTTCAGTAAGCGAAGTGCACTTGAAAAGTAAGGTATTTCATTGCTTCTCATACACAGCTCTGCTTTTCAAATGGTGTAAATTACCAATTCAACTGGTTACATAAACTCAGAATTCAGATTGATTCGACATTCCCTTGTGTGCTTGGCAGGTTGATGTGGAGCTGCCTCCCCAGTTGCTGCACATCATGTTTGATTCCTGTCTAAAGTTTTTTGTTAGTGGTGCAGTACATCATTCTGCTCCCTGGGCTAATCTTCAAGGCCAACCCAGAGCATTCTGAAGACAGTTCATTAGTGGCTGTCTGAAACAATTTCAGAACTAGAATTATTTTGTAATTATTTCTATTGCCTATGTTGTCATTCCAGGATATCTGTCCTTTGACTCATTAAAGCTGTACTAACACTCTCCTTGTATTCCAATAATCTAGACAACAATTGGAAAGTGCTGATCCATTTTGCCTCAGTCCTCTGTATTAACTTGGATTGTTCCTTTTGTGGAGTGTAATTATATGTCTGAGGGTATCTCTTCTGCGATAGTGCTTTGACTTGAAGTAACTGGTAATTTTTTTAAGACTAGTTCAGAGAGCAGTGGCCATAGGTCATTCTTAAGTGCAATGCATAAGGTCGCAAATGTGGAGGAGGTAGACTTCCTTGCCACATTTTCCAACATCTTAAGATTTAATGTAGAATCTTGTAGTGTCTAATAATACAAGGCAGATGAAGAATAAAATGAGTGCTGTTACAATAGGTCAACAATTTGATCTGGGCTACTTACAAGCACAAGGAGGATACTGAAAATACTTTCAGTGAAGATTGGATTTATATGGATTTGAATGTACATTACATTTTACGATTCATAATTGTTTACTTTTATGTGCAATCCTGTTAAGCATGTCTGGAATTTGTACTATAGGAAATGTGACACAATCCAAAACAGAAATTTTGTTTCTGATGCTCTTGCTTGTTAAACTGGAGACACATACATTACATTTGTGTCACAGAAAAGTTCACAACATTTGCCATTGGATCTCCAAAACCTACTTTATTAACTTGAGTTAACAGTTTCTTTAGATATTATGACAGTTCTTTTGGTTTATATTCACTGCCCATCTGCACAAAAGAATTAACAAAAACACTCTTAAGACTCTATCATCCACATGGAAAATGTCTGGAAAGCAAAGAACACTTCAGATAGTTTTCCCAAAGTTAGACTATAATAATTAATAAGCAACTCAGGCAACAACAACCAGAAAATTAAAATGTAGCTGAGGTATAATCATACATTATTGCAATATATAACATTACAGCAATTATATCAAGAATAATGGTCAAGTTATTATAAGAGAATTTTGCATACAAAAATATTTACTATTGTAATGTTCAATAATAGTGTTATGTCATCACCTGAACTAGAAAGATAGTCATTCATTTTTTTAAGAGATATTTTAAGTATTAATAACAAATTATTCAATACTTTTAACAGTCTTGCTTATTTTAGAAGACAAGTTACAAATACAAAATATACCTTATTCAAATATTTTACTGATTCAGCAAATACAATATTTACATTCAGGATTAAACAAAGATTTTTTGTAAACACTCTTAATGTATTCAAAGTTAGTTAACAATTGGAGAAAATTATTTGGATGAATTGGCTTGCTTGAGAATAAACTGCCAGGTGGCAATGTTTGTTTTTCTCCAACTCAGAACAGTGGAAAGCTGAGTGTGAAGCAACTTGACTAAATTAAGCAAAATTCTTGATTCCAGACTGAACCTCTGCTGGTGCTCTCACAACTTCTATTTGCAGCAACATTTCCTGATTCCTTCACTCACAAACAAATTCTGCAGCCAACAACTCCTTCTGATACCTTCCCACACTTGCATTTGCTTTAGTAACTTAGACAAATCCCTTTACTCAGATCGTGGAATCCTCATACCGACTTGTACAGGATTATTCCTGAAGACCAATAACCCTGATCATGCGTGAAGGCGAACTTCACTAGTGTCACCTGTGCCTCTCTTTCCTATCGCATCATCACCTTGCCTGAGCTACCTAACAAATCATTAACCTCCAATGTCATAGAATCATAGAATGGTAACAACATAGAAAGAGGTCTATTAGCCTGTTGTGCCCTTGCAGAATCTCTGTCCATGATTGTCAGTGAATCCAATTTCCTGTATTTTCTCCATAGCTGCTGCAAATTTTTGTCATCAATATTTATCCAGTTCCTTTTTCAAAACCATCTTGCTTTAAATTTTATTCTAGAGTGGTGAAACAATGATGTATTGGTTGTATCAAAGGCTGATAATCCAGTGAGTCAAAATAATGCTCAAGGGCATAAACTCTAATTCAACCACTGCCATTGGTGAAATTTTAAAATTCAATTAAAAATTGGATGATGAAATCAGAAATTCCAAGTTAGTCTCATTTTTGGTGACCATGAAACCACAGTTGATTGCCATGAAACCCCATCTAGGTCACTAATTTTTTCAGTGAAGGAAATCTGCTGTGCCTACATGGTCTGGCCTAATGTGATTTCAGAAATGCAGTCATGTGATTATCTCTTAACTGCTCTCTGGAGTAGCTAGCCAGCTGTTCACTTGCACAAAACATCAAAAGAAAACCTAAAAGGAATACAACTGCATGGACCACCTGGAATTGACCAAAAAAAACAATGGCACTCACAGCCTCGTCAGCCCTGCAAAGTCCTACTTGCTAACATTTGGGGGCTTGAGCCAAAATTGGGAGAGCTGATTCACTGACAGACAAGCAATATATTCATTCTCACCTAATCATAGCTTACAGCTAATATCTCAAAGATCACCACCACCAACCTTGTCCTAGCATCAGGAAAGATCCTTAGAGGTGACAGCACAGGGTACACAGTAAGAAATAAATTGTTCCATGAGTCCTCAACTTTGACTCTGGAACTCATGCAATCTCACATTATCAAATCAAACATGGGCTAGGAACCTGTGTGCTGATTACCACCTACTGTCCTCCTTCAACTGATGAATCATTTCTCTTAAGGCTGTACACCACATGATGAATCACTATGGGTGGCAAGGTACAAAACATAATGTGTGTGTGTCATTTCATTCAACAACACTAAGAGTTGGCTCAGTGGCACCAATATTGACTTAGTTCTATAAAGAGGGATTTGCCACACATCAGAACTGCAGCAGGTGATGATAGGACCAATAAGAGCAAAAACCCTCTTGGATCTTGCACTCACCTGTAATAATGGAGTTTCAACTTGGTGAAGCTTCAATACAGGTTTACTTACACACCCAAACAGTAGAAGCAGCATGTGATGTTTTGAGTGGCGTAAGTTGATTTCGGGAATAAGGTCCTGATTCTTGGTAAAGGAAACCACAATAGTATGAGGGCTAAGCTGGTGATGATAATTTGGGAACTATTACTTAAAAGGATAATTGTTTGAAAGGCAGTGATGAAGATTTAAAGAGCAAATGAATGAACTGCAATAATTATTCATTCCAGTCAGAGTAAAAACAAATCAAGAAAGTGGCCTAACCAGGGCTAACAAAGGAAATTAGGGATCGTATTAGACCCAAGAAAGTGATATAGAAATTGGCCAAATGAAGCAACAGATAGAAACATTATAGAATCCCTACAGTGTGGAAGGAGGTCATTGAGCCCAGAACGACCCCCGCACCTGGTCCCTGTAACCCTCCATTTCCCATGACCAATCCATCTAACCTGTACACCTGTGGATTGTGGGAGGAGCACCTGGAATCATTTAATCACAGGGAGAATATGCAAACTCCACACAGCCATTTGCCCGAGGGTGGAATCAAACCCAGGGTCCCTAGCACGATGAGGCAGCAGTGCTAACCACTGAGCCACCATGCCATCCAAAGTACAGAAGGCTTTGTCAATGGATGGTCTTGAACCACCAATCTTCCAGCTAACAACCAAACGCGCTGACCCAATGTGCCACATTGTCGTGATTGAGATCTGAAATTTGAGCAGTGTGAAAATTAACAAAGGAGTCAAAGGTATTGATTGTGGTGGGGGGTGGTGGGGAATATAATAAGGGACTAAGCTTACAGTTAATATAGTAACTGATGGTAAAAGCTTCTATCTGCATGTTAAGAGAAAAAGATGAGAAAGACAAATAGTTGGGACCCTTGTAGTCAGAAACAAGGGAAGTTATAATGGGGAACAAGGAGGTAAAAGCCTAATTAAATATATTATTTGGTTCCATATTCACAAAGGAGGACCAAATAATGTCCCAAAAACCTCAGGGAATATAGGGTCTAGTGAGAGCGGGAAATTGAAGGAGATCAGTATTAAGGAAATGGTGCTCAAGTAATTGATGGGATTAAAGACCAATAAATCTCCAGGGTCCAATAATTTATGTCCCACTGTACTTGTGGAAATGGCTCTAGAAATAGTGGATGCATTTTTGGTCAACTTTCAAGATTCTATCGACTCTGGGACAGTTCCTATGGATTAGAGGTTGTTTAATGTAACGCCATTACATGAAAAAGGAGATTGAGAAAAAGTAGGGAATGGTAAACCAGTTAACCTGACATTCATCGTGGGGAGGAAGCTAGAGACCATTATAAAAGATTTAATAGCACAATATTGTAAAAACAGTGACAGGATTAGACAGAGTCAGCAGGATTTTCAAAAGGGAAATCATGTTTGACATATCAACTGGAATTTTTCAGAGATGTAACTAATGGTGTTGATTAGAAGGAGCAAGTGGATGTGGTTTACTTGGACTTTCAGAAGGCTTTCAATATAAAGTTCCACATAAGAGATTAGCATGTAAAATTAAAGTGCATGGAATTGGATACTAAAATGGATTGAGAACTGGCTGGCAGACTGGAAAAAAAAATTGGAATAAAAGAGTCTTTTTCCAAGTGGTAGGTAGCGATTGTTGGGGTACCTCAGTGACAGGCTACTCGCAATATACATTAATGATTTAGAGGAGGGAGCTAAATGTAATATCTTCAATTTTGTAGATAACATGCAGCTGGTTGGGAAGGTAAGCTGAGGAGGATGCAGAGATGCTTCAGTGTGATGTGGACAGGTTGAGCAGACAAGTGCACAGCAGCTGAAGTATAATGTGGATAAATGTGAGGTTATGCACTTTGATGATAAATTAGAAAACGGAAGGTGTAAGGAGAACTGGGTGTCTTTGTACACCAGTTGCTGAAAGTAAACATGCAGGTTTAGCAGACGGTAAAGAAGGCACATATGTTGGCCTTCATAGCAAGAAGATTCATGTACAGAAGCATGGATGTTTTGCTGTCATTGGACAGGGTCTTGGTGGGACCACATTTGGAGTATCATGTACACTTTCGGTATCCTGACATGAGGAAGAATTTGTGGCAGATGACACAAAGATAGATGAAGGGGTAGGTAGTGTTGAGGAAGTGGGGAGGCTACAGAAGGACTTGGACAGGCTAACAGAGTGAGCAAAGAAGTAGCAGATGGAATATAATAGAAAGGCGTGAGGTTTTGCACTTTGGTAGGAAGATTAGAGGTGTAGATTATTTTCTGAATGGGTAAAGGCTTTCAAAATCTAAGTAAACAGGGCTTAAGAGTCCAGACTCAGGATTCAGACTTGCAGGTTCAGGTGGCAGTTAGGAAGGCAAATGCAACATTAGCATTCATTTTGAGAGGGTTAGAACACAAGAGCAGGGATGTACTGCTGAGGCTGTATAAGGTTCTGGTCAGATTGTAACTGTAATATTGTGAGCAGTTTTAGGCACTGTATCGAAAGAAGGGCTAGCTTTGGAAGGGATCCAGAGGAGGTTTACAAGAATGATTCCAGGATGAAGGGCTTGTCATATGAGGAGCGGTTGTAAATTCTTGGTCTGCACCTCGATGTTTAGAAGGATAAGAGGGTATCTCATTGAAACTTACAGAATACGGAGGTAGAATGGATCCTTGGATCCACTCTTGGATAGAGTGGACATGGAGAAGATGTTTCCACTAGTAGGAGAGACTAGGACCCAAGGGCACAGCCTCAGAGTGAAGAGACAACCCTTTAGAACTGAGATGTGGAGGAATTTCTTCAGTCAGTGGGGTGTAAATATATGGAACTCATTGCTGAAGGCCACAGAGGCCAAATCATAGAATATCATTGAGACAGAGATAGATTGGCCTGAACCATCACCACCCTCCACTGCCTGGTTGAGTTCGTCCTCACTCTAAACAACTTCTCTTTTAATTCATCTCACTTTCTTCAGATCAAAGGTGTGGCCATGGGTACCTGCACTGGCCCCAGTTATGCCTGTCTCTTTGTTGGGTACCTTCTCCCATGTCCTTGCTCCAACCCCCACACATTGGGCTTGTCATCAAGTGGGCTGCTACCAGACACAACCGATTGTTTGTCTCCGTTAGTAGCTACTCATTCTCCCAGGCTGGCCTTTACCCATTTCTTCGTCTGTCCAACTGTTCGCTCTTTTTGGGCTCTATCTCCATCTATCATCTACCATACCCCTTATCCTCACCCTATTTTCTGCTTAAAAAACAATCTTTTCCTAGTTACCTTCGGTTCTGAAGAAGGGTCACTGGACCCAAAACATTAACTCTGCTTTCTCTCCACTGATGCTGCCAGATCTGATGTGTTTTTCAAACAATTTCTGTTTTTGTTATAGATGGGTTCAAGATTAATAAAATCTGATTTTATTACCAACTACAATTTATTCTTAACATAATGGTCCGATGCCCTTGATGTTTTAATGACTTTTTTCATGGTACCGATGTTTAATGAATAAACAAAACCAATGTGGAGCTATGATGACCATTACTTGTTTGTTACCTTAAAGACAAATTGGCACAAAAGCAAATGATAGGGTAATCCCACATGGTCTTCCCATGGTTTTACAATCAGTCATTTTTTTAAAAATTGTCTCTGAGGTCTAAAAGAGGCCTCAGAGGCCTGTGGTGTCCCTTCCTGGAAACTGGCAACTTGCAGTTTTGTCCTTGTGCTTTTATTGGCAGCTGGCAGCTAGCAACTGTGTGCCATTTAATGTCACATTGCAAGTTGGTTTCAGTTCCTTTCAGCTCTTCCCGTTTAGCCAGTAGTTTACCAACACAGGTGACTTGATGTTGAGGATGTCTCTGTGATCCTTTGAGTGGCCAGGTCTCCAGATCTTGGGAGATATCCACAATCACTGACTGTAAATACCAGATTCTACCTTTTCCACACCCTTCCTTTGTAGAAGTGCCATTGGTACATCCCTTTATTCCTTTATTCACTCACAGGATGAGGGTATTACTGGCTAGGCCAGCATTTATTGCCCATCGGGCAGTTAAGAGTCAACCACATTGCTGTGGATCTGGAGTCACATGTAGGCCAGACCAGGTAAGGGATGGCAGTTTTCTTCCCTAAAAGACATTAGTGAACCAGATGGGTTTTTCCGACAATCAAAAATGGATTCCCGGTCATTATTACGTTCTTAATTCCAGATATTTTTAAAATCAAATTCTATTATCTGCCATGGTGGGATTTGAACCTGGGTCCCCAGAATGTTCTCTAGGTCTCTGGGTTAACAGTCCAACAATAATACCACTAGGCCATCACCTCCCCTGTAGACAAAGCAAAGGATGCTCATAATCTTGGTTATTCTTTATTGTCAAAAGCACATGACCATCACTCATATAAGCAATAATCCTACTTCAGTGGTAAACCCCATTCTGGTTACCTACCACCAATTAGTTGTATGATTTCCTGCAGTCCCTGGTACTAGGAACTCCGACCAATGATGAATCCCAGATTGTTTCAGCTAGTGACACCTGGTTGGCGAGGTTTATTTGTATTTATTCCTTGTAAGTCAGCTCTCTGGACCATCTGATAAATTCTTGAGCAATTTTTGTAGCCTTCTGCATGGCTTGTCGGCTCACGTTTCCTGGGGTCTCAATATTATCCAATGAGTTGTCCCACCAGGCCCCAAACATGTAATGTGATTTTTACTGGGCAGGTGGAACTCCCCCACAGTCAATAAATGCATTATTTGCAGACAAAAACTTTAATTGGTTTCACAAATTAAGCCCCCAGAGATAATTTCCGTCTCTGGTGTGATGAAGCACAACTGGGTAGGGCCCACCTGCATAGCTTTAACTGTCTTCTCTAATGGCCAAATATCAACAGCTGTTACTTTGTTGTTTCCCAGGGGTTCAAGGATCCAACAAGTACACACTATAATGCTCTGATTCTGAGCAGCACTCCAACTGTACTCACATATGCCAGGCCTTCCTTTTCAGTTATATATGCCTTAGACGTGGTATGGTAAACCCTGCCTTTTTTTTCCTACCCCCAGCGATTCAAATTTCTAACTGTCCTTGAAGACCGCATGGGATGAGTTCTCTTGAGGAATTGCAGTTACTTAATGAGACTTCATTGGTAGCATTTTTCCAACCTGCAACTTCTACCATCTTAAAAGACAAGGGCAACCAACACATGGAAAACCCACCATCTGCAAATTCCCCTCCAAGGCATGTTCCAACCCACCTTAGAACTACATTGTTATTTTTTTGCTGCTGCTTGATCAAAATCCAGGCATTCGCCTTCTAACAGCTTTATGGGTGTGCTTACACCAGCTGAACAGCAGCACTTCAAGAAGGTGGCTCATTGCCATTTTCTTAATGGACATTAGGGATGGGTGGTAACATCCACAAACAATAAAAGAACAAAGAATAGCTTAAAAACAACATACACCATGCTGTGCATCTACTGCATCAGCCTGGTGTCTGTCCCATTACCACATTTTTACCATCCTCCCTCACTATATTGTCTTTCCATCTTGAATAGGACCCTCCTGCAGTGAATCTATTCCCAATGTCTCAGAGATCTGAAATCCACCCTCTAATGGACTGATTGTCCAGCCCCATCTTCTCTTATCCTAGGATTTCTGTACTTACTAGAACATTGCAGTGGGAATATTCCAGAGATTCCAACATTTAAATTCTTCCTGAGTTCCTGTGACTGACCGCCGAATATCAATGCATTCTTCCTAATTCATTTATTTCCAAATGAATGCACACTCCCAGAAAATTCTTGCACTATCTTCCACTTTCCAACTTGCCAGATGGCCATTAATGTATATTCTCCTAAAATCTTTGTGACTGTAAAGTGGAGTGGATGCTCTGGGAAATTGTCAGCCTCCTATGTGTTATGGGACTGGCCACTCCTTGAGGTGGAGGCAGTAATGCTTGCAGTTCCAACAATGCTCAGGAAACTCAATACTATTCTATCCTAAAGCAGCCCACTGATTACCACTGCATTTAACACCTTCAATATCACACCCTCTACCACCACCACACAATGGCAGCAGTGTGTACCACTTATAAGGTGTATTCTAAAAACACTCAAAGGCTCCTTACACATCACTTTCCAAAGTTCCAACCTCTACCAGTGATGATAAGGGCAACAGTTGCATGATAACACCAGTACATGGAATGTAACAGTTCAAGACGGCAGCTCACCACCACCTTCTCAAGGGCATGGAGGAGTAGTTGATAAATGCTGGTCTAACCAACAATGCCCACATCTTACGAATGAATGAACAAAATCTCCAGAACCCTGAGGTGGTCCAAACAACTGAAAGCACTTCATGCACATATGATAATCCAAAAAGCATGGGGCATCCTGCAGTTCCCATGTGGCGCAGGAATTGCAGGCAGTTGGTATCCGCAGTCCTATTATTTGACTTAAAAGCCTTATCCATTTCTGTTTTAGTCCTTACCCATTCACTCTTACATATTACTTAATTATTTATGATGTCAGATTTTATTTGCGAACGTGAATTTCTTTGATGTTAATTCTCCATTTAGTTCACTAGTTTTATCCCTTTAGTTCTAACCAAAAATGTATCTAATTATTAAACTTGCATTTAAGTAATTTGTTATTTAGATCAATTGTTTCTATATTTACTTGAGTTAAAACAGCTAACACCTGCTTCCTCCTCTGCATTGACTATCCACTCTTAGTAAATTCCCATTGCTACACTGTTCAGCAGATATTCATGCAGCACAATGCAGACACAGCTCTGCTGCTTCCAACACAATTTCTATTAGAAGCCTGTGACTGAAAAGTTAGAGAATGATATACTTTGAAGGTCCCTGAGCTATCAGTCTCAGTTGGTGATATAAAAGAAGTCAGTTCTAGTGCCAACAACAGCAAGTTTTTTTTTAACAAATGAACATCATAATGGTACAGCAAGTCCCAGTACCTGTCACTTATATATGACTCTTGAGCCTCCATTGTTGTGAATTGTTGGAAGCTTACTGCAATGAAATATCCATAGAAGCCTGTTTCAGGAACCAAAAAATTCAACATATTTTAATATAAATTTTATGAAGCAAGGTAGGCGGTAAATTCAACTTTTTTAGAAGTAAAGTTGAGGGTCAAATTTTGCATATTATCTAACCTTTTGCAACCACAGTCAACCAGAGCAATAAGAGACTTAAACACATATGCAGCTGAGAAGACCACAGTGTGAGGATGAAGTTGAATCCACATGATTCAGAACATAGTTTCATACTATGACATGCTACTGAATGTTTTGACCAGATGTACTTTTTTATTTGATTCTAACAAAGATAAAGAGCTTGCTTCCCTACATTATTGATATGTATTCCTTTATTTATGTAACTGATGTGTGTAAGAAGGACAAATTTTTGTAGTTAGCTAGCAAGACTAAGAAACTAGGATGTATTTACTTATAATAAAACTTCAGAGTCACAGGACAATCTTGTAAGAATATTAATCCTAACAGCTCTTTTCCTTGCAATTCAGTAACTACTAATTCACTATGAACACATTCATGGATGAGCTTCAAGCAATTTAAAAAATCATTGAAAAATTGCTGTTTTGCAATCAAGTTTAAATAACAAAACGACTCTCTCTGGAACTGTAATGACATTTTATTCAACTTACTTAGTCCCACCCTAGAGATACTCCTCAATTACTACTGTTAAATTGCTTAAGGGAAACATTCAGCTTTCTCTGCATACCTCTTTTATGATTTGTTTGAAATTTCACTATCTAGGAAACTGAGGTGTGAAACTTCCTGATCATTTTAAGATGGTGGTAAATCATGACATAATACTATCAATTTTGTTATAAACTCAGGCTTCAGTTGATTTAGTTTTTTGGAATGGATGTAAACATATTTATTGCACATTTCCAGTGGTCTGACGAGTTAGTGGTATGTCGTCTGAACGACTGCAACTTTTGTGGTCATTGCATTTCACATTAGGAGGTTCGAATTTCAAGGATTTTAAACTGGCAACAATGAAAGAATAATAACATGCACGCAAGTAAAGGTGGTTTGTGATTTGGAGAACTTGGACTCTCTAATGTTCCCATGACATTGTTGCTATTGTCATTTAGAAGCTGCAAGGTCCTGTTAAGTAAGCTTGGTGAGTTGCTACAATGCATGATACACATAATACATCATGCTACAGTGCATCAGAGTTAGAATGTATGGACCCTGAGTCTGGCCACGGAGCAATGCCCAAGTTGATGACTCTGTCTCGGTTGTTTTGAATGGGGAACTTGAACACCACTTTTACAAACACACCCAAGCTTTCAAGCTTTTTTTTAACAGGGATTCACTTTTAGTCATTTTGGCATCTTCTTGATGAGATTAGCTGTCATGTTCTTGTGAACTAGTGTGCAGAGAAAAGAGACTTGTAAGTTGCAATCAATCGCCCTGGCACCACAACCCGTCAGCTCCACCCCAGACCGGAAGAGAAAGTTGTGTTGTGTTCCATCTGGATAATATCACTGGAAAAGAACACAATGCTTCCTTCTGCGGAAGGCTATGTACCCAAAGCCCAAGTGTAGAACATCTGGGCATCAATCTAGAAATGGCTGTCATCTATTGGCCTCAAATTAAATGATCAATTCAAGCAAAATGTAAAAAATCACAGTGAAGCTAATCTGGAAGCTCGTGGACAGGGATGGATAAATACGGCCACAGGATTTCGCACTGAACAGGGACTGTTAGCTCTGCCGCAGAATATTGCTTTGCCTCACAGTTCTCCTGCTGCCCCAGGAAGAGTGTGAACGTGCAGCTAAACACTGCTATGAGGACAGTATCAAAGCATGTTAAATCTGCTCCAACTGAATTGCTCCTAGTACTGATCTACATTTCCTTGCTTGCCATTTGTACCAATGCCTTTGTGCTCCATGACATCCAAAAATTTGAGAGCAAAACCAATTCTTTCATTCAAAAACTGGAGTGCTTTCTTTGGAGGCTTTTCAAAGTCAGGTTCATCATTCTGGGTAAAGCAAATAAAATTCATTCAACTGCTGTTCAGATGATTGGAATTATGGGGTGTGTGCAGTATAAAGAATCAATACCTCAGTGATCCTGCACAGAGGTCTATACCTTTAACATCTCTCAAAGACAGTGGGTAGTACACAATTGAATCTACTTTAGGCTTGGACAATGCAGAGACCTGCTCCTCGAGTGAAAGATGAGGGATAACTCAAAGTTGGTTATGGCTGGGGTGTCAGATTATGGAAAGAATTTCACACAAACCTGTTCACTAAAGGACTGTTATGGGATCAACCATCTTTTCTCCAGTTGTCATCTTAAAAGACAATTGGATAGTCAAACTAGACTGTTTGTTATCAACTTCCCATGTCACAATAAAGGAAGTTTAATGTGATTCATGAAAGGTTTTTATAACTCACTAGTGACTTTTTATATTGTCAAGCAAACAAATGTCCTCATTCAAATAATTAAAGTGATATTTTACGATTTAGCAATTGATCTATCACTATTCAAGCTATGACTAAAAACCACCAAAAAAAAACTACATTCTTATTAATTGCAGGCATATGAATAATTCTTTAATAACACAACCTGTTTAGCAAAGTTTATTCATGAGATTCTAGTCGTGCTGAAGATTCCTTTCTTGCATTTAAGGTTAGAGGGGGAAAGTTCAAAGAAGACGTGACGTCTTTTAAAGAGAGTGGTTGGCGTCTGGAACGCGCTGCCAGGGTGTGGTGGAGGCAGATACAATAGGGGCATTTAAGGGACATTTAGATAAGCACATGAATATGCAAGCGATGGAGTGATATGGACCAAGGGCAGGCAGAAAGGATTAGTTTCATTCGGCATCATGTTGAACACAACATTGCGGACCGAAGGTCGTGTTCCTGTGCTGTGCTCTTCTATAACAAAAACAGAAATTGCTGGAAAAGCTCAGCAGGTCTGGCAGCATCTGTGAAGAAAAACTCAGAGCTAACGTTTCGGGTCTGGTGACGCTTCCTCACAACGGATGGTAGCTGGGAACATGTCGGTTTACATGCAGAAAATAGGGAGGGGAATGGGGTAGGGACTATATGATAGGATAGAGCCCAAAGAGAGAGAAGAGCAGTTGGATAGACAAAGGAGTTGATAATGATTTGGCTAGGAGAGTGAATAGCTATTAATGGGGACTGCTAGTGACTAGCAATAGGTAGTGTGTGATGGCAGTCTATGTGATAACAAGGCCTGGTGTGTGGGGTAGGGGACTAGGACATGGGAGAGTTTAGGCCCTAGCTTCCCAGCTACCATCAGTTCTGATGAAGGGTCAGTGGACTCGAAACATTAACTCTGATTTTTTCTTCACAGATGCTGCCAGGCCTGCTGAGCTTTTCCAAGCAACTTCTGTTTTTGTTCCTGATTTACAGCATCCACAGTTATTTCAGTTTTTATTCTGTACTGTTCTACGTTCTGTGTTCCCAATTTCAGGCATGGGGTTCATGGTTCATAACATGCCCACAATCACTTTTTTGGAGGCAGACGGCAACTCACTTTACTTTGCCTCCTCTTATGACAGTTTGTAGCATTCAACGCATGGCTAAATGCACTGTAGCCTGGCTGAATGCTTAATAGGAAATCTAACAGCATACATGCCTCACGCATATTTTGGGTAGCCTGCTTCTCAAAGGCAGCCTGTCCCTCTTATAAGAGGCACTACACCAAATAGAACAAAGTTGCTGCTAACTGCCTATATTATGATCAACTTGGGTCCAAATTCATGAATGTACTACTGCATGTGTTTTAAAAGAAAGTGGTCATGGTTCCATGTGGTTTACCGGGAAACCCATAAAGAACATCCTCAGAAATGAATGGGAGCATGTGGCAAGGGAGGTCAAATCCTAGAGATTTAAACTGATAATTTTTTTTCATTCATCTGCATGATGTGGGCATCATTGGCTGGACCAGCACTTATTGAGGAAAGAACAATCTACTAACCAAAGTTCAATTCTGAACTGCTACTCACAATTTCAAGCCAAAAGTATGGAAAGCAAAAGAAAAATAATGATTGTTTCAATAGTATCCAAAATGGCCAAGTGGCCAATAGCCTAAACAACTTGGCCCAACATAAAAGTGGCTGAACAGTTTCTGCAAGCCAGGCTTGATTGAATGAGGCCATTGTTACTGCAGGTCAAAAAGCAAACAAGGACCAGCCCAAATCTGTTGTTCATATTGAACAGGAGTGCTCAACCTTAACCATGGGTAAGTCATTATGATCAGAAAATCATTAGGAAGTACTCAACCAGAATAATAGTGAGACACGTTATGTTTGTCTTTTCCCCAATTTTGGATGTAAGAGTGACCTCTGTAAAGGCAATCAGAGACAGTGAGGTAAAGCAGCGCTTAAGAACTTGGGTGGCACGGTGTTTCAATGGTTAGCACTGCTGCCTCAAAGCACCAGGGACCTGGGTTCGATTCCACCCTCGGGTGACTGTTTGTGTGGAATTTGCACATTCTCCCCTTATCAGCATGGGTTTCCTCTGAGTCTCTGGTTTCCTCCCACAGTCCAAAGATGTGCAGTTTAGGTGTGTTGGCCATGCTAAATTGCCCGTAGTGTTCAGGGACGTGTAGATTAGGTCGGTTATGAGGGATGGGTCTGGGTGGGATGCTCTGAGTGTTGGTGTGGACTTATTGGGCCAAAGAGCCTGTTTCCACACTGTAGGGATTCTATGATCTATGAACTTTATTCAAGCAAAACACTGGCGTAGATGCAGGAGGAGGGGGTCCAAGACTCACTCATGAGTTTGAACTCTCTCCAAATACAGTGAAAAGAAAGTATTGTGTTTATACCATTATACAAACGGGCTGACGCAACCCTAAAACTATATTAATTAATATCCACATCTAGCATGAACAGTGAATCTAACAACACATAGTTTAGTATCAGTGGTGAACGGCTCCTACACTATCACACTGGGGGCTACTGTCAATTGAAACTTTTATCAAAAGTAAACATGCAATTACTCATCGTGCCTAGTCCTGATCCTTTGCCACTAATGTCTGCAGACCAGTTTGCTTCTCACCTGGTACATCCCATGGCCTGTTCCCTTGGGAACTATCTTCCAATGAGCTGCCTGTCTCTGCAGCAGCAAGCAAGTGCCCTTTCAAACTTTACTTTTAACCCTTACCTATATATTTGTCACTTACTACAGACCTGTGAGAAAACTATACCTCTGTAAGAAATCTACACTTATACACTCTTTCCCCTTCACGGCCAGGCCTCTTGGCACCACGGAGTAATCATATCTTGGAAAGGGGATGGGTACACCTGGGATGACCTTCTCAAACTTCATTGGGTGCTGTGAGCCTTGCCTGTGGTCGTATTGAATGAAGTTTGAGGGTATTCCAGAAGGGCTTAGAAATGGGGTGGGGAATAAAAAGGGTCACCTGGTGGCCATTCTGTCAATGAAGACTCTGTGCGAGACCCATCTTTATAGTAAAGAAAACACCCTGAGTGCACCCATCGATAGAGTTCAGTGAATTGAATTCTGTAGCTCAATCAAATCCACCAGAATGGGCATTATATGTGTTTTTCAGGCAGTCAGCCTAGTTTGGGGAAAAGTTAACTTCATTTGTTTTGAGTTGTTTCTTTAACTTGCAAGTCTTTTAATAAAACCAAGCTTGAACGACCATCCTTTATTTGACTCATATGGTAAGAGTACCTGGGTAAGCATGTTTTATGAATAATCAACTGTTTGAAGTGTCTGTATAGAATATTTCAGTGGCAATGCTACACTTGGTGATTACAGTTATGTTTCATCTCCAACATCTGAAGATTTTCGTAACGATGTAAGTCAAAATAAAAGATGAGGACTTTTTCACAGTTCCCATGGACTGACTGATTAATTTTATTGCCGTTGGAGAAAATGTTAATTTCAGCTCAGACTAGCTTCAATCTAATTCACATCAATTTTATGAAATTTGGTCAATCTGTTCAAGTCAGGTGATGCCTGTACCCATTTTAAGTCAGTGTTTGATACCTTTTATTAAAAACAGTTTCAGTCCAGTAAAGTGCCAGATATTAAAACAGCTGATGAAATTCAAAGAGCAATCAACTATATTTATATCATGACAGACTGCATAAAAAAAGTTAATAGTTTATTTTGTTTGTATAATTGGATGTGTTGTTGGCTACAGATGGCTTAGCAGGGTTTTCTTTTAAACAGCTTTTATTGAAACAGGACATTCAGAGCTAAGAGGTCCAGGGTGACATGGCTCACCCTATTCCCCTTCTCTTCTTTGTCGTCTTACTGTTGATATGTACACAAGATGCCTAGTGGCAGTATTATAGGCAATCCTCCAGCGATATAGGCAGTCCAATTATAGGTTAAAAACACTGATAACAGGCTCTATGGTGTTTCTTGTAGCAGCATAGTTCATAATGTGCCCAATGTCCTTATTTGGGTGAATAGTTGCAGAGGAGAGCAACAGCCATATAGAATCATAGAATTCCCACAGTGTAGAAAGAGTCCATTCAGCCCATTGAGTATGCAGTGACCCTCCAAAGAGTATTCCACCCTGACCTAGTCTCTTAATTCTGCATTTCCTATGGCTAATCCACCTCGTCTGCACATACCTGGACATTACAGACAATATAGCATGACCAATCCATCCAAACTGCATATATTTGATTTGTGGGAGGAAACCAGGGCACTCAGCAGAAACCCACACAGACACAGGGAGAACATGTAAACTCCACACAGACAGTCATCTAAGGCTGCTTCAAACCCAGGTTCCTGCTGCTGTGAAACAGAAGTGCAACCACTGAGCCACTGTGGCACCACGTTGTTGTATGTAGAGGGGTTGCCCTTATCTCCAAGTCATGAGTCTCTCATTCTTCATGATGCCCCAAAGATAGTGGGATCACCAAAATGCCTCAGTCTAAAGGTATGGTTGCTGCTAGAAAAGCTGGCATTCACCAACATGATAGTAGAACATTAATTGTAGATTAATGGTGTGCAATGTTTCTGGATTCTCTTTCCTTTACCACTTAGGGCCAACGAAGCTAATTGCAAAAAATCAATGGCTCCCTGCACCACTGGGCCATCTTTAAACATGATAAAACCATGTGCTTGCTCATTCTGTTTCTCTCTGCCTAGGCCTCTCTCAACATATAGCACTGCCATCACTTTTCAGATCTAACAATGAAATATAAATTGGGATATGTTCACAATGTCATTAGTTCTCAGCTGACGGGATCTGGCTGTATCGATGTTTAGAGCTGACCTTGATAACCACTGAAAATGCAACCCCTCTCCCCCTTGCCCACTTTTGTTCACATGGTGAGGGTACAGGACCTATTGAAAGCCCTACTGTGCAGCTGTTACCACCTTTGGTTTACTACTAGGTGAGGTGCAAGTAGGAGAAATGTTTCCTGAAATCTTTGGCATGTAAGCATGTTTTGTGGAGTGCCCTAATCCTCCTTCTACGTGCAGAACTTCTGCAAGAAGGAAAAGAGAGAGTAGAATCAGAACTTATGAAACAGTCGCTAACCAACATGTAGGACCATTCCGGGACAGTTAATTCTGTTTGTGAACAGTGCATTTCTCCCTGGCTGGAACAACTGGGGGCTAGTAACATTCTAATTCACCATTACTACTTGAACACAGTTGTCACTGAATGTTGCCAGGTCCTTACCACTTGGAATTGGCTAACACTGGTTGCTGGGCAGCTCACTTTGAACATGTAGATAGAGGTGCTCAACGTATTGAGATGAGGCCTTATCATTTTAAGTTAATTGTTTCCCCAGTATGATTTTTAGCTTTATATGACATGGATTATATTAGCACATGAAATGGGAAAGACACACCCTCAATGAAGTAGGCCTGCATATATATCATATGCAACAGTAAAAAACTATAAGGAATTCAAGAACACATTTAAGTTTAAAAAATACTGGGATAAACAAATATGTGAACAAACAAAAGTGCAAAAATTAAGTGATACATGAATGTACACACAATTCACGCAAATAAACACTTCAGAAAATGTACACACCAATAGATCATCAGGAAATGCTGTTTCTTGTTTACACTTGACCTTTGGGACCTTGTATTTGTACTGGAGATGCAGGTTTTTCTTTACCTATTTTGCTACATCCTCTGTGCCTAGACTCTCTGTAATATGGGGATGAAGGAAATGTAGACAGAAAACAAGGATTATGTGAGATTCCACGAGATTTGTCCAGGAAAGCAAAAAAGAATGCTCCCATAAAATTGCAATCTCAAAACAACAACCTCAGTTGAGCATAATTAATCCTGAATTAACTTCTCTAGATACCCTTACTCTATTCCTTTACAAACAACTGTCAGAAAATACAAGGAAATAAATTTATCTGCCCAGAGACTATGCAAATATGTATGGATTGTTGGTAACAAAGATTGCTTTATTCTCCAGTAGAGAAGGAACAAACAGCAAAGCTTGTGACATACACATATTAGTCTAACTTGTTTTGTATACTGGCTTTTCTCTCTGGAATGCAAGGATCCTCACCAGTATTTCATCACAAATTTCTGAAAATAAAATGCAAATAATTAAAACTAAGTTCCAAAATGCTAATTCATTTGCCTGCACATCTTGAATATTGATTATAGGCTAAAATCTCTTGTCTCGGGCAGCTATGCTGTATATGACTGTTTCTCACAGGTTTTCATTCAAACTGACCACCCTTGCTGAAGCAAAAGCAGAAATTGCTGGAAAAGTTCAGTAGGTCTGGCAGCGACTCTGTTAATGATTCAATCAGGTCTCAATTTCACTGCAGGCTGGTCAATCAGTCCAACAGCAGGGATGGGATATCTGATTTCAAGCTATGTGTGGAGTCAGCGTCAGAAGTGAAATATGCAGACAGTCCAAAAGGTACACGATTGGAAACTGAGGGGAGGAGGAGAGATTTCTACAGCTGGCACCTTGTTTCACAGGCAGCAGTCACTGCTAGAAATAGAATTAAAATTGTAAAACTTTTAAATGGGCATGTGGCTGTGATCACTAGTTCCGATCTATGCCTGACATCTCATTTCGACTCCAATTCAGCTTTGGTTCCTAACCACTGCTCTGGCCCATTCGCAACCCACCCTCTAACCCCACCCCCCTCCCCACCCCATCCACCTAGTCTCTATTGGCCACTGCTCTCCTTGACACTTGGACCACAACAGTCCAGTGTACAGTTATGTTAATCATTCACAGTTGAACAATGAAGGGATCTCTTACTAGTGCTATTTTAAAATGGCAGGCATTAAGCTTCCAGGTGAAGTGCTTTTGACTTACTTCTGTCATAGGAGAGTTTTTAAGTACTGTGTGTTTTGGAGATGCTCTGATGAGTTGTTGCATTTGTGACGTTGTATTTATTCAGTCAAGAGTTTTGGACTTTGTTGGCTGGCCTTGACAAAGTTGCGGTGAGCTGTCTTCTTGAACCACTGCAGTCACATGGTTTGGGTACACCCTCTGCCATTAGGGAGGGAGTTCAAGGATTTTGACCTCGTGACAATGAAAGAACGTGAATATATTTCCACGTCAGGATGGTGAGTGACTTGGAGGGAGCTTGCAGGGGTGGTGTTTCCGTGTATCTGCTGCCTTTGTCCTTCTAGTTGAAAGCAGTTGCGGTTTTACAAGATGCTGTCTTGGGGGTTGGGGCGCTATGGAAGTGTCCTTGGTGAATTTCTAAAGTGCATCTTGCTGATGGGGCATACTGCTGCTACTGCACATTGTTGGTGGAGGGAGTGAATCATTGTGCTACCAATCAAATAGGCTGCCTTACCCTTCCTCAGTTGATGAATCAGGGCTTTTCTTTTTGAGCAGCACTTAGAGGAAGTACTGAGGATAGCAAGGAGGACCCTGAGTGGGGTGCTTCAATGTTTATTACCATGACAGGCTTGTAGCACCACTACTGACCAGTCTGGCCAAGAACTAAATGAGATAGCTGATAGTCTGGGCCTCTGGCAGGTGGTAAGGGAGCTAACAAGTACTAAATATCTACTTGACCTTATTCTTACCAATTTATCTGTCCTGGATACATCTGTACATGACCTTATCAATAGGTTTGACCATCTAAGATGATCTATCTCAGTCTCCTCCTGAGATACCCCACATCCCAGATGCCAGACTTCAACAAATTGAATTCATATGTGTGATATCAAGAAATGGCTGAAGATGCTGGTTACTGCTTCTGGTCCTGACAACATTCCGGCAAAAGCACTGAAGACTTGTGCTCCAGAACTTGTTGCTCCACCTCACCAAGTTATTTCAGTACAACCTCAACTCTGGTATTTCTTTGACAATGTGTAAGTTTGCCAAGGTATATCCCATGCTCAAAAAGAAGGATAAATTCTTCCTAGCCGATATTGCCCTGTCTATCTACCCTTGATCATCAACAATAAGATGGAAGAGGTCATCAACAGTTCTCTCAAGTGACACTTGCAAAAGAGTGACCTGCTCACTGATGCTCAGTTTAGTTTTCTCCAATGTCACTTGGCTGCTGAACTCATTACAGCTCTGTTCAAACATGGACAAAATTTGAACTCTGGAGACGAGTTGAGCCTGACTGTTTTGACATCTAAGTAGCATTTTCCCAAATATAGCATCAAGAGCCCTGCAGGTTCCTCTCTAAGCCACACATTGTCCTGATATGGAACTATGGCACCTGAGTGATCATGGGATCCACGTCCATAGATCCTTCAAAGTTGCCACCCAAGTTGACAGGGTTGTTAAGAAAGCATATGGTGTGTTGGCCTTCATTGGCAGGGGAATTGAGTTTAAGAGCTGCAAGGTTATGCTGCAGCTCTATAAAACCCTGGTTAGACCACACTTGGAATATTGTGTTCAGTTCTGGTCACCTCATTATAGGAAAGATGAGGAAGCTTTAGAGAGGATACAGAGGAGATTTACCAGGATGCTGCCTGGACTGGAGGGCAGGTCTTATGAGGAAGGGTTGAGGGAGCTAGGGCTTTTCTCATTTGAGCGAAGAATAATGAGAGCTGGCTTGATAGTGGTGTAAAAGATGATGGGAGGCATAGATAGAGTGGATAGTCAGAGACTTTTTCCCAGGGCGGAAATGACTATTACGAGGGGGCATAATTTTAAGGTGATTGGAGGAAGGTATAGGGGAGATGTCAGAGGTATGTTCTTTACACAGAGAGTGGTGAGTGTGTGGAATGCACTGCCGGCAGTGGTGTTGGAGTTAGATATGTTAGGGACATTTAAGCGACTCTTGAATAGACACATGGATGATAGTAGAATGTAGGGTATGCAAGGTATTTTGATCTTAGAGTAGGATAATAGGTCGGCACAACATCATGGGCCAAAGGGCCTGTACTGCGCTGTACTGTTCTATGTGCTATGTATATCACAGCTCTTTTAATCTCATTTTGTCAAAATCCTGGAAATCTCTTTCTAACAGCATTGTGGATACCCCGAGGATGACAGCAATTCAAGAGGCAGCTCACCATTGCATTTTTGATGGCAATTAAGGATAGGCAACACGTGCTGACCTGGCTGATAACTCTCATCCCTTGAACAAATAAAAACAAATCCTAAATTAGAATCTGAGGATTGCAATTACAACTGGCTCTGCATAGACATAAAAAAGTAGCCTTTCTTGCAGCACTATTTGTGCAGTGCAAAAGAAATGAGGCGCTGCTAGACCTTCTTGGAATAACGTGGGCCAAGTAAATCAAACGAAAGTGAGGGAAGATTTAGGGGACAGTGATCATTGTATCATAAGGTTTAGAATGATGATGGAAAATGACAATGAATAGAGAAAGAACTGACAGAAACAATTCAATAGGCAAGAATGGAGGTGGATTATACACACTAGAACTAAAGGTTAATGGAAAGAGCAGTAGCTGTAGAATGGGTTACCTTCAAACAGGAGATGGTTTGGCCAGAATCATGATGTATTCTCTCAAAAGGGGAAGTCAGGACAAACAAATCCAGAGCTCCCTGGATGACAAAGGAAAAGGGGATTTAGTTAAAAAAGAAAATGTATACAGGTGACAAGTGTTCAGTAGGAAATATAATTGAGACCAAGCTGAATACAGAAGGTTCAGAAGGAGGTGAAAATACAAGAAGGAAAGTGAGCGAGTGAAATAAAGACTGGCAGCTATATAAACGGAAATCCCAAAATCTTTTATAAGCACAAAAATATTCAACACTGTTAAAAGGAGGAGTTGGCTTATTAAGGGCCAGCAAATTGGTTTTATATTTAGAAGCAAGATTCATGAATGAGGTGTTAAATGAATACTTTTCATCTGCCTCTGCCCACAAGACGGATTCTGTCTAGGCAATGGTGACAGAGAAGGAAACTCTGTCTCTGGTAAGTTTTAACATTGGTAAGGAAGGGTATTGAATAAGCTGTCAGTACTTAAAGCTGATAAAACACCAGGGCCAAATGGATGCATTCAAGTACATTGAAGGAAGTGAGAATGGAAATTTAGAGGTACTGGGAATTATCTTTCAAAAACCCCTGAACTCAAGGGTGGTGCTGGAGAATCAGAGAATTGCAAATGTTGCACACTTATTCAAAAAAGTTTGTAAAGGTTGGTCTAGCAGTTACAGACCATTGGTTTAATGACAATAGAAACAATTATTCAAGGTAGAATTAATAGTCAAGTGGAAAAATGTAGATTGATTTGGAAGTCAACATGAATTTCTTAATAGAAAATCAAGTCTAACTAATTTGACGGAGTTATTTGAAGAGATAGCAGATAGAGTTGATGAGAAAAAAAGCCGTTTATCTGGTGTACATGGACTTGCAAAAGGCAGTCAATACAAACAACCCAACACGTTTGTTAGGAAAGTTATAGGTTATGGATTAAAAGGGACAGTCGAATCAAGGATACAAAATTGTCTGGGGGATAGGAAAAAGGAGAGTAATAGTTAATGGGTATTTCCCATTATATGGGCTACAAGAAGGTATGCAGTGGAATTCTTCAGAGGTCACAAGGTGTTCAACACAGCATTGTTTAAACAGAAATAATACGCAGGATTACTGTGAAAAGGCACTCGGTTAAAATCCTCACAAAGCCATTGCAGAAATGATGGGTTAAATGGCCTCCTTCTGTAGTATAACAAGTCTATGATTCTGAGATTCAGAAGCTCTCTGGTTGTCATTTCACTTGAAAGGTCAACTTCACATCAATTCTGTTAGTTTTAAAACAAAGTGCATTTCAGATTTGCCTGAAATATGTTAATTAACAATTAGTACTTATGACTATGTGTTAATTCTCCAACACTATTTTGCAAGAAAATGTATTTTTTTCAAATTGACATAATTGCAACATGAGGCAGAATATTTGCAACTTCCAAATTGCTTTTCTTTGATTGTTAGCACATTATGTTCTGATAGGAAAAGGTATTTACTACAATACAATAGGACCACAATCAATATTGTCTTGACAAATATCATAACTTAAGTGAAAGATTTCTTCCAAGTGATATTAATGACCATCATAATTTATAGCGCACAATGAAGGCTAAATCTAAGGTGGCTTTGTGCTTATAAAGAAGGTGCTGAAGCTTTTTCTCTACTGTTTGAAGAAGTAAATGGCTTTCATTTATAAAACATCTTTCACAAAGTCAGCAAGCCTTTAATCCTCTTAGCTAATAAATGACATTTGAAATAATATTCTGCATGAAGGAGGGAAAAATGGCAGAATTTGTGTATAGCAAGGATAACTAATCAACTAAGCTGTTAATTGTTTTAGTTGAGGAACATCAGGAGAATTCTCCTGCTCTCCTTCAAATATCATGGGATCTTATATGTTTGCTTGAGTTGGTATCTTTGACAGCATAGCATTCCACTGAAGTATCCTACTCCTTTCCTGTCTCAGAGGTGAGAGTTCTACCACTGAACCACTGTTGCATTTAAAAGAAAATAATGCGAAAAGTAGGTTTCAAAATTTGTACTGTGAATGCAGAGGATCATTCACAATCATATGAACAGATGAACAAGGAGTAGGAGTAAGCTGTTCAGCCCCTCAAGCCTGCTTCTCTACTCAATAAGGTCATGGCTGATATGATTGCAACCTTAAATCCTTATTCTCTGGTAATCTTTAACTCTACCTGGTAAACAGCTATCTACTTTGAGCTCACCAATAATAGCACTGAAGAATTATCTTCATCACACAGAATGTACCTTTACATCAACAACAGTACTTATGACTATGATGCAAGAAAATGGCTTTTTTTTCAAATTGACATAATTGCAACATTAGGCAGAATGTTTGCAACTTCCAAATTGGTTTTCTTTGATTGTTAGCACATTATGTTCTGATAGGAAAAGGTATTTACTACAATGCAGCTGGACCTCAATCAATGCCAAGTAGCATCAGAAGAGCAGGAAAGTTGACGTTTTGGGTCTGGACCCTTCTTCAGAAATGGGGGACGGGAAGGGGATTCTGAAATAAATAGAGAGAGAGGGGAAGGCGGATGGAAGATGGATAAAGGAGCAGATAGGTGGAGAGGAGACAGACAGGTCAAGGAGGCAGGGATGGAGCCAATAAAGGTGAATGGGAGTTAGGATGGGGTTTGGTCAGTCAAGGGAAGATGGACAGGTCAAGGAGGCGAGGAAGAGGCTGGTAGGTAGGAGGTGGGAATGGGGGTTGAGGTGGGAGGAGCGGATAGATGGAAGGAAAAACAGACAGGTCAGGGAAGCGGAGACAAGCTGGGCTGGTTTTGGGATGAGGCCGGGGGTGGGGAGATTTTGAAGCTTGTGAAGTCCACATTGATACCATTGGGCTGCAGGGTTCCCAAGCGAAATATGAGGTGCTGTTCCTGCAATCTTTGGGTGTCATCATTGTGGCACTGGAGGAGGCCCAGGATAGACATGTCGTCCAAGGAGTGGGAGGGGCAGTTGAAGTGGTTCACAACTGGGAAGTGCAGTCGTTTGTTGCAAACCGAGCGTAGGTGTTCCATAAAGCGGTCTCCAAGCCTCCGCTTGGTTTCCCCGATGTAGAGGAGGCCACATCGGGAACAGTGGATACAGTATAGTACATTAGCAGATGTACAGGTGAACATCTGTTTCATGTGGAAGGTTTTCTTGAGGCCTGGGATGAAGGTGAGGGGGGAGGTGTAGGGGCAGGTGTAGCACTTCCTGCGGTTGCAGGGAAAAGTGCCGGGTGTGGTGGGGCTAGTGGGGAGTGTGGACCAGACAAGGGAGTCACAGAGAGAGTGGTCCCTCCGGAAGGCAGATGAGGGTGGGGAAGGAAAAATGTCCATGGTATTGGGGTCAGATTGCAGGTGGCGAAAGTCGCAGAGGATGATATGTTGAATCGGAAGGTTGGTGGGGTGGTACGTGAGGACAAGGGGAATTCTGTTTTTGTTTTTATTGCAGGGAGGGGGTGTGAGGGATGAGTTGCAGGAAATGCGAGAGATGTGGTCAAGGGTGTTTTCGACCACTGTGGAGGGAAAGTTGCGGTCCTTGAAAAACGAGGACATCTGGGCTGACCAGGAGTGGAATGCCTCATCTTGGGAGCAGATGCAGCGGAGGCAAAGGAATTGGGAATTGGGGGTGGCATTCTTGCAGGAAGATGGGTGAGAGGAGGTGTATTCTAGGTAGCTGTGGGAGTCGGTAGTCTTGAAATAGATATAAGTTTCCAGGTGGTTGCCAGAGATGGAAACAGAGAGGTCCAGGAAGGAGAGAGAGGTATCGGAGATGGTCCAGGTGATCTTAATGTTGGGGTGGAAGGTGTTGGTGAAGTGGATGAACTGTTCGAGCTCCTCGTGGGAGCACGAGGTGACGCTGATACAGTCATCGACGTAACGGAGGAAGAGGTGGGGGATGGGGCCAGTGTGGCTGCGGAAGAGGGATTGTTCCATGTATCCTACAAAGAGGCAGGCATAGCCTAGGCCCATGTGGGTACCCATGGCCACCCTCTTTGTCTGTAGGAAGTGGGAGGAATTGAAGGAGAAGTTGTTAAGGGTGAGGACGAGTTCAGCTAAGCGGATGATGGTGTCAGTGGAGGGGGACTAGTCGGGTCTGTGGGACAGGAAGAAGTGGAGGGCCTTTAGGCCATCTGCATGGGGAATGCAAGTATTAGGGAATGGATGTCCGTGGTGAAGATGAGGTGTTGGTGACCAGGGAATTGGAAGTTTTGGAGGAGGTGGAGGGCGTGAGTGGTGTCACGAATGCAGGTGGGAAGTTCCTGGACCGGGGGAGAAAATGGAGTCGAGATAAGTAGAGATAAGTTCGGTGGGGCAGGAGCGGGTGGAGACAATGTGTCGACCATGGCAGTTGGGTTTGTGGATTTTGGGAAGGAGATAGAAACGGGCGGTGCGGGGTTCAGGAATGATGAGGTTGGAGGCCGTGGGTGGGAGGTCACCTGAGGTGATGAGGTTGTGGGTGGTTTGGGAGATGATGGTTTGGTGCTCAGGGGTGGGGTCATGATCAAGGGGGTGGTAGGAGGAGGTGTCGGAGAGTTGGCGTCTGGCCTTGGCAATGTAGAGGTCAGTGCACCATACTACAACTGCGCCTCCCTTGTCCGCGGGTTTTATGGTGAGGTTGGGATTGGAGCGGAGGGCTGCATGTTCTGTGGGGGAGAGGTTGGAGTGGGTGAGAGGGGTGGAGAGGTTGAGGCGATTGATGTCCCGACGGCAGTTGGAGATGAAGAGGTCGTGGGAAGGTAGGAGGCCTCACGCTTGGACATTGAGCAGTTTTTCCGCCGCCTCCGCCTCCACGCTTACTTCTTTAATCGTGAGCCTAACCCTCCCTCTACTGACCCCTTCTCCCGCTTCCAACACAACCCCTCCTCCTGGACACCACCCCAAGGCCTCCTACCCTCCTTCGACCTCTTCACCTCCAACTGCCGTCGAGACATTAATTGTCGCAACCTCTCCACCCCTCTCACCCACTCCAACCTCTCCCCACAGAACATGCAGTCCTCCGCTCCCTCTGCTGCAACCCTAACCTCACCATCAAACCCACGGACAAGGGAGGCGCAGTTGTAGTATGGCGCATTGACCTCTACATCGCCGAGGCCAGGTGCCAGCTCTCTGACTCCTCCTACCGCCCCCTTGATCATGGCCCGACCCCCGACCACCAAAACATCATCTCCCAGACCATCCACAACCTCATCACTTTAGGTGACCTCCCAGCCACAGTCTCTAACCTCATCGTTCCTCAACCCCGCACCGCACGTTTCTATCTCCTTCCCAAAATCCACAAACCCAACTACCCTGGTTGACCATTGTCTCTCCCTGTTCCAGCCCCACCGAACTTATCTCCACTTATCTCAACTCCATTTTCTCCCCCCTGGTCCAGGAACTTCCCACCTACGTCCATGACACCACCCACACCCTCCACCTCCTCCAAAACCTCTGATTCCCTTGTCCCCAACACCTCAAATTCATCATGGACGTCCAGTCCCTAATACTTGCATTCCCCATGCAGATGGCCTAAAGGCACTTTGCTTCTTCCTGTCCTGCAGGCCTGACCAGTCCCCCTCCACTGACACCCTCATCCGCTTAGCTGAACTCGTCCTCACCCTTAACAACTTCTCCTTCAATTCCTCCCACTTCCTACAGGCAAAGGGGGTGGCCATGGGTTCCCACGTGGGCCCAAGCTATGCCTGCCTCTTTGTAGGTTACTTGGAACAATGCCTCTTCTGCAACTACACTGGCCCCATCACCCACCTCTTCCTCCGTTATATCGATGACTGTATCGGCGCCACCTCGTGCTCCCACGAGGAGCTCGAACAGTTCATCCACTTTACTAACACCTTCCACCCCAACCTTAAGTTCACCTGGACCATCTCCGATACCTCTCTCTCCTTCCTGGACCTCTCTGTTTCTGGCAATCACCTAGAAACTAATATCTATTTCAAGTCTTCCGACTCCCACAGCTACCTAGAATACACTTCCTCTCACCCACCTTCCGGCAAGAATGCCATCCCCTATTCCCAATTCCTTCTCCTCTGCCACATCTGCTCCCGAGATGAGGCATTCCACTCCCGGACATCCCAGATGTCTTCGTTTTTCAAGGACCGCAACTTTCCCTCCACAGTGGTCGAAAATGCCCTCGACCATGTCTCTCGCGTTTCCTGCAACTCATCCCTCACACCCCCTTCCCGCAATAACAACAAAGACAGAATCCCCCTTGTCCTCACATATTACCCCACCAACCTTCGGATACAATGCATCATCCTCCGCCACCTGCAATCTGACCCCACTACCAAGGACATTTTTCCCTCCTCACCCTTATCTGCCTTCCGGAGGGACCACTCTCTCCGTGACTCCCTTGTCTGCTCCACACTCCCCACTAGCCCCACCACAACTGGCACTTTTCCTGACAACCACAGGAAGTGCTACACCTGCCCCTACACCTCCCCCCTCACCCCCATCCCAGGCCTCAAGAAAGCCTTCCACATGAAACAGATGTTCACCTATACATCTGCTAATGTGGTATATTGTATCCGCTGTTCCCAATGTGGCCTCCTCTATATTGGGGAAACCAAGCAGAGGCTTGGAGACCGCTTTGTGGGACACCCAAGCTCGGTTCGCGACAAACGACTGCACCTCCCAACCGCAAACCAATTCAACTCCCCCTCCAACTCCTTGGACGACATGTTCATCCTGGGCCTCCTCCAGTGCCATGACGATGACACCCGAAGATTGCAGGAACAGCACCTCATATTTCGCTTGGGAACCCTGCAGCCCAATAGTATCAATGTGGACTTCACAAGTTTCAAAATCTTCCCTCCCCCACCGCATCCCAAAACCAGTCCAGCTCGTCCCCGCCTCCCTGACCTGTCCGTCTTCCCCTGACTGACCAACCCCCACCCTAACTCCCCACCTACACTCATCTTTACTGGCTCCATCCCCACCTTCTTGACTTGTCCGTCTTTTCTCCCACCTATCCGCTCCTCCCACCTCAACCCCCACCCCAACCTCCTACCTACCAGCCTCATCCCCGCCTCCTTGACCTGTCCATCTTCCTTGACTGACCAACCCCCATCCTAACTCCGCACATACACTCACCTTTACTGGCTCCATCCCTGCCTCCTTGACCTGTCCTTCTCCTCTCCACCTATCTGCTCCTTTATCCATCTTCCATCCGCCTCCCTCTCTCTCTCTATTTGTTTCAAAATCCCCTTCCCCTCCCCCATTTCTGAAGAAGGATCCAGACCCGAAACGTCAGCTTTCCTGCTCCTCTGATGCTACTTGGCCTGCTGTGTTCATCCAGCTCTACACCTTGTTATCTCAGATTCTCCAGCATTGGCAGTTCCTACTATCTCTGGACCTCAATCAATATTGTCTTGACAAATGTCATACTTTAAGTGAAAGAAAGTCAACAGAAGTCAAAGCCCAGGTGGTACCAAGTGAGAGAGAATGCCACCTGCTCCTCCCAGGAATTTCTCGACAAATCCACACAAAGGGCTTATTCAACATTTGGAAGTTTCTTGATACACTAAGGATGCACTATAAACGTACTCCAGGAGTTTGCATTTAATGAACATTGAATTAAGAACACAACACATCATGCAGTAACTTGAAGCTTGTTGTAGGCTATTCTGTTCATGTGTTAATTAAACTCAAGTTCTGCTTCACTCTCACAATGCTGTAATGGATTTCCAGAGGGGATACAGGAAACTTAACAATTGCTTTGTATGATTTAAGACATGTGCTGAAGTATATTTCTCCCCCTTACAGAAAAGAAAATCCAAAAACAAAACTTTGGATATTTGAATAATTGAGCCAGATACCTGCTTTGTTTTAAAGTCAGTGATTTAATTAGATGTGCCATTAATTCTGAGCTGAAGAGTAAAACATTGTGCAATTACATTGTGCTGTAGGCACACTGTCTTTGAGAGAATAAAATTGGCTTGGTGATGCCCTGGCATTGCATTAAATGATTCATGACCTTTTTCATGGATGAGTGGAAAACAGATGTGTGTAACAAATACAGGGAGTAGATTAACTAAAGCTACTTGATTCGAGACATATGCTTACATTGTGAAATATGAAAATAACTACTTTTTCATTACACATTTTCCTTACTATTTAATGGTGTAGAGGTGCTGGTGTTGGACTGGGGTGGACAAGGTCAGAGATCACACGACACCAGGTTACAGTCCAACAGGTTTATTTGAAATCAGAAGCTTTCAGAGTGCTGCTCCTTCATCAGGTGAAGCTGACTCCAAAAGTTTCTAACTTCAAATAAACCCATTGGACTGGTGTCGTCTGGCTTCTGACCTTATCTATTTAATGTCATTTAATTCCATGATGCTTAAATGCTATATGGTCCACGAGCTCTCAATTTTAATGAACTATTTATTTTATTAATGTTTTGTTGCTAAATTCGAAATACCCAAACTCACCATTGTTCCCACTTTGATCACCATTGTTGGCCATTATCATTATTACCACTATTACTAATATCTTTACCTCTACCTCTCTTACCAATATGATCACCACTGCAATCATCTTCCCAATTAGTAGTTCTATAAAAATTGCCAACACCCCCCTTACCAAAATTGCCACAGCAACACTATCAGAGTTGCTGATTTGGGAATATATTCTTAAACTAAGTGGAGACAGGGCCATACCAGTGTTGTCCATGGACTAATAATTGAGAAAACCTTGTTAATGTTCTACAGACTTGGAATCATCATGGTAGCTGATGGGCTTTAAATTCAATCCATATATATGAGAAATTAATCTGACTAAAGGTAACTAATTAAAACCACCATCAATTGTCGTAAAAATCCACATAGCACACTAATGTCCTTTCAGGAAGGAAATCCACTTGTCATACCTGTTCTGACTTATGTGTGACTCCAGACCCATAGCAATGTGGTCAGTTCTTAACTGCCCTGTAAATTGCATGAGTTAGACATTCTCAATTCAAGGAAAAAGAGGGCTAGGTAACAAATCCTGGTTTGCAAGGGCCACCCACATTCATTAAAGTATAATTTTATAAGATTTGGAATGTATTTTTCCCTAAAACAATTTTATCATGTTGTCATGTTGCCCAGGTCTACACCTCTTCCATCTTAATGTTTTTTTCAATTTTTCCAGTTATATTTTCAAGGATGGATGTAGTTTGACAAACTGTCAACTTACACCATTGTTATCTGTATGAAAGTGGCTGCCGCTTCAGGATGTCAGCCATACACAGATTAGCCTGGAAATCCTTAAATTACAGACTGTCATTCAGGGCTCTAGCACAGGCTGTGCTATTGTTATCCCCAAATTCACCAGCCACTGAAATCAGTGAGAATTTCAAATTCTCTTCTCTCACACTGCCATTAGACCCATTTACAAGTCACACCTTGTTTAATCAGTTGCAACAGGGCGATGAATGGTCATGTGATTAATCGCATTTAGTGAACAACAAAACTAGCCCAAAATATTATCTGGGGCAGAATCTTATAAGATCCTGAATGATGTGGGTTATGGCAGACTCATGTGATACAACCACCAAGCCCTATCTTGATGTGAGGAGTAACTTGCTGCATCTTTCATACATCTCCCAGGCAGAAAAAGATACCAGGCTCACAATACTGCTCTATCGTGTGCCATTTAGTGCAGACACAAAGCCTGCAAGCTTGTCACGGTTGTCAGCAGTCCTCAGTCAAGTCAATGAGGATAGCCTTTGCTCAAGGGTTCACAGTGCAGTAATTTAAGGGCAGCTTCTGATACAGGTTCAGAGGCTTGAATATAATCAATCAGTCAGTTGCTTGGGGCAGTCAGATTCTGGATCATCTCTCCACAAGAGGAGAGGAGCCAAGTGTCAGGCAGCCTTTAACTCTTTCTGCTCTATTGCAGGCTTCTTTTTCTTTTGTGTGGGCACAGGGGAATGAAGGTGAGCCCTTTGCTGAGGACTGACCGTTCAACCTCAGTGAAGGGGAGCTCTGGGGTGGATGGTGAATAACCAGCAGGGCTTTGGGCTGGAGCTGGGTGTAGATCTGGAACTAGGAGTGGAGGTGGAGACTGCAGCTGGAGGAGTGGATGTGTGTACAAGAGCGGCCCGTGGGCCAAAGTGGAAGTCATGTGGTCAGCGGAAGTGGCTGTCACGTGGTTGGCAGTATCAGCAGAAGTGGCTGTCATGTGATCCATGGGTGTGGTTGGAGCAACTTTGTGGTTAATTGTGCCGGGCAGATCCCCGGGGAAATCAGAGAGTAGCTTAGGTCCCCAAACGGCTGAGAAGGTCTGTGTCTGCAGGTAATTACGAGAGAGTTTGGCATACTTACAGTTTTTGATGTCCGATAAGGCGGAGAAAAAAGACTTTTGTTGAGGGTGTGGATCCCCCTGAGGAGAAACAATAGTGGAAGTCCCCTGCAGGTCTGGGAAAGAGAAGCTCTCAGTTGGGGCAAGGCCGACTGCAGGGAGAGACGATGTTGTGCATGGCTGCAAGCGTGGAGATCTTGTGGATCAGTTCCTCTTCAACAACTACACTGGTACCATACCTCACCTCTTTCTCCATTATGTTGATGACTGTATAAGTGCTACCTCGTGCTCCCTCGAAGAGCTCGAACAGGCCATCAACTTTGGCAACACCTTCCACCCCACCCTCAAATTCACCTGGACCATTTCTGACACCTCCCTCCCTTTAAATAAAAACCAAAAGAACTGTGGATGCTGTAAATCAGGAACAAAAACAAAGTTACTGGAAAAGCTCAGCAGGTCCGGCAGCATCTGCGGTGGAGAAAACAGGGTTAACATTTCGGGTCCGGTGACCCTTCCTCAGACCCTCCTTTTTCTTGACCTCTCCGGCAACCAACTTGCCACTGATATCCATTTCAAACCTACTGACTCCCACAATTACCTTGACTACATGTCCTCTCACCCAACCTCCTGTAAAAATGCTATCCCATATACACAATTCCTCCGCCTCTGCCACATCTGCTCCCAAAATGAGGCATTCTACTCTAGGACTTCCCAGATATTCTCCTACTTCAGGGAGTGTAGTTTCCCCTTCTCTGTTATTAAGGATGCCCTCAACCACAACTTCCCCATTTCCCATGCTTCTACCCTCAAACCCTCTCCCCACAACAACAATAAGGATAGAGTCCCCTTAGTCCTCACAGTACCACCCCACCAACCTCCATATACAATGCATCATCCTCCAACATTTCCGCCACTTACAACTGGACATCACCACCAAAAAGATATTTCCCTCACAACCCCTGTCTGCTTTCAACAGGGACAGTTCACTCCGCAACACCCTTATCAGCTCACCAACACCTCCACCACATTCGGTACCTTTCCCTGCAACCGCAGGAGGTGCTACACCTGACCCCACACCACCTCCTCACCTCTATCCAAGGCCCCAGACAATCCTTCCAAATTCGGCAGAGATTCACCTGTACTTTGTCTAATGTCTTCTACTGTATCCATTACTCCTGATGTGGTCTCCTCTATATAAGGGAGACCATACGCAGACTTGGGGATCGGTTTGTGGAACATCTCAGTTCTGCACACACCAACCAGCTGAACCTTCTGGTTGCCATCCAATTTAACTCCCCCTTCCACTCCCCTGGTGACATGTCTATCCTTGGCCTCCTCCACTGTCAGAGTGAGGCCAAACGCAAATTGCAGGAACAACACCTCAAATTTCACCTTGAAAGCTTACAACCCAATGGCTTGGATATTGACTTCACCAGCTTCAAACTCTCTCTCTCCCATCCCCACCAACCCGTCTACCTCCTGACTCACCCATCTGCTTCACCCTTCCCACTGATCAACCACAATAATGCCTACTTGTATCACCAGCTTCAAAATCTCTCCACCCCCAACCTGTCCATCTTCCTACTCACCACCCACTCCACCCTTCTCACTGACCAACCACAATAACCCCTGACCTGCATCCACCTATCTCCATCTCACCTACCTTCCCCCACACCAGCCCCACCCCCTCCCCCTTTTTCTGGATTTCCCTCCCCCTCCCAGTCCTGAAGTATCAGATGCTGTCTGACCTGCTGTGCTTTTCCAGCTCCACATTTTTTTGACAGAGGGTGAGTATGAGGTTTCTCAAGACCACATGACAATGGAAGAGAAATAAGCCACACCGACCTGTGCCATTCAATGAGACCATATCTGATCTGATTATTGGCAACTCCAGTTTCCTGCCCTTTCCCTACAACATTTCATTTTCATCATTGAATATACTTAATGATTGAACCTTAACAGCCCTCTGTGGTAAAGAATTCCACTATCCTTTGAGAGAGAAAGAAAACTCTTCCTCGCCTCAATTCTAATCAGGATTACTCTTACTCAGAGATTATGCCCTCTGGTCCTAGACTCTCCCACAAGACGAGACAAACTTTCTACATCTACCCCGCCAAGCATCTAAGAATTTTGCATGTTCCAATAAGGTTGTTTCTTATTTTTCTAAACTCCAAATGACTGTAGGCCAATTACTGAATGTTTCTTCATAAGAAAATCCTCCTTTCCTGGGATCAATTTAGTGAAACTGCCTCCAATGTCAGTACGTCTTGCTTTAAAAATAGGGGGATCAAAACTCTACACATTATTCCAGATATGGTCTGACTAGTGCCTTGCATAGATTTCACAAGACTTCTCTATTTTAATATATAATTCCCTTTGAAATAAAGGGCAACATCACATTTGCCTTCCCTTTTACCTAATAAACTTGTATGCTAGGATTTTTTTGTGATTTATGCACGAGGATTCTGAAATCCCATGGTGCTGCAGCTTTCTGCAGGCTTTATCCATTTAAATGATAGTCAGCTTCTTAATTCTTCCTACATCCGAAGGTTGAACGAGTACAATAATCTAATTTACAGCAATCACAGGCAAACATGATGATCCAGGAATGTCCAAGATGCATCAAGTTACAGTTGGCTTTAGATAAATATAATTTTAAGTAAATTATTCCAAAGCAGAATGTATCCATTCATGTTTATTATTGTCATGACCGTGCAGTTCTAATAATGCAATTTTTAAGATAAAAATCTACTACAAAAACAATTCTACTTTAAAATCTGTAACATGTAAAATCCCTCTAAACTAACATTGAAAATTCAGGGCGTGAGTGAAATTAGAGTTCTCAGCCTTCATTGTAATGTCATGCTGAAAACGCACTGCAGCTTCTTCCCCTCAAAATGCTATGTCAGCATTTTTCTAAGGATTTGGTCACACCTCACTGGGGTAGCACACTGGAAATCAAGCCCTTCTCATTCCTGGAGTTATCACAAAAGTTAAAGATTTTGAAACATTACACAAAATTCCCAATTTACTTGACTTATCTTAGACCCAGGTTGACAAAATACATGGATCAGGTTTCTGAACTTAACAAGGATTACCAATAAATAGATTTAGACAACAGGTAAGCAACAATGAACTATCGGCATTCAACACTAATAGTTAAAGCTCCAAATCCCTCCTAAAGCTTCTCCTTACACACACATACAGGCAGACCCAAAACAAAAATACCCAACTGTTATGTTTGGAGGGAAAGACTGGGCAGCAGTTCAATGGTCTCTGTGAACAGGGTTCATTAAGATGATGCTTTTGGCTTGTTAGGTTCTTCTGCTCCTCGAGCTTCCTTTTCTAGGTGCTATCACTTGCTTGTAAGAAGCACAGAGCAACAAGTTGCATTTATAAAGTCTCTAACTTTTGTTTAAAAGCCACAGATAACTGATGAGAGGGAATAAACTCACTTAAGAAAAGCTCGAGGTATTTATTTTCCTGCAGATGAAAAATGGAACTTTTCTTTTTGCAGGTCCGTTGGCTTCTTACATTCACATCTATCAACCATCAGGAGCGAATCACATTGCTGTTGCCAGGCAGAAGGCAAATGTCATCAACAACTGGTCACCATTCCACAGACCTATTGGGTACTTACTCCTAACCAAATCGCATTTTGAACACACTACCTCGCTCTAGCTTATTTGCAACTAAATCTCCCCCACTATTTGAACAAACAACAATGTAGACAACGTTTATAAGGGATGTTAGTACAGTGAAAAGTACAGTAATCCTTTCCACAATTGTTGTTTTTTTTAAAACAGCACTTTTCCATTTTAGTTAACAATAAAGTTTATAGAGAAGTGAAAAGGATATGATTTATAAACCCTTATTCATTTATTATTCATAAACTATGTAAATCATTGATGACAAAAAGTTGTTTAAGCCTAGTTCTTCAATGACTGTATTGTTATTGTGCATTATTATGGCATATGCTGACAAATAATACTCATGGCTGCTGCTGCAGAGGTGATTTTGGATTCCCAGCAGTGTCTGCTTCCAGCGCAGATTCATGGAGGTGGCAGCAGAGGCAAGTTTGGGCCAAGCACAAAACCTGGCAGCATCAACAGCGGCTGCATTGGTGAGGTTGGCACAGAGTGTACTCATGGCAGTGGCAGAGTCGAGTTTGGGCCTGTGCAGTATTCAGCAGCATCGGTGGCACCTGTACTGGTGAGTTTCAGCGAGGACTTATAGTGGCAAGGGTATTGGTGGGGGCAAGATGGCGCCAAGGAGTAGCAACTTTCATTCCAGTGGCAGTGGGGGACTCATGCTGGCCCCAGGCCCATGGCTCCTGATGGAGCACTTAACAAGAAGGACTGTAAAGTAGGACACTTTCTTTGTGTTTTGGTTTATTTTTCTGTGTTTTAAGATGGCGCTAGAGAGTGGTGACACTATACAACTCTTTTCACTCGATTTTATAACAAGATACATGTGACAATAAATAAATCAATCAATCAATAAATCAATCTGTATATATACTTAAAATCTAATGAGCCGTATGTATTGGTATCCTTCTGGTGAAGGAAAAATGAAATGACTTTGCATCCATTCATTAAAGAAAATCACTATTTGTACATGCATTAATATACCCTAGTTATTCAGTGATGTTATTTTATGTGTTGAAACGATAGTTACAGCAGAATCTGGTGGTGAATGTACTGTGCGAAACACTCAAATTTATCAATGGGATGATTTGCTTCAGTTACTTAGTGGATGAAATGGGGGGGACGTGGGTGGTATTATTGATGTCAGATAAACAACATGAATGTTAGAAGAAATAATTGGATTTTGATAAATTATTATTTTAATTCCCAAGGACAACCTTATTGCTAATACTTCAAGAATAAATAATAGTTGCGCGGTTAACAATGTCAGCAATACAAATCTGTTGACCAAATTTATTCTAATGGAAACAAAATACACATTGTTCTTATTCTAGCCTCTTATTTCCTGATGCTTATCAAATTAAATCTTTCTGAAGTGGCGTAAAATGGACATTCAGTCCGTGGGAGCCAACTGCTAAAGCCTTAAGTTAATATTTTGATGTTACTATCATCATGGTTGACATTTTGTGGCATTTTCATATGATTTTAATTCATTTTAATACTGGATTTTATATGAATTAAGATTGCAATCTTTCTTTATTTGAGTTGCAGCTGCAGGAAGTATTTTAAAGCAATAGAAAACAAGATATTTAAAATTTACAAACATCTTCTAAAGTATAAAAATTATTGCTGTAACTGCTTCAATTTAGAGATGTCATGAAGAATAGTCAAATCTCAAATATTATTTGCATCATTCACGATCAAAATCTGTGAGTTGGCACTGAAAGCTGACATCTGAGAGAAGCATTATTTACTTGTCAAGATATCTGGTACTGCACAGGACTGGGCTTCTCCTCAGGCTGCGCAGTTTTAATTCCTCAGCATGCATTTTCTTGCGTTGACACGTTCAACATTCTGAGGTGAAGAGTTATCTATTTGGTCCTGTGGCCTCATCCACAATGCCGATCGCCCAAAAGGAAACCAAGCTCCTCAATCAGGGTAGAGATTCAATCCTGCTGACAGTCCAATTCTGGGCAGAGGACGGTCATCTAAACAGTGACCCTGGGGCTTAGGGTGAATGACCTTAAAGCGGATTTCACGCCCTGACTTCAAGTGGGCTATACATTCCCTTCAGAGTGTGGCTTCTACATTTTGGTATCTGTTAACGGGGAAGCTGCCTGATGTGATTAACCCCAAACCCAAATACCCCCTCGCCCATCTCCTCACTGCACCTACTTACTCAAATCAGTCACCTGCCCATTTCACCCACTTAGCCTCCCATCTATTTCTGTGTCTGTTGCACATTTCTGTGGAAGCTGGGGTGAAAAGCCATGGTATAAATAGGCAGCAGCACCAGATTGTGGAAATTCCCAACCACAGTGACAATTTGATAAGCATTGCTGCTGGTTGAAAGATCCACAATTAAAATGCAAACACCTGTCCTGAGATTAATTTGGTGGTTCACATCTCCCCCTCCCCAGTTCAACTTCAGTGAAAGGTAAAAGTTAGCAAATTGCCTTCCTGACCTGCTCAGCAGTTGTGTCTATTTGACTTCCCCACTCCAACTCAATTCTACCCACTCAACTCTGTTAAAAGTGCCCCCCCAACCCCGGTTTCCAAAAACATTTCCTAATTGTCTTTGTGTTGACATATACATCAAGTCAAGAGTAATTTGTGCATTGGCTTTTAAATATTTGCTTGGTTTACATAACAATTGAACCGAACATACCGTCCTAAATGAAATAACAAAGATCAATTTTAAGAAGCTTTTTACAACCAGATGAGGACAGGGTCATGGCTCACATTTTACAACCCCTACACCTCAGTCATTTACAACAAATACTTTTTAATTTTTCCCCTTGAACATGTAACTATTACACTAGATTAGACTTAGTTAACCAGATAAAAAAAGTGAAAAAGAGTGAAGTTTTATTCCCAAAACAACAAAAACATGCACAAAACAGAGCTTACAAAGAGGGTGGGAAGGGAAGAATATCTGGTAAAGACTGGAAGGTAAAAGTTTCCAGACAGTAGAGTCTTTAAGTTGTAAAAATGAAAACTGAGTCTCAACCGCTTAGCTGTTGCCCTCATGTTCAAAAATTACCTAGCCTGGGGAAAAGGTTAACTGATCAATGACTAGAAGTTGAGATGAAGTGGGCTGATCATCTGTTCTTGTCTGATTTTCAGACAGATCCATGTAAAGGAGCTCACTAGTGATTGATAGTGTTTAATGAGTAAAATTTTTACAGTTCTTTTTTGCAGTGTACTTTGCTTTAACAAAGAACATTGGGCAGATTTAATTGTTAGAAATTCCTTAGGTTATTGATATCCAGAGTAATCTCAGCAGACCAGAGAAAGTGGGAATAAAAGACTACAGTTCCTTTCAGTACAAACTTCTGACAGCAATCCTGGTCCGCAATGAGGCCTGACCATCCTTAATGCTATAGACACTGGCTTCGCGCTTGAGTTTTAGGAATTCGGAAACCAACAATCTTCCTGTGTATGCTGTGGTTCCCCACAGTGGAAGCACTTGGGCTGGTTTTCCACTTGTCTCCCAACTGATACCCTCCTAATGGTTAGGACAATTCTGTCTTCTATGTCTGGCTTTCCTTTCACCCCAGCTTTTATTTGGGGCATTTACCTTACCCATGTCTCTCTGTGGTCTGTGGCAGCTTCCACATACCAGCTTCCTTATGTTTATGGCTCTGTATCATCAGCCAGAATTGTTGTCAGTTTGAGCTTACACCCTGTTTGTTCTTCACCATGAGTCTGAATTGGAAGGAAAGTGGAGTTTTTGTATCTGCTGAATGATAATTGCCTTACCAAATTGTTCAAAGTTGACTTCAATTTTAAGTGCCAAAATGACTGATCAAAAGCAAGCTACATTAGTAATTCATATTCAAGATCAGGTTGTTTATTGATGGTATGGCATTTCTGTCTATATCCCATTGGTACTAACTGAAACATACTTAGAATAACTCCTCATGCTGCCTCATAATCAGTGGCACTTTTGTCAGGTAAGAAGGAATAAACCTTGAGAGATTTCCCTCACAAGGGCTGCCATCATTCTCTCTCCTCAGCACAATACACTGATAATGAGCTAAGAAAGAAGGTGGGCATGGAAGGTATCTAGTACAGAAAGGTAAATGCAGTTGCAGTTTACAGATTGTGAATGTGCGACCTGAGTCAACAGCTTAGTTGTCGTTCTGTTTCCCAGGAAGTGGCACTGATGCAGATACCTTTGAGTTCTCAGTCAACTGAAGTTTTTTGAAGTTATTATTTCCAGCTTGTTTGTGCATTTCAAGTCTAGCTTCATTTTCTTTTCCAAACTGAACACTCCACAAGTAACCTTTCATCTCTAGTATATGAAGATACCATGCAAGCAAGAGTCAAAAGAGATGCAAATTTATTGATACTTCACTGAGTTTCAGTGCTTTTTGATTAAAATGGCAATTCTGAGGCGAGTAGGCTTGTATGTTCCACGAGTTGCCTGGGCTTATCATACAATCATGGCAGCCATTTTCAGTCAGCGGTGTTTTGTTTTTAAAGCAATTTTTTAGTTCATTAAAGACTTATAGTCAAATGATCAAAGTTGAATATTGATAGTCCATTTTCACCACAGCCACATCCAGCTTAGAAAATGAATGTTTCTTATTTATTTTTCATTGGATGCGCTAATGGTTGATAAAATTGTTTCCACTAATCTTGTTGTATGTGTCAACTTTATTCGGCAATGAGATGGCCACTGTTTCTCCATGATGTGAAAATAAAACCTTTTAAAAAATCAAAAATAGTGTCCTGATTCTCATTACATTTGAAATAAATGATTCTGTGACTGTATTAACATGTTAAGCATTTATTTACTAGAATTCAGAAAAATGAGAGGTAATCTAATTGATATAGATAAATTTCTGTGGAAATATGACATGATAGATGCTGTGGGGGATATTTCTCCTCTTGTGGAATTGAGAACTAAGGGCATGTTTTCAAAATAAACAGTCTTCTATTTAAGATATAAATATGAAGACATTTCTTCCCTAGAAAATGTTGCTAATCTTTTGAATTCTCCACCCAAAGAGCAGCGGAAAGTGGTCCATTTGAGTTATTCCCAACTGTGATAGACATATTATTGATCTGCAAGGGAGTCAAGGCTTATGAAGGAGTGGGGTGGATGGTTGGGCAGAGGTAGTTTCAAGCAGGAATGCTAAATTAAGGAAATTATCATATCAACCATGAATTTATTGAATGGCAGTGTAGGTTTGAGGGGCCAGGTGGTCAACTTCTGTCCCTAGTTCTTAAGTCGCTATGCAACTGAGAACGGAAATATCAGTATAACTGAGGCCTTCACATGCAGAATGCACACTCCTTGACTGCAGTGTAAGCACGCCCTTTAGTGGTTCTGGTACAAAACTCTTCTTACTTATCATGCACAATCTTGTAAAATAATGACATCAAAGAATCACATAACCTGCAACTACCTTGAGAAAGTGAGTTTTTTTTCTTTATTCATTTATGGGGTGAGGGCATCGCTGGCCAGGCTGCATTTATTGCCCACCCCTAATTGCCCAGATGGCAGTTAAGAGTCAACCACATTGCTGTGAGTCTGGAGTCACATGTAGGCCAGACCAGATGAGGATGGCAGTTTCCTTCCCTAAAGGACATTAGTGAACTAGATGGGTTTTTCCAACAATCGACAATGGATTTATGGTCATCATTAGACTTTTTAAGTCCAGAATTTTTTATTGAATTCAAATCCACCATCTGCTGTGGCAGGATTCGAACCTGGGTCCCCAGAACGTTGTCTGGGTCTCTGGGTTAACAGTCCAATGATAATACCACTCACTAGCCATTGCCTCCCCTTTAAATTTACCCCTTTTTACCTTAAAACTATGTCCCCCAGTAATTTATTTTGTGGAAGATTGCAACTATCCATTCTATCCATTGCCTCTCATAATCTTGTAAACTTCGATCAGGTTGCCCCTCATCCTTCGATGTTCAAGTGAAAACAAACCAAGTTTGTCCAACCTCTCCTCATAGCCAAAACCGTCCAAATCAGGCAACATCCTGTAAACCATTTCAATACCCTCTCCAAAGCTTCCATATTCTTTTGGTAGTGTGGTGACCAGAACTGTACACAATATTCCAAATTTCGCCTAACTAAAGCTCTATACAACTGAAACACAACTTGTCAATTTTTATACTCTATGCCCTGACCAGTTACGGCAAGCGTGCCATATCCTTCTCGATCAACTTATCCACTTGTGTAGCCACTTTCAGGGAAATGTGGATCTTCACACCTAGATCTCTCTGTACGCTGATGCTACTATGGGTTATGTCATTTACCTGTTACTTCCCTTTTGCATTAGGTCTCCCAAAATGTATCTCCTCACATTTGTCCATTGTAAACTTCATCTGCCATTTCTCCGCCCAAGTCTCTAGCCTATCTATATCCTGTTGTATGAAAGAAGCTGCCATCCTTACCTGGTCTGGCCTACATGTGACTCCAAATCCTTGACTCCTAACTGCTCTCTGGGTAATTAGGGATGGGCAATAAATGCTGCCTAGCCAGTGACACCCTTATCCTATGAATGAATACAAAAATAAATTACGTCTATTGCACTATCCTCATCAATTATCTTTGTTATTTCCTCAAAAAACTCAATCAAGTTTGGGAGACATGACCTCCCTCACACAAAGGCGTGCTGATTGTGGCTAATATTTCTAAATGTGAGTAAATCCTGTGCCTAAGAATCTTCTCCCATAATCTGCCTACTGCAGACTTACCACCTGTAATTTCCTAATTACCCCTATTGGCCTTTTTAAACAAAAGAACGGCATTGGCTATTCTCCAATCTTCTGGACCTCACTTGTGACTGAAGAGGATACAAAGATTTCATACAAGTAGTAATTTCATCACCTGCCTCCCTCAGCATTCTGGAATAGATCCCATCAGGTCCTGGGGAATTGTCTACCTTAATACTTTTCAAAAAGACCCAACACCTCCTCCATTTTTATATTGACGTGCTCCAGAATATCAACCTGTCCCTCCCGAGATTAACTATTCACTACGCCCTTCTCCTTTATGAATACTGATGTAAAGTATTCATTAAAGGCGTCATCCACTTCCTTCAGCTCCACATATAAATTCCTTCCTTTGTCCCTGAGAGGACATTTTCTTTACCCAGCTATCATCTTGCTCCTTGTACATGTATCAAACACTTTGGGATTTTTCTTAATCCTCTTTGCAAAAGACATTTCATGGCCCTTTATAGCCTTCCTAATTCCTTGTTTGAGTTCCTTACAGCTATCTTTGTATTCTTTGAGCGTGCTGTCCATCTTTAGTTTCCTAAACCTTACATATGCCTCCTTTTTCTTTTTGGCCAAGCTCTCAATTTCTCTTGTCATCCAAGGTTCCCGAATCTTGACATCTTTATCCTTCATTTTTTAAAGGAACATGCTAGTCCTGATCACTAATCAACAGGCCTTTAAAAGATTCCCACATAAAAGATGTGGACTTTCCCTCAAACAACTGACCCAATCTACATTCTCCTGTTCCTGCTTAATATTGTGTTAATTAGCCTTCCCCCAGTTTAGTACTTTCACCCGAAGACTAATCTTAAACTTAGAATTCTGTAAGTTTTAAGTTACTGATGGATAAGTGGATAATGATAAGTGCATTAAATGGCATGGTATTGTGTGCCATTGATATGTAGACCAGAAACTTATAAAAATGTTTGACATCTCTCAGGTTCCTGTTTCAGTTCAAGGGCCAGATATCTTACAAGGGTAACTCCTAGAAGTCAAGGGTGCTGCACTGCTCTATCACAGTGAAGGTGAAATTACATCACTCATTGTTCTCATCTTCCTCCTCAGAAGACTGCTGTTTCTCTTCCAGCTCGTCAGGGCCATTATTATCACTTCTTTGCCTGCTCCAGTTGAGCAGAGCAGGCAAAGAAGGGATTTAATTGACAGCTGCTTCCAATAGATGTGAGTTGCATAAAATGATCATTCATAGACTGTAAATCTGCTGTTCAAAATACAAACAGTCCTTGTTTAGACCTAGAAGCAAGTTTTCTTTTATTTCTTTGCTTTCCCTGTTGATTAGTAATAGTTAATGTTAACAGCTGTTTTAAGGCTCTGCAACATCCCATGTTCCCACATCAAACAATGTCAAAATGTGTTACAATCAGTATTAAGGAAACAGTAGTAAGAACTGCTGATGCTGGAGTCAGAGATAACACAGTGTGGAGCCGGAGGAACACAGCAGGCCGGGCAGCATCAGAAGAGCAGCAGAGTTGATGTTTCGGGTTGGGATCTTTCTTCAGGCCCTTTCTGAAGAAGGGTCGTGACCTGAAATGTCAACTTCCAGCTCCACTGATGCTGCCTGGCCTGCTGCATTCCTCCAGCTCCACACTGTGTTATCTCATCTTTGCAGTGTTGGGCAAAGTAAGGGTAGCCTTTATTAGTTTATTTTTGTAGCTGCAGCTAAAATGTTAGTCGATAAGAAAGGTGAAGATTTAAAGTTCAAATAACTTTACAAATATGATCTTCTGTTTACAACAAAGTGCCACTCATGTCATTTATGTGTCCTAAGTAACTTTTCTTTTTCATTGTTTTCACACTATGTCCAGGTGTACCACCATGGCTAAAGCTGGGCTAGATGGAGCCTGCTCTGTAGTGGAGCCTGTTGGTCTTGAAGGTTTGGGTGATGATCCCTGAAGCATTTGTGGTTAGAGGACCCAGGCATGCAGAGTGAGCTCGAGCCATACGCAGGCTTAGCCACCTCAGCTGCAACTTTCTCCAGGCCAGGTTTGTCGGTAGACTGGAGGTGGATGGGCCTGGCAGCCCTGGGGTGGTCTGAGTTGGAGACTTCTGGGGTTGCTGTATGTGGTTCCTCCTCCAGTTGGGTGTGTGCTGGCGCCTCCCTGTCTTTTTGGGAAGAAAGGGGACTTGGGTGTCCCTCATCCCATGTCATCTTGTCATTGGTGCTGAGCAATGAATGCAGACAGATGCATGCATGCTGAAGTCAGCATGGTACAGATAGTGTTGGTGGACACCTCAAACATTGATCCAGTTTCCTTAGCGTCACTGACAAAGCTGCTCACTGCTCCTGTGTCAGTATGTGCATTCTGTTTAAGTTATTAATGGCTGAGAACATGGGACTGGGGCTGTTCTGCCTAGGGTCAAATTGACCCAAAATCACAATTAAGTTGTGAGAATCTGAACTGGTGGACGGTGAAAAAGACAATCTTACCAGCGCATCCTTTGTAGGATCTTTGCCTCCTTCTTCCTCAGAGGTGGAGGGGGGAATGATGCCCATTGGAGCATCTCTCCTCATGGTAGAGGCCACAAAGACAATGCTTTTGCCTGAAAAAGGCAGGAGAGGGAATGTGTTGTGAAATAGGGGGAGAAGTTTGGGCACATTAGGAATGCATTCACAGTCATGGTAGTGGGAAAGCAGCACAGCATTTGAAAATGCATTTTAGTTAGTTTGCTAGATATGATAGTTTCACTATCACCATAAGACCAGTCATGGTATTCTCCCACAGGAACTCTCTTTCTGTAGGATTTGAGCAGACAAATGTCAGGCACTCCACATTGACCTTGCCTCTCTCTGCTCTATTGTTGACTGTTTTTTCCTGAAATGAGCAGAGGGGAGGGATTGGATTAGATAGATGGGGCTAGTATATGTTTTAGAGTTAGTGTAGGTGGAGAAAAAGTGTTGAGGTGGCCCTGGTGAGTGATTAGAAAATGCAGAGGTAGGAAGGGTTGGTTGTCTGAAGGGATGCAATGGGTTAGAGCAATTGAGGAAGATGCTGCATGCATCTATACTGACCAGGGTGGCAACCGCAGAGCAGGTTGGCAGCATTTGGTGCTGTGGTGTCCTTTTGCAGTCCTGAAGAAAGAAATGGCTCTGCTGTCCACTGTTCCATCCCACCAGGACCTCGACATCACTGTCATTAAAGTGGGCTGCCGGTTTTTCTCTCTGGACCATCCACAGGCTGCCACTGTAAAGTCTAATTCCTAGCTTTCAGCGTTTGAATAGACACACAGCTGGGGTTTAATTTGGCACTAATGGTGAGAAATGTGGAAGGTCCTGGCAAAAGTGAGCACTTCTGCCATTGGTGAGCACAAAATAGTGCGAGAGTAGTGCTGTGGAGGCATGATGCACAAATAATAAGGTGAGCATCATAGAAGTGAGCTATAAATTTTCTAGAACTCACAGAGGGTTCGTGGATGATTCTCCAGTTTGAACAGCTTCTAATACCATGGTCCATGGCCAGTTTTGACATCCATGTTGCAGCACCTGCTCTGTGCAAGCTGCAAGAACCTCTAATCTAGTGGACAATTTCAAGCACCAAGATTCCAATGCTATCTTCTTGATCCCTTTACTAACTCTATTGACTATGTCACATTTTCATCAGTTAGTGCAGTTGTTACCTCCCAGTCGTGAACCATTTCAACTCCTCCTCCCATTCCTCAGATGACATGTCCATCCTGGGCCTCCTGCAGTGCCACAACGATCCCACCCGAAGGTTGCAGGAACAGCAACTCATATTCCGCTTGGGAACCCTGCAGCCCAATGGTATCAATGTGGATTTCACAAGCTTCAAAATCTCCCCTCCCCCTACCGCATCCCAAAACCAGCCCAGCTCGTCCCCGTTTCCCTAACCTGTTCTTCCTCCCACCTATCCCCTCCTCCCACCCCAAGCCCTACCCCCATCTCCTACCGACTAACCTCATCCCGCCCCTTTGACCTGTCCGTCCTCCCTGGACTGACCTATCTCCTCCCTACCTCCCCACTTACACTCACCTTTACTGGATCCATCCCCATCTCTTTGACCTGTCTGTTTCCTCTCCACCTATCTTCTCCTCTATCCATCTTCTATCCACCTCACCCTCTCTCCCTATTTATTTCAGAACCCCCTTCACCTCCCCCATTTCTGATGAAGGGTCTAGGCCCGAAACGTCAGCCTTCCTGCTCCTATGATGCTGCTCGGCCTGTTGTGTTCATCCAGCTCTGCACCTTTTTGTCTCGGATTCTCCAGCATCTGCAGTTCCTACTACCACTATAATTAGGACCTTTCCAAAGTGTTCTGACACAGAAAGCTACAATTCAACAATGAAAATTTTTGTTTTAAAGTGTTTTTTTCACAATTAGATCTACAAATCTGGTTGACAACACACAGAACTACATAGATTTTAGAGCACCGAGACAGACCTGGTCCAAATTCTATGCCGATATTTATTCAGCACACTTTATTTTAACTTCAAACCCTTTCTCGATTCATGGTACTATTCTTCTGCCCCTTAATTTATCTCGGAATTCTCTCTTTCCAAGTGAGCATGCAGAGTAGGTTGGCTGTTGCAGTGTAACTTAGCCAGAATGTCCATAATTTCATTGCATGTTCTTTATAGTATTACTGTAATGGGTACTCATCATGGAAATGGAAGAGGAGAACAGAAAGCAGCAACCAGTGACTGGAGATAACCTTAACCTTAAATAGGAAAGAAAACAGCCATGAAATTCTACAAGGCTGCCTTTCCACACGATTGTCCAGATCTAATAATAAGATTGGCCTCTAGCAGTAGCATCCTTTCCCAAGCCAGCTTGCCCAGATTAAAGGCTGAAATAGGAAAGAAACTCCAGTGGATTCCGAGGCAGACAATGGACGCATTTTAGACATATTGTTAAAGCATCCCTGAGGAATACCTGGCACTCATGCAAGTGCCTGACATGTGACTAACTAAATTGGAAAAGACTCATATGAGAAGGCACTGAGTACATCAAGAGTCTTTGACAGGAACATGCGACAGTGATGTCACGGCTTTGCAGGGAGCACACAATCATTGAACCACCCCATTTACCTTACCTTTCAAACATCACCTGCTTTGAAAGTAGCAGACAGTGCATTAGATGTATCAACCATCTGAGTGCCCACTGAAGCAGAATGGAAACAAATCATCTCCAGTCTCATGGAACAGCTCAAAAGGAGGAGCCACGCAGCATCTTGTAAACTGCAGATATCACCTGCAGAACTATTTTCATTTGCTTTAAAATGTTTGAAAAGGGACGATAAAACAAATGACTGGAAATTTTCTTCTGGAGCCCAACTTTATTCCACATTTATCAAGCTAAGAGCAAGAATGCTTGCTTGAGCTGCTAATGTGATCAAACTTTCCACAGATTAGTATAGAACACTCAAAACTTTGTCATCAATGCAGAATGCCTTGGTCGGTAGTCCAGCAGTTTATTTGCCTGTGAGGCAGCTTTGACTGCAGAATAATGACTTGCAATGTTGTTGACAGACAGTATTAGACAGGAAAGGATCAAAAGGTGTAAGCAGAAGTCAAGCTTGTCATTGATGTGCTGATATTTAGGATTTTCACTGACAAATCAAGTATTTGCAATCAGATAAGATTTGGTGTACTTTTCAAAACCTCTCAAAATGTCCCAGAGATCCTGCAATTCACTTAATTTTCTCTGTTCCAATTATACTACAATTTTTCTGTCAGGATAACAAAAACTGATTGGAATGGAATCTGTCTGTGCATCACTGAGTAACAACTGCTGACAACCAGCCACAACTGCAACAAGCTCAGTTTACTGAGGAGGTATCTGACAACTCACATCCACCGGTACCCAGTAAGAACTGCAACAGTCAACTACTGTGCAACTTCAAGTTTCTTTCTGATAAATGGCTCACAGGTTTTAGTTATATATTGAATAGAATGGCTACTGTGTGATTCACCTAAAACTAATGTTTAAACAGTAGATGACATAATGAGGATGTTTTTCAACTGCCAACCATCCATTTCTTTATCTGATAAGAAAGCAGTGAGCAATTGAAAATTGAATAGCAGCTCAGTCCACAGACTTACTAGATCTGCTTGGTGTAATTTTCAGGCAGGTCAGTAAAAAGGTTGTTGTGTTCAATGCTTGATTATGTGTGTCTGTTGACTGTCCTTGGTGCTGTGGTGCAGTTAGTCAGGTCAGTGGATATGGTTTCAGAGAAGAGAAACTAAACTGTCAGCGTGTGGGAGTAGACATCTAAAAAAAAATGTTTTCTGATGAATTCCTGATCATATATAGAAGTCTTGTGTCAACTTTGTAACTCTCTAATGTATGAAACACAACTGTCTTTTTCAATTTTCAAGAGTGAATGGACAGAGCGTGCTGTGCATTTGTTCCACCCATTGATAGCAGCTGAGTGGCACAGCCAGTGTTTCTCAATGAGGCGGCTAGAGGATAGGCTTAACCATTTCAGCAAAATATATAATCGGGATCAGGGGCAACAGAATTGTGTTCAATCATGATAACAGTATCATAAGGATTACATTAATAATGAAAGTGGCCAAGGATCAATCAAAGGTAAAGGTACTTAATTTTCCCAAACTACAACGTGAAGAGTTGAATAGGGAATGCATCCCTGCTGATGCTAGCTGGTCTGCAACCGTTTAACAAAAAATGAGATAGTAATTGGCTAAGGATGAAATTTCTATCTTTCATCTGAAAAGGCCTGCTTTAGAAATCTGCTGGTAAATCAGATTGTTGGACGCTGGTGTCATGTCAAGTGGTGGCTGTTCCCATGAAATAATCAGTTCCTTAAGAAGAGACGCTAATGGCAGCTAGACTGAAAGTAACTCCAATGTTTCATAAAAATGATACATAATGGGCTTGCCAGCAAAGTTGAAGTCCATATTAAAAAAGGACAAGTGACAGCATTGCTACAGATTTGACTGAGAAAAAGGTAACAGAGTACAGGTGAAGAGTTTTGTTTTGGAGTGGAGGAAGCCATACATAGGGGTTACAAAGGACCAAGATCAGGACCACTACTTTTCTGGATAGATTTTAGTAACTACTCTAGAACATATGAGGCTCAGGTACAAAATTTGCAGGTGATACAAAACTTGGAAGCATTGTCAACTCTGAGGAGGAGAGTATTGAACTGTAAGAGGACATGTAGACAAGCTAATAGAATGGGCGGTCATGTAGGCATGCCAGTTGTGGCAATGACTTCTGGCTCCAAAAGTTGCAGGCTATTGTGAGCCTCTGAGGCCTGTACACAGCACAAAGGAAGTCTGAGGGGACTCTGGGCATGTGGTAGATGAAGTATGAATAGATGCCAGCCTGTCAGAGAGTGGTTGGGGATCATAGGGAGGTGGTGATGGTGGAGAAGGAGGGAGAGTGAGTAAGGCAGGGAGATAGATATCTGGTTTTGCATGCCAGATGTAGGGGGAAGAATGTTCTTAGGAACATTCCCAATAAATACAGGTACACCCTCGGAAGGAGGATTCCCTTTCTTTGTTGCATTTTTGTCTGATTTATAAAAGGCATGGACTGGTCTCCTTCATTCCATTTTCTCCAGCCACATGCAAATTATTGCAGTGGAGGTAGAATAAAGCTCTTAACTGGCCAATGAATGAGGGAACAGGTCGTGGGGATGGGGAGGTCTGAGCCCTACCTTCCTGCAAATTTGTTAGTTGTAAGGCTGGGTCATAAAAGTCACCCTCTTCTGTGGGGAGTGAACAGAGTGATGTCAATATCTTTCTGTGTAGATTCCCAAGGGCACAAAGCAATTTACTGTTCAGGCTTTTCAATCAAATTTAATCAGCAATCTGTCTGTGTCTTGTCGAAAAAAGACATACTTTGTTAAAGCTTTTCACCTTGCACTCTTCTAGATACTTCACAAGAACACCTATTTAAGTGAAAAACCAACATTTATACGATATGAGAGGAGATTGTTGGTTGGTTCACAACTGGACTCTGACTTGTCAAGGCTTTGCCAGGGAGAATACTGCACCAGTTAATGATGGTTGACAGTTAAATATAAGTTTTGTTTAAATTTTAAACCAGACGGGTTGACTCTTATTGTTCATGGTGTTGCCCTGAGAAAAGAATGACTATCACCTATTCTGTTCAGTTAAAAAAAGATGCGGACGTATACATGTTCTTTCTATCTGCAAATATAGGGGCTTGTTTATTAATATACACAGCTTTCATTTAATACAATTATGCCATGCTGCGTGCCTGTCTGACAACTCTAAGTTGATTTACAGTGTAATTATTCACACACTTAGATTATCCGGTAAATGTTGTCCAATTACAGAATCACATCTGATATTGTACACTTTGTTGAAAGCTTTATGAGTGTAGGCTGGTTGGATATGGTCAGTACCTTGCTCTTTGTGAACAATGGAAGGGCTATGCTTTTTGATAAAATCTGATCAATCTTTGGAACATACAGCCTTCATACATGTCATCACACTGGCATTGAAATCGTATGTCACATTACTTATTTGTGTGATAGGCAAAATATCATTTTGGTTTTCCTGTTAGTGGCAAAGACCACTCATGTTGCTACTACGTAGTAACAGCATGAAACAGCAAGCTCCGCTATTGCTCAAACTTGAGATATCTTATGATAGGATTGAGCATTTTACAGTACCAAAATTGATGGCCTTAAAGCTGCCCATGCATTTATGCAATTGATGTGTTACCTATCAAGTATCATTAACTGGTGCATTCTCAATGGCAAAGCATCTAAGATTCAGAGTCCACTTGCTAAACAATCAGCATTCTTCTCTCAAGTTATAACTTTTTTTCTTTTAAATTGGTATTCCTGCAAATTGTTCTGATGAAAACAAGACAAAAAGTTTCTCCAAAATGTTTTATTTTTAAACAATGCTCAATTTATATATTACCAAGAAACAATTTGCCTGTATGAAATGAATCCTGGAAAGCAGTTTGCTGACTGGTAAGTGGGATCTGATCAGGACTTAGTAACCCATTGCACAGCCAATTAGTGGAAAACACTTACTGTGAAGAGATATATCAATTTCTAGAGTAGGAGAAATGGAAGAAGCTTTTTTAAGAAGGTGGAAGAAGTTCAATAATGCATAAAGTTCCTGAACAAAAGATTTCTTTGCTTATTTGAGGCTGCTGATAACCCACTGCTTTTGCTGTTCCTCACACAGTTTGTAAATACCATTTATGTCCTATCTTAAGTAACAGGACCTTGATTACTTTCTAGCGATTGGGCTCATGCCTGTTTCCTGTTGGATTAACTGCTTGGAAGTGCTAGCCCTCAGGCCTCAGATGGGAAGACTGTAATGTTTCAATTTAATGATTTTACTTTCACACTTTCTTACTTCCTGCAAGTCCCTAAGCCAACACAAAATCACTTTAAAACTGCTAGAGTTATCTACTGTGACCATGAATTAACTTTTTTTTAAAAAAAGAGGAAGTTAGAAACAAATTAGTATGTGAAAGATGTATAATTTTTAATCGGATCTCTTGGTGCATGTCTTTTCCGTATATAGGACATGAGATTGAGATCAAATACACTGATTTAAAGCAGCTTCCATTCATCATATTTGACACATACAGCTTCAAAAGGGTTTTATTTTAGCAAAAAGATATAACACATTAAGAGAATTTGTATTTAATTGTAAAATACTTAAGCAGAATGGAGCTAGACTTAGGCCAGTCAATGACAACCATTCATTTCCAATCTTCAACGTCATCCAACCATCCAATTTGAACAGAAATAAACAAAGATCTGACCATTAATGAAATAAAACCAGGAAACCATAAGAAAAGGGAAAAATGGAAAGAAAAAGGCTACTTATAAGTTGCATATGGAGAAACAATAGTGACAAAATGTACCAGTTGATTTGGAATTATTAGCGCATTTAAAGAGATTTATCTTATTCTCTGTAGATGACATTATTAAGTGAACCCACACAAAATTTCAGAATATTTTGTCATGCGACTGGAAGATTGCAAAAATAGTACAGTTAGAAAGTGCAGAAAGCAGCTGCGGGGAAGATTGGAAACTGATTTAAGAAGGCAAATAGGTGGTTGTTCCTCAGCTTCACTTTTCAGGTGAATGCATTGTCAGTAGTGATGGGACGGGACTGTGAGGCATCACTTAAATGCTCCAAGGCATTCAAATTCTAGTGAAAATTTGCTAAATGTATGAAGGTAAAAACAAAATAATTGGCTTCATATTTGCACACAGACAATTCTCATTCTTAAAGCTGTCTCTCTTCCCTCAAACATGTAACAGAGAAGCAGGAAACCCCTACAGAACTTCATACCCAAGAATCTAACCTGTAAATTCATTATACCATTGTTGCCTTTTTAAACAAGCAATGCCCCAGAAGGAGTTAGTTGAATGATTCATGGCTCACCCCTTCCACAGATCCAAAACTGATGCCAAATAGGTGTATTGTGACCAGCCAGCAGACATGTCCCCATGAGCTAAGAATTTGTATAAGCTCATATAAAAGTCATAAATATGTACAGCACAGAACCAGATCCTTCAGTCCAAATTGTCTGTGCTGATCAGATATCCCAAATTAATCTAGTCTCTTTAGCTGGCATTTGGCTCATCTCCCTCTAAACCCTTCCTATCAAGACTAGCAGGAACAGGATTACACCCACAGAAACAAGTGCACATATATCAGGGCAATAGCTTGTACCCACAGGTATATGCACACAGGTACGTGCACGCGTGCACATACACAGTGGTACACACACATTAGGCTCATCCTGGCAACACACACAGAGGTATATGCATGTGCAGACATAGGTACATACATACAGGTATACCTACATACATACAGATACATACACAGCAGTATGCATGTGCACACTCAGGTACATACACACAAGTACACACACAGGAATGCTTACACACACAGGTATATACAGTGGTACGCATGCGTGTGCTCACAGAGGTACACACGCACACACAGCAGTCACGCGCATGCGTGCACACACAGATATAACGCACACAGGTTGGTCGTGAGGAAGAAACCACTGACCAACTCAGCACATTCCTTAGACAGCACAAATGACCGCCCAATTAGGGTCATTCTAACACAGGAACACGGTCACAATTATCTAATAGATAATCAGAAAATTTATTTTTAAATTTGAGGCTTTGACTGCAAAACAGCAAGGATATTAATATCATAGATGAGGAAAGTAAAGTAATATTTACGCGAAATCCCATTTTTATAATGAGGAGGCAGAGGCTGACTGTTGCACTGAGATCATTTGTTATTGGGATGTGAGCAACACTGGCAAGGCCAGCACCTATTACCCTCCCAAAACGACATTGAGCAAGTGCTGCTGAGACAGAGTATCTTGTTAATTAACAGCCAACTATGTTGCTGTGGGTCTGGAGTCACATGTAGGCCAGATTGGATAAGGATGGTAGATTTCCTTCTACAAAGGACAAAAGTGAACCCGATGATTTTTTTTGTAACTGTCTTTTATTTCAATTCAAAACTAAGCAGCATTGTAGACTTACATTTGGGGCAATATGAAGTTACTTTATTACACAACCATTCATTAAGCAATATTAATGAAAAGTTATTAGCAAAAACACAAGAAAGATTTGAAGTAAAAAAGGATAAATGCTATATATCATGGGGAAATTTAGATCACTCCCTACAATCATTGCAGGTCTGGCTTGCTTAAAGAATCTGTTTCTGAAGTGAAAGTATTGAAACTTGAAATCAGATTCAACAACTGTAATGGGTAACCACAATGCAAATAATACTTCTACCGTAGCCTAACCAAGCATATGCATAATTTTCAAATCACCCCTTGTTCTTACATTCAATTCACCAGTAAAACGCACATGACTTTTACCATGCTGAATTATTTACAATGCTGATGGAGAGATTCACTGTGGTATGCTTTAAGCAAGCAATAGTTCCAACACCATTACTAGGCAATATTAAAAAAAAATGTAAATGCAATGTTAAATATAGCATAATGAAAGACTTTCAACAGAATTCCTTTCAATTCATAAAAATTCCAAATATTTAAGTTAAATTTATATTAAATTGTTGTATTCTGCAAGAAATGTCAGAGAAATACAGCAGGTTTGGCAGCATCTGTGGAGAGAGAAACAGGGTTAATGTGTTGAGTCCAATACTACTTCTTCAGAAATCATATCAGACTCAAAACATTGGCTCTGTTTCCCTATCCATGGAAGTTGCCAGACTCGGTACATTTTCTCAAGCATCTTCTGTTTTAAATTCAGATTTCTAGCATTGTTTTTATTAAATGAAGGATGTTTCTTCAGTATGCTCCCTTGAAATCTTCATTAATCAATCTGGGATTACAAAACGCATCTAAAAAACATTACACGTCCGATACGTAGAATTAAAACTCAGGATGTTTTCCAAAAAATTTCTAATGGCTTGTCTATCTGGAAATTTTTATCTATCATTTGAATGGAGAGCTCCTGCAAGTGAATAAGAAAATTAAATAAGTAAGATGTTCTTGTAAGAGCATTGCTAATATTCAAATAATAATCAGGTAAATCGTGTAATTACTCCCATCAAAACCTTGACAATAAAGTAATGAAATAAAACAAAAACAGAAAAGACACCAGAATGGCTGTCACCTTTTGAGCTAACTTTATTTTGTTGAAATAATATTGAGAACTTCCTAATGGAATAATAGATATTGTGATTAGGTTCATAGACCATATTCCATCATTTTAATTATTTGTGGCATTGATTTAATCATAATTCGCTCACTTTTAATATTCACCAATATCTTAACTTCCCCAAATATCCATTTTCCTTTTAAATATTTTAATAATTGACATTTTGGCAGTGTCGTGACTCACTGAGATAAGGAGCTGAAAATCAAGCCCCACTTTTCCTGGAATTGTTATAAATGCTTGGTAAATATTTAGATAAATATATTTAATAACAATAATTTACAAAAATATTCTGTAAAACTATCCAAAGTACTCGATTTAACTGACTGATGAACTCAGGTGAAAAAAAAAATGCTCACCAGGTTTCTGTTCTTCACAATAAAGTAACTGTTTCTAACAAACAAATTGACTTCCAGTAATTGCAAAAATGAAACATGAATTGCGAACTTAAAATTGTTTAGAACTTAAACGCTATCCTTTTAAATTCCTCCGTTCATAAGCAGCAGACATATAACTATAGAAATGGCATAGATACTAAGGGTAGAAAAGGAGAAAAAAAATCTAAGAAACACAGTTTGATAGCACCAGTCTGGGCATAGGATTTGGTGAATTGATTTTGTTCAGTTTTTTCCTGTGTCTTTAGTTTTTTGCTACTGACACAAGTTTGTCTGCACACCAGTGCTCTCCATTCACTGGTTGGGATTGAGTCCTTTCAAGGTATTTTATTGCTCAATCACCACAGGCAATCTGCAAAGCAAGGAGAGTGGAAGACAGGTAACTATTCCTGGAGACTCTCTGGTCCTCCACACAGGAAAGAGAAAAGTTTTTTTGATGTTTTTAGTTTGCAGTCTGGATGTTTCTCTGCTACACTGGTCTGACATAAGCTATAGTTACTTAGTCAGGGCGCAATCAAAACATTGTTGCCAATGAATTGCTCCCCCTAGTTCAGAACTCTTTGGCTCCACGGTGTCTGCTTTTACTCTCACTCTCCCAGGAAAAATGCAGCATTGTGCAGAACTCACAATGTGCTCCAATAACCATGATTTTAAAACTGCAGCCATCCCTTTGCACAGTCTCCTTGGTTTAAAGCAGTGTCTTCTTTTCATCATCCATAGTCCAATAATAATGGAAATAAATAAAATATGCTCTTCACTGCAGTCAGTTTCAGAAGTGATAAGTAACTAACTGTTGCTGCCACCAAAAGAGGTGTGTCATGATCTAGTATGTTCTGAACTTCAAACTAATTTTTACAATATAAAAACTGACCATGAAAGGTTGCAAAACAATGACCACCTGAGGATAATTTGACTAATTTTATGGATTACAACACTCTCCTGTCACCACAGAGAACAAATAAACCATTCAGAATAATTTGACTCAATGCCTTTTCCAGAAAGGTACTGAGAAAGATAATTTCAATTGGAAAGCAATTCAAATACAAAGACCCCAGCTATCTCAAACTCTCAAATGTGTGAATATCACAAAGAATTAAATATAATGAACCTAACTGCTCACCTTATTTGGAAATGCATTTGAGTCCACTGTAAGATTCCTTCTCAAAAATATAGTCAGTTGACCTCATGGTCAATGTTGCAAAGAGCAAGTTTAGTAAAGTCAAATAACTTTGGATACGTAGTGAGTCAAGAATGAATACTGTCTAGGGCTGCAAATGTAGAAACAGTAGCACAATTCCCCATTCCCACAACAGAATGTAAAATCATTGTGGTGCTTGGCAAAGTGTGCGTTCTACAGGAAGTTTTTTGCAATCTTCAGTCCAGTACCACTGACAGACAGACTTCAGGACAAAACAAAGGTAGTATGGACTGAAAAATGTCAAACTGGTTTTGAAAGATGAAGGTCATTTTAACAAATGAGCTGGTTCTTGAAGGTCAAAGCTTTAAACAAGCATTTAAAGGTGTCATCAGTGTAACTGACATTGGAGTAGAGACTTCTTTAGGAAGATGAAGCCTAAATTGAAAGACTCATTGGGTGCTTGTCAAAAATACTAAACAAATATCAGACATGGTACTCTGCAGCAGAAAAGAAAACCCTTGGTTTATTATAGGCTGTCAAACATTTTGAGATATATGTCTGAAATTCATCTCCGCTGTCCACAGTCTGTTAACTTTTGTGGAAAAGCTTAATACTTAGAACACTAAGTTACTTTGTTGAGTCTTGCTCCTTCAGCTGTATTTCTTAAACATCACCCACATTGCCAGGAAATGAAATCTGAATGTAGACACCATGTCCAGAACCTAAAGAGACCTGGTTAGAACTGAAAAGCTAACTGATAAGGCTAAAAGAATGTGCGTATGAGTGTGTCTATTTTTTTTCTTTTATTGTACACCTTTGTAATGAAATGAGAATGGATTTCACTTCATTCCTCCTGTAGAAAAATACTATGATGATGAAGCCAAGCTCTGAAGGATTGATAGTCATTTTTGTTTACTTTCAATTCCAAACTATATTGTTTTTAAAAGGAGGACTGTTATAGAAAACCTGATGATTTATGTTCAGTGACTGTCTTGGCCAATTCCCGTGAGAAGCCCATCGAATGTTGTGCATGAAAAGTCAAACAAGGAAAGACTTAACAAGAAGAGATAATGAGGAGGCTGACTTTGTCTCCCCTCTTGGCAGAAAGGCACCCCTTGCAAATACATCTATTTAACCCCAGGGATATACAAAGACACAAATGGGTTAAAAGCCAAGTTCAACTCTACTGAAGTGGACTGATGGCTGTGAACACTCATGTGTACCATCCTGGGTTTGACTGTTTACTTGCTGTGAAGATCACAGATAAAGAAAAGAAAGAACTCTGAAGGCATGAAAACACACTTCTCATATACAAAGCACACTGATTGTAATAAAACACAGTAATTCTATCTGTGATGGGACAAACTGACATCATGATGGCATTTTTCTACCAGTCACATCTCCAGGTGCCCATGGTATATTGTGTGTCTGCATGAACCAGGTATTTAAGCTTACAGGGATTTTGTTGTTGTGGAAGAGCTAACCTAATTTAGGACAGCGAATCACAAAGTCAATAATTATGAATTCTGTTTGTAATGTTTTTTTGCTGGTACACCTGACTCTTTAAAACTGTGGCAAGGCTCAAATTTTAATTTCTTCCTCAGCCATAAAGTTTATCCATGCTGGATCACAAATGGTGTGGAGAGCTGCTTGATCTGTGAATGCACATGAACCTGGACATTTGGAGCATATCGAGGTGCAACAGGCCAGTCTCAGAAGACCTTAAAAGTCAAATCCTAATAGCATTCCAGCTTTGTCTTCCCAAGTCTGCCATACAACCCCCAGCAGGACACCCATTCTATGCCAAATGAACCTTTATATTCCATTTAGTTTTATTTGCATGCATTTCAGATGATCTTAAAGAAGTGCAAATTAAATTATAATTTACTCAAATCTGATAATGCATATCATTTTCAAAATCCTTCAAATGTGTAATGATTGATGGCTAACAACAATACTAATGGATTTAGCACATAAATCTGCTAACCATGATTGTTTATGCAGGTTGATTTATTTTGGGTGAAATGTAATACGTCCTTCCCCAGGTGAATCAGATTGGATGTGGCAGAGCCATATAGAATCATTGAATCCATACAGTGTGGAAACAGGCCCTTCGGCCCAACAAGTCCACACCGAACCTGAGAGCATCCCACGCAGGCTCATCCCCCTATAACCCACCTAATCTAGGGCAATTTAGCATGGCCAATTCACCTAACCTGCACATCTTTGGACTGTGGGAGGAAACCGGAGCACCGGGAGGAAACCCACACAGACACGGGGAGAATGTGCAAACTCCACACAGACAGTCGCCCAAGGCTGGAATTGAACCCAGGTCCCTGGTGCTGTGAGGCAGCAGTGCTAACCACTGAGCCACCGTGCCGCCCAAATGCTGCCCATATGTTCAAGGGGCATAGGTGTCAGGGGTATGAGACCCTTCCACCTGTCTTCACTATTTCATGATGGAAAGGTCTAAGGATATCCTCCTATCCAAAAAAGGTTTCTTGTGACGTACTGGTCAGGTTCCTACACCTGGGTCAGGAGGCCTGGGTTCTAGATTTGTGTGATAACATCTCTGAACAAGTTGATTAGAAAGTATCCATCCTCCTCATCCAGAGGCCAACTCAGGCCATTAAGAGTCCTTTTAAAGATCTAAACCCACTGGTATTCAAGCTGGTGGGAGATTCTATCGCTATATGAGCCTTGTTTACATCTGAGTGGAAAGGGTCTGCTGTACTTGGAAAGCACATGTCACAAGAGATCTGTGTTGACCCCCACGATCCATACATTAGCATTCCTCCACCCTCTCTGTCTGGCGTGGCAAATGCACCCCTTTTCTTTATTCATGAGTGTTTCTTCCCAAATCTGGCCATGCTGCAGTATTGGCAGTGGGTGTCTCTCATGTTGGAGCTGACAGAAGTGGGAAGATGCCAACTTCTAATAGGTTAGTAGATCTCAGCTTTGAGATATCATCCCCACATTCAGATTACTGGGGGATATTCTCCTTGGAAGATTGAAAAAGCCTGAATGGAAGGTAAACACTCAACTGAGATGTAAACGCAGTGGGCCTCCTGGTTTACCAGTGGTGGGCAGATCTCGAGCAATCATTAAATTCTACCATTTCCTAATTCTATCAAACTGCTGCATGTCCTAGCATCTACGTCTGTACAATTGTACATTGTGTTCATAGCTGCAGGACAAATAAGGCATTATAAATGAATATTTATATCAATGTTGTTGAGGCTTTAATTTACACAGTTTCTGTATTCTACCAGATTATGCAAATTCTGTGATTGCTACATTTCCTTGACTACACTCCTTTTGCTGTCTTCTGTTTCAGAGTCAATTTATGTGCCACATTGATCCAGAACCATTATATTCTTATATTCCACTTAATGTCAGTTAATAGGAAGAATAATAACAGGCACATTCATATAAATTGGGAATATTCCCAGAATAATTGATTTTGAATGCATTTAAATCAATACTAATGAGGTTTGCTTAATGGATATAATCTGATACATGAGATGACTTCATTTTATCTGGAATGTCTAATTAACAGGTAATATTTGCATTTTCCTTCTTAAATCCTAAAATGGAAAGTGAACTCTTATTTTTATCATTTAGTTAGTCTATGTTACTGTGTTCTATATCTTGAAACTGACAATTAGTGCAAGGCAGTAGTCTGGAATGCACTGAGAACATTTGCTTTCTTCCAATTCCAGACATCACAGTTTAAGGATAAAGGGTAAGCCATTTAGGATTGAGATAGGGAGAAATTTCTTCACCCAGAGAACAGTGAGCCTGTGGAATTTTCTGCGACAGAAAGTGATTGAAGTCAAAATATTGAACATTTTCAAGAAGGAGTTAAATATAGTTTTTAGGGCTAAAGGAATCAAAGGGAGTGGAGAGAAAGTGGGAACTGGGTAATGACCTGGATGATTAGCCACGATCATCTTGAACGGTGAAGCAGATGCAATGGGCTGTAAGGCCGAATCACGCTCCTCTTATCTATGTTTTCTATGTTTCTATGTATTCACTAAATTTCATGGTGTCACATCAGGAAGATGATTCCTTGATTCATTAATGCTACTGATTACGTAGTTAGGAGTAAAAGTCAACTGCAATGATTGTGCAAAAGAGCAAAACAAATGGAAGGTGGCAAATTATGGCCCCAGCACATGCCCCACCCCAATCTACTATCAATCATCACCAGAGTGAGGGACGGGCATGATAGGGCACTCAAGCAGTACTTGTAAAGAAAAAAACCTTCACAATTGATGCTTAGTTTTGGTAATACCAAAACCACTCAATTCTTGATCTTATTATAACTTTGATCAAAACACTGAGAAAATATTTGTAACCCACAGGTAAGGAGAGAGTGATTTACCTTTGTATCAAAGAAGGCAGTGCCTGGCCAAGTATGGCACTTGAGTGCCCGAGCAAACTGGAATAAATGGGAATTGATAGAAAACACCTTGCTAACTGGACTCATCATTGAGACAAATGGAAGATGGTTGTGGTTTTTGGAAGTCAATCATTTCAGCCCTGGGACAACGGAAGTTCCTCAGAGTTGTGAGATAACAAGGTGCAGAGCTGGATGAACACAGCAGGCCAAGCAGCATCAGAGGAGCAGGAAGGCTGACGTTTCGGGCCGAGACCCTTCATCAGAAATGGGGGAGGGGAAGGTGGTTCTGAAATAAATAGGGAGAGAGGGGAAGGCGGATAGAAGATGGATAGAGGAGAAGATGGGTGGAGAGGAGACAGACAAGGTCAAAGAGGCAGGGATGGAGCCAGTAGAGGTGAGTGTAGGTGGGGAGGTAGGGAGGAGATAGGTCAGTCCAGGGAGGACGGACAGGTCAAGGGGGCAGGATGAGGTTAATAGGTAGGAGATGGGTTGGGGCTTGAGGTGGGAAAAGGAGATAGGTGGGAGGAAGGACAGGTTAGGGAGGCGGGGACGAGCTGGGCTGCTTTTGGGATGCGGTAGCGGGAGGGGAGATTTTGAAGCTTGTGAAGTCCACATTGATACCATTGGGCTGCAGGGTTCCCAAGCGGAATATGAGTTGCTGTTCCTGCAACCTTCGGGTAGCATCGTTGTGGCACTGCAGGAGGCCCAGGATGGACATGTCGTCTGAGGAATGGGAGGGGGAGTTGAAATGGTTTGCAACTGGGAGGTGCAGTTGTTTAGTGCGAACCGAGCGTACGTGTTCTGCAAAGCAGTCCCCAAGCCTCCTCTTGGTTTCCCCGATGTAGAGGAGGCCACAACGGGAACAGTGGATGCAGTATACCACATTAGCAGATGTGCAGGTGAACATCTGCTTGATGTGGAAAGTCTTCTTGGGGCCTGGATTGGGGGTGAGGGGGTAGGTGTAGGGGCAGGTGTAGCACTTCCTGCGGTTGCAGGGAAAAGTGTCGAGGGTGGTGGGGCTGGAGGGGAGTGTGGAGTGGACAAGGGAGTCCCGGAGAGAGTGGTCCCTCCAGAAGGCAGATAAGGGTGGGGAGGGAAAAATGTCTTTGGTGGTGGGATCGGACTGCAGATGGCGGAAGTGTCGGAGGATGATGCATTGGATCCGGAGGTTGGTGGGGTGGTACGTGAGGACGATGGACTACAGTCCACATTCAGGTCTTCCCAATTTGGCCCCAACCGTGACAATGTCTACATTCAGAACATTGAGATCCTTCAGAAGCGTTTCTCCCTGCGACTCCTGAAACACACACTCGCAGCAATGCGCCGGCATCTCCTGGCACTACAATCAAGCCTACCCCAGCTCAAAGCCTCCCTCTCCCAGACCTGCAAAGGACATCTCCTGTTTTTTATTCTTCGTAGGATCCACAACCTGAACTCACAATTCTACTCCGCTTTATTGGACACTAAAAACTGTAAGTACAGTAAACTTACTGGAGCCTACCACCCAAAACGGGCCTACTCCACCTCCCAAATCCCCAACCCTACCCAGGACCTTCCCCACAATGTGCCCGCCGCCATTGGCCATGTGGCCACGGTCGGAGAACCCACGGCTGACGTCACATCCTCTGCCGCTGGGTACACCACTTCCGGGACAGCGAATGCAATCGACACCGCTGCTGATGCCACCGCCTCCATTTCCGAGGCCAACACCATAGACACTGAGGACGCACCTACCGTCACCGCTGCTGCCGCCTACCCCGCTCCGCCCACCGCCGACGCTGATGCAACTCCGCCACCACCGTCGAAGCAACTCCGCCCACCACATCCAATGCAACTCTGCCCACCACCACCGCCGACGCAACTCCGCCCACCACCGCCAACGCAACTGTGCCCACAGCCGTCGCCGCACGGCCCACCTCCAACGCCGACGTCACTCCGCCCACTGCCTCCACAGCCAGCAGCTCCAAAGGAGACAGCAGCACCCAGCCCTGCCGAGTCTTCATCATCCCCCCAGACCTCCCCCTTACTGATGACGAACGGTCAGTCCTCAGTAAAGGACTCACCTTCGTCCCCCTCCACCCACACATCAACGAATACCGGTCACGTTTGAACATTGAACAGTTTTAACCTCCGCCTCCGCCTCCGCGCTTACTTCTTTAACCGTGAGCCTAACCCTTCCTCTACTGACCCCTTCTCCCGCCTCCAACACACCCCCTCCTCCTGGACACCACCCCAAGGCCTCCTACCCTCCCTCGACCTCTTCATCTCCAACTGCCGTCAAGATATCAATCGCCTCAACCTCTCCACCCCTCTCACCCACTCCAACCTTTCCCCCGCAGAACGTGCAGCCCTCCACTCCAATCCTAACCTCACCATAAAACCCGTGGACAAGGGAGGCGCAGTTGTAGTATAGCACACTGACCTCTACATTGTCGAGGCCAGACGCCAACTCTCCGACACCTCCTCCTACCGCCCCCTTGATCATGACCCCACCCCCGACCACCAAACCATCATCTCCCAGACCATCCACAACCTCATCACTTCAGGTGACCTCCCACCCAAAGCCTCCAACCTCATCGTTCCCCAAACCCGCACCGCCCGTTTCTATCTCCTTCCCAAAATCCACAAACCTGACTGCCCTGGTCAACCCATTGTCTCCGCCTGCTCCTGCCCCACCGAACTTATCTCCACTTAGCTCGACTCCATTTTCTCCCCCTTGGTCCAGGAACTCCCTACCTACGTCCATGACACCCCCCACGCCCTCCCCCTCCTCCAGAAATTCCAAATCCCCAGTCCCCAACACCTCATCTTTACCATAGACGTCCAGTCCCTATAACATGCATTCCCCATACAGATGGCCTAAAGGCCCTCCGCTTCTTCCTGTCCTGCAGGCCCGACCAGTCCCCCTCCACCTACACCCTCATCCGCTTAGCCAAACTCGTCCTCACCGTCAACAACTTCTCTTTTAATTCCTCCCACTTCCTACAGACAAAGGGGGTGGTCATGGGTACCCGTGTGGGCCCAAGCTATGCCTGCCTCTTTGTAGGTTACGTGGAACAATCCCTCTTCCGTACCTACACTGGCCCTAAACCCCACCTCTTCCTCCGTTACATTGATGACGAGGAGCTCGACAGTTCATCCACTTCACCAACACCTTCCACCCCAACCTCAAGTTCACCTGGACCATCTCCAATACCTCTCTCTCCTTCCTGGAGCTCTCTGTCTCCATCTCTGGCAACCACCTAGAAACCAATATCCATTTCAAGCCCATCGACTCCCACGGCTACCTAGAATACACCTCCTCCCACCCACCTTCCTGCAAAAATGCCATCCCCTATTCCCAATTCCTTCGTCTCCGCCGCATCTGCTCCGAGGATGAGGCATTCCACTCCCGTACATCTCAGTTGTCCTCGTTTTTCAAGGGCCGCAACCTCCCCCCTCAGTGGTCGAGCACGCCCTCGACTGTGTCCCCCGCATTTCCTGCAACTCAAGCCTCACACCCCCTCCCCGCAATAACAACCAAAACAGAATTCCCCTCGTCCTCACATACCACCCCACCAACCTCCGGATCCAACGCATCATCCTCCGACACTTCTGCCATCTGCAATCTGACCCCACCACCAAAGACATTTTTCCCTCCCCACCCTTATCTGCCTTCCAGAGGGACCACTCTCTCCATGACTTCCTTGTCCACTCCACACTCCTCTCCAGCCCCACCACACCCGGCACTTTTCACTGCAACCGCAGGAAGTGCTACACCTGCCCCCACACCTCCCCCCTCACCCCCATCCCAGGCGTTAAGATGGCTTTCCACTTGAAGCAGATGTTCATCTGCACATCTGCTAATGTGGTATACTGCATCCGCTGTTCCCGTTGTGGCCTCCCCTACATCGGGGAAACCAAACGGAGGCTTGGGGACCGCTTTGCAGAACACCTACGCTCGGTTCGCAGTAAACAACTGCAACTCCCAGTGGTGAACCATTTCAACTCCCCCTCCCATTCCTCAGACGACATGTCCATCCTGGGCCTCCTGCAGTGCCACAACGATGTTACCCGAAGGCTGCAGGAACAGCAACTCATATTCTGCTTGGGAACCCTGCAGCCCAATGGTGTCAATGTGGACTTCACAAGCTTCAAAATCTTCCCTCCCCCGACCCGCATCCCAAAACCAGCCCAGCTCGTCCCCACCTCCCTAACCTGTCCTTCCTCCCACCTATCTCCTCCTCCCACCCCAAGCCCCACCCCCATCTCCTACCTACTAACCTCATCCTGCCCCCTTGACCTGTCCGTCCTCCCTGGACTGACCTATCCCCTCCCTACCTCCCCACCTACACTCACCTTTACTGGCTCCATCCCCGCCTCTTTGACCTGTTTGTTTCCTCTCCACCTATCTTCTCCTCTATCCATCTTCTATCCGCCTCCCCCTCTCTCCCTATTTATTTCAGAACCCCCTTCCCCTCCCCCATTTCTGAAGAAGGGTCTAGGCCCGAAACATCAGCCTTCCTGCTCCTCTGATGCTGCTTGGCCTGCTATGCATTTGGAGAGGCAAAGACTGATTCGGGATAGTCAGCATGATTTTGTGCGAGGCAAATCATGTCTCACAAAGTTGATTGAAAAACTCAATGAAGTAACCAAAAAAGGTTGATGAGGGCAGACGTTGTTTACTTAGACTTTAGTAAAGCCTTTGGTAAGGTTCCACATTGTAGATGAATTAATAAATTTAGATCACATGGGATTCAGGGTGAGCTTACCAATTGGCTAAAAAAATTGGTCTGATGGTAGGAGACAGAGGGTGGTGGTGGAGGGTTGTTTTTTGGACTGGAGGCCTGTGATCAGCAGTGTTCCACAGGAATTGGTACTGGGTCTACTTTTGTCATTTACGTAAATGATTTGGATGAGAATATAGGAGGCATCCAGTTTTTGAGCATGTTACCAAAATTTGTGGTGCAGTGGACAGTGAAAAAGTTTATCTAAGATTACAAAGAGATTTTGATCAATTGTGTCAATGGGCTGAGGAGTGGCAAATGGAATTTAATTTGACAAATGTGAGGTTTTCCATTTTAGTAAAACAAATAAGGGCAAGACTTATGTGATTAATGATAAGGCTCTGGGTAGTGTTATAAAACACACAGAGACCTTGGGGTTCACGTACATAATTGTTGGAAATTTGCATCCCAAGTAGATAAGGTGACATGGTGGTTAGCACTGCTGCCTCACAGCGCCAGGGACCCGGGTTCAATTCCAGCCTCAGGCAACTGTCTATGCAGTGTTTGCAAATTTTCCCCTTGTCTGTGTGGGTTTTCTGAGTGTTCTGGTTTCCACCCACATTCGAAAAATGTGCAGGTTAGGTGGAATGCCTTGCTAAATTGCCTGTAGTTTCCAGGGATATGTGGGTTAGCCTGGGGAAATACCGTGTTACAGGGCTAAGGTGAGGGCTGAGCCTGGGTGGGATGCTGTTTGGAGAGTTGGTGTGGACTTGTTGGGCCAAATGGCCTGTTTCCACACTCCAGAGATTCTAAGTGTTCTTAGATTCTAAGCTCTGCACCTTGTTATCTCAGATTCCCCAGCATCTGCAGTTCCTGCTATCTCTTCCTCGGAGTTGTGACTTTTCTTTGTTAATATGGCTATAGCAATGGTCCTCCTACCATCATAAGATCAGAAGTGGGAGTATTCACTGATGATGGCCCAATATTCAACACAATTCACTCTTCTTCATATAGTGAAGTAAGGCCTGGCACCTCCCAGGGTTGTGCTTATAAGTAGCAAATAATATTTAAGCCACACAAAAAAAACACAGGCAATAACCATCTCCAACAAAAGAGGATCTAATGGTACTACTATTACTGAATCCCCATTATCAAGACTTTCGGAGCTGCCACTGACCAGACTCCAACCTGGACTAGCCATGTAGATAGCATGGCTATAAAAGCAGATGAGGGATTCGGACCTCTGAAGTAAATAACTCCCTTCCTGACTCTCCAAAACCTGTTCACCATCTGCATACCACATTTCAAGAGTGTGCTATAATAATGCCATTTGCCTGGATGAGTTCAGCTACAAAAACACTCATGAAGCTGGAATCCATCCAGGAAAAAGCATCCTGCTTGAATGGTACCTCCTATATCACATTCAACATTGAGTCATTGAGTTCCACCATCACCAGTACACATTTGCAGCCATTATGGGATGCATTGCTGAAATTCACCAAAGCTCCTTAGACAGCATGTTCCAAGCACACAATCTCTGTGATGTAGAAAGAGAAGGGCAGCAGATACATGGGAACATTATCACCTGAACATACCCTCCAAGCCACAATCAACCTGAACTTAGAACTATATCACCATTCTTTCACTATCGCTGGTTCAAAACCCTGGAATTGCCTCCTAACAGTACTGTGGGTGCACTTATCCTTCTTAGATTGCAGCAGTTCCAGATGGCAGATCACCGCTACCTTCCCAAAGGCAATTAGGGTTAGGTAATAAATATTAGCCTAGCTAATAATAACCACATCCAGTGAACAAATAAAAAAAATCATTTCTATTGATTTTAGAACTGCCCCGACTCTCTTTCCATTACAAAGTGAACTTCGATCAATCAATTTTCAGAAGGTTTGATACATGGAGGATAATAAAATGTAGGGTATGCAGGGTAGATTGATCTTAGTAGGGTAATAGGTTGGCACAACATCGTGGGCCGAAGGGCCTGTACTGTGCTGTACTGTTCCATGTTCTATGTTCTATATTATACCAAGCAGAAATTGGGATATCAACAGATAAACATAATACAGCAATTTATCTTTATGACATTAAAGATTGTAACAAAAACCTGTAAGATAAACATCAATAAAAAAAGTTTCACTATCGTTATAACTGTTAAAAATCAATTATTGTGAAGAATTATGACTAATGTCCTCTCTATTCTGTTCGGAACTCTGAGTATCTTCTTGTTTAAAAATGTAATTGCTGATGTTATCATAGCTATAGCATGGACTTCACAGAAACACAGAATTGTAAAAACAAAAAATAGACCATTCAGTGCACTGGATTTTTGTTGGTTCTCCTAATGTGTGCTTCACCTAAGCTCTATTCTCCTGCCTTCTCCCTGTAACCCTGCATTCCTTCCTTTTTAGATAACAGTCAAATCCCCTTTTGAAAGATTTAATTGAACCTGCCACCATCAGAGTTTCAGCAGTACATTTCAAAGTTATTTGTAAGGAGACTAAAAAAAACCTAAGAAATATTGTCACAAACTGAGGTACAATTTGTATGAACTGTGCATGCTAATGCAAGCTCTATGTCATTGTTAAACTAAGCTGATAGTCATTCACGAAGATAATGGGTCTAAGTTTATGGGACCATATTAAAAGTGTAGAAATGGAGGAACTGGAAGATATGAGCACAGAGGGTAGCATAACAAATGTATGCTATTTCTGATCTTCCCAACAGTAATATTAATAACCTTCAAGTTGGAAATGTCACAATCAAGTTCACTCATCACCATGATTTATACACCCAGATCTATATTCCCATCGACCAGAAGATCAAAATTGTAATTATAGGGCTGAAACTTATAGGGATTTGAGTTACATGGAGTAAGGCAAAATTTGACGTAGAATACAATGAGAAATCCGATAAGAAGCCTCTGACTTCACAAATGCAGGGAATCTGATGGTTGTGCAATTCTTCCAGACTGCATTCCATGTTAATTTGCAAGATTGGAACGTCGTTGTCTTGAGGACTGTTGACCCTGATTCTGATTTTACTGGTCTGTGAACCATTTCTCTGCTGGAGAATCTTTTATCTACTAGATCCTCTGTGAAGAATGTTGTTCCTGCTTAAGCTGGCAATTGAAGCTCACCAACTTTAAGGGCATTTAAGTGGTCATTGGATAAACATATGGATGACAATAGAATAGTGTAGATTAGATGGGCTTCAGATTAGTTTCACAGGTCGGCGCAACATCGAGGGCCGAAGGGCCTGTACTGTGCTGTAACATTCTATGTTCTATTGATTCGTTACCTTTCCAGAAGACACCTACTCTCTAGAAATTCCTTCACTTGTGACCTTTTCCCTGCATACTCAGGTGGTTGTCCATAAGATCATCAGGGGACCTTTATCTCATGAATGCCCATCAAGGAACACAGCTGCATTGTTAATATATGTATTTTCTTCCTTGATATAACCTGGATTTTTGGACCAGACAATTGTGTTTTAATTGGAACAGGTATTCTTCTTTTTTACATCATTGATATTGAGACCAGGTAATTTTGTTTGACAGTATGCTGAATTGATTGACATTGGATTGACTTCCGATGCAGCCGAACATCATTTTCTTTAAAGCAAACCCTTACTTTAAATCTGCCAATGCATTGGAATTGGAATATATAAGCTGTCAACTTCATCTTGTTGATCTGGGTTGAATATCTTTGTGCATTTTTCATACATGTCTTTCTGGTGAATTAGACATTTTCACATCCTCAGACACACTACAGAAGATTGGCTCTAGACTCAGAAGAATCTCTGCTGCTGACACTGAAAATTCTGCTTTGAGAGTCAATGGATTTAATATGTTTTTCAGTGATGGTCAGAATGGAAAAAAATCCAGCAGGTTTGTAAGTTTTTTCCTCTTGATGCTACAAAACAATCTTCTTGTACCAACATAAATGATCTCAATTGATACTTTCTTCTTGTGGAGTTTTGCCATGAGCCTAGGAAACTCAATTAAATTTTCTACGGCTACTCTTTGAGTTTGTTTCTTAACCAGTTACTTTCTCAGAACGAGTTGATCTCCTTCTGCCACTCCAAAGATTTTGAAGCTCTGAAATGCATGCAGTCTCAAGAAGCATAGAATGTTGGTTGTGAAACACATACGATTTTTCAACTCTCATATACTGTTTGTTTTGTAGTTTACTTGTAACATACTTCAACCAAACAGGACAATGATACTAATTCCTCTATCAGGGTTAAAATTAAGGTGTCTATTGACAGATATAAACTCTGTGAAAATCAGCTCATCAGGATCACTAATTTTCCCTTGCTGCCTCTGACATATTTCCTAATGTAGCTACATCTTCTCATGTAAGTTTATTTTTAAGGGAAAGTTCTATCACAATATCCTTTTCATATGCATGAGCATTTGGATTTTTGCTGCTCTGGAATGGAGTATTAATTCTGCATGTCTTCTGGAAGTGACTTATCGTTGTACAAATGTAGCATCATTTCATCATTACTGGGCATTGCCTGTGCCAATGAGGCTTTGTTGTTCTATAACATCCCCATTGACTCTTACTATTGTCACATGTCCCTTTAAAGTGTCTGTACAATTTTAAGTGAACAGACTCTGTTGCTCTTCTGAGGTAAGGTTGTTCTTTCCTCTTAGGGTCCTAAGATGAAGTTAAATTTCTAGAAAATTAAAGTTTCCTTGAACATTAAGAAATCTGTCAAAGACTTATGAATAATTCTAACACCAATTCTGGCTGTTGTGAATTCTGATTTCAAGCTGTACAGTCCCAGTTTTCCACTAAACTATAGTGATCATTAATGAAATTATTGATGGATTCTCCTCATGATGAACTCTTCTTTTAATCTTGCATATTCAAGAATTTTAGTCATTTATGGGTTGAAGGAATTTCCAAAGGCTTTTCAATTTTTTTTTTCAAAAGCATCGGCACATTCTTTAATATTTTGGTGATTCTTAACATCATTTGAAATAGGACCTACTGAGAATAAAAGTGGATTACCTTGTTTAGTTTCAGCTTTAAAGTTTAACTTTGAATTAATTTTGTACCTTAAGAAATGCCTTCTCCAAGATTTGCAATCAAGTGTTCTGCTTGGTCCATCTCTGGCATTGATTTTTTTTTTGTGGAAGTATCATTTTGCCTTCCATTTTGTCTCAATCTGTTTATTTATTCATATACCTTCAAGCTGTTTTAAATCTGTAGCATCTCAATGCTGTTTATAATTTGCTGACTTCAAGTTTGTATTCTTGCATTAAACCAATGCTGTTTAAATGATGTTTTAAAGCTTGTTCAAACTTTTAAACTCAATATTATAATAATGTAGCAACACTTCCTTTATCTGCAAGCTTTTAAATTCCTTATTATTGTAATACTGTATGAAATTCTTCCAATAAAGTTTTAAATTCAGTTAACTAGCAAAACTGTATTGCATTACTTCTTTCAAGTTTTAAATTGCATTTAATATCAATACTCTAGGAGAAGACTTGCCAGGTTCATTTAAGGAGATAAAAAGGCAAATGTAAAAGATTTGAAGAAAGAGACTAACAGAAGGCTTTTCTTTCCTGGAGCTTAGGAGGCTGAGGGATGACCTAATAGGAAATTATAAAATCATGAGTGGCACAGATAATGTCAAGGTCTTAGGGAATCCAAAACTAGAGGGCTTGGCTTTAAGATGAGCGGGGAAAGATTTAAAAGGGACCTGAGGGGCAACACAGAGGTTGGTGTATTTAGGAACGATCTGCCAGAAGAAGTGGTAGAGGCGTGTACGGTTACATTTAACGGACATTTGGACACATATACAGATAGGAAAGATTGAGAGGGATATCGGCCAAATGCAGGCAAATGGAACTAATTCAGTTTAGGAAACCTGGTCAGCATTGGCGAGTTGGGCCAAAGGGCCTGTTTCCTTGCTCTATACCTCTGTATTTCTATAAGAAGAAATTTAGACTTTATTAAAGTTATTCAGGGTTTCCCACCTTTTGTAGACAAGATGGAAGTTCCGTACTTCTTCATAGATATCAATATTTTCCTGCTTTTCAGCAGATAAAATATAATGCACATTATCTTGTACATTATTAAAAATAAACTTGTATGGTTGCAACCTTAATACAGCTTCCTGCCAATATTATGTTTTAAATTATAAGTGCTCTGATCTTCTTAACTTCTAACTGTCTTCATCTGTCAGTCTCATCCTTCAAATCTTTTACATTTGCCTTTTTGTCTCCTTAAATAAACTTTGCAAATTTTCTGGTCTTTGCTCTGTCTACTGTAGCCAGGCCCCTTGGAGCTCACCATCAATTGTGCTGATGTTCTTTTTGATTATTCTTTTTTATTTCTTTTCTTCACAACCTCGTCTTTGTATCTCTATTTGAAAGTTTTCCCACGTCTGCTGACATGGATGTCTAACTTTATGCCAGAGCTCCCAAGCATTTCCACAGAGCCTTCTTCTCTAAGGAGTCTGGGAGGAATCATATAGGAGTCTGAGCATTGTAGAGTATGGTGAGATTTGTGGTAGAATCAGCTGAGAAGTCTGGCAAGGCCTAATTTGATGTCAAGAGCAACTTGCTGCAAATTTCATGCTTTTCTATTATAGCTGGTTAAATACCTTATTGATGCTCCAACTTGCCTAGTTAATACTCAGCTTCCTACCTTACCAAACGTGTTGTATAAGCTGGATGTCAAGAATCCTTGACATGGAAATCAGAACAGGTACCTCATGATTTAACCTTACTGCTGGCTCTGAATTACCTCCGTGTTGGACACCGGACACCAACATCTCAAGGCAAGTTCCACGGACACTGACCAAACACACCTCACACTTGTAGATGTTGACATTCACATGTGTCAGCCTCTATTAACTCTCATGGCACACCTTTGACCTACTTGTGCTTCTGCATTTCAATACTGTACCTCAGGCTGCACCGGCAACTATCATTGTAATGCTACAGCAGGGACACTATGTGCTTGGGAACACACACCCAGCTCATGGACTGAACCAAGGTTGCATCCCCAGTGTCTTCATTTGCTTGTGCAGCACTCCCTCCTCTGAGCCTGTCTGATTGTTTATTGCTGGGCACTCCTTTAAACAGCAGAGACTGCACTGACCTGGTTGGAACCTCAGACCAAGCTGGGATGGTCTGGTGTTGTGGAGTACACTGCTGATTCTGGGGAAGGAGGACACCCTGTGCCAGCACCATCTGACCGCATCCACCAGGACCTCCAGAGCCCTGCCCGCACAGGCATTTCTCCTTGTCTGCCATGTTCAGGGCAAATGTCAGCAACCATGTGCCATGAGAGTTAATAGAGGCTGACACATGTGAATGTCAACATCTACAAGTGTGAGGTGTGTTTGGTCAGTGTCCATGGAACTTGCCTTGAGATGTTGGTGTCCGGTGTCCAACACGGAGGTATTTCAGGGCTGACAGTACTTGTCTGGGTGCACTGCAATCTTTTCAAGGTCGCGCAGGCACAATGGATTCTGTTCTGCTAATCGATATCCAATAGGTGACGTGTCATTCCGGGAATGACATGTGGTAAAATGGGGCTAGAATCAGATGTGAAAGACACCATGGGAAGGGGGTGGTTAGTTAGTGAGGCCAGTTTGTTAATGTATGCTGAGAAATCTTGCCGGACGTTGTGGCAAGAATCCCACCAAAAACTCATCGTAGCTGACCATGGCAAAAAGAAAAAGTAGGATTTAGCATCTGTTTCTTCCCAATTGCAGCTATTTTTATTCCTCTCCTAACTGACATTGATTTTTTCAGTATCTGTTAACCACTCTGAGGTGAAGGCATTCTTCTGCAGTGCTGCGTTTTTTTCTGTCGTTGCGGTCATGTTTGCTGTTGACTCTTGTTGTATTTAAGCCTTTGACTGACTATCAGTGTCTTCTTAAAGCAGTAACATGATAACCGTGCATGGTTTCAGAAATTTTTTTCTCCTGGGTAAAATGGATGCTCTCCACTATTGCTACAGTTAAGAATAGTGCCCACCACGTTATACTGGGCTCTAGATACCAATTACTGGTGTTATGTGGTGGTGTAATTCAATTCCACCAATCTTTACTTCTGAATATTTTCTAATCTGTTCAGAGATGCTATTACACACTTCAGGAGCAGGTGGAGAGTTGTCTTGCAAAATAAACCATGAATGAGTATTGTCAAGAAGTGGCACTTGTCTTACATAACATGGCCTAGTTTATTACAAGATAGCAATTGGTGTTATTAACATTAACTAGTTAGACATACAGTAATCACAGCTATCAAGTTGGTATATCTGTCCCTGTTGGGACTTTCTGATTCTCTAACTTAAGATTGTATTGCAGCATTAAGTTAGGTGGTGCTTTTTCCAACTTCAATCTTAACTCTTTCAGGACTATTATCTTATAAAACATGAATCAAAAATCTTTGTACTTTTGATTTTTTAGAGGTGTACTGATAACTAAATAACTCTCAACTTAAGGAATACTACAATTAATATTGTCCATTGATAAATCCGGAGGTCAGACAACACTCTTGCATTTAGTACACGTCTACGCAAATAAAGATAGCTCATTCCCCATTTCACCTCGGTCAATTAAAATATAAGCAATCTCATTTTCAATGTGAACCTGTGCATCCTTGCAGCAGTCACATTTTCTTACCTGTGATTCAGGCTTGTACTCAAAACTGTTGATTGTATGATTTTTGTTCTCATAAGTTACAGTGACATTTGAAGGCTGAACGTTTCCCAATCCCCAGACTTGGATATATCCCAATTTCACCTCATTTGCTGTACTCTTCGAATTGTTGCAAACAATTTCAGTTTTCATCCTGTTCTATAATTTGACAAATAAAATATAGAGAATATCAAATGTTACATGACAAATTATGTTGCAAATTTAACTGAAGCCAGATAAGTTAGTGAAGATTAATCAGCTAAGATTCACACAATATAGCATTAAGATAAATCCAGGAAATGAATGTCGAGACTGAATTAGATGGTATGATTGTAGGGCAATAAAAAGCTAAGGAGAGCATAAATAGAAAACCAAAACACTGGGAACTGATTTCTGCACATAAATGACAATATAAATGGAATCATTTGAGTAACTTAATTCATAGTGCAAAGTCTTGTAATTGTGAAGTTCAGGTTAGAAAATTATGGCTACAATGTTGCAACACTATCTCCTTTTCAATGTTTATTGCCAAATGCTGAACAGAAACAGAAAATTGCACAATGAGCACTTTTCTATCATTATGTATGTCTGAAGAGAGTCACAAAATTAAGGTAGCAATTGAAGTGCTAAATCTAAAGAAAATTTGCATTATGTTTAAAATAAAAGAAATCCTAAATTTAAATCGGTGCCAAGGCCAAGACTCATAAGCAAGTAAGCATGAGACAAATCAAAAAGCAACCTTGAGGCAAGATTGTGCCCTGCAAAACAATGACCTTGAGACAAGACACTCAAAGAAAAGGCACATATACAGCATTCAGTCCTTCAATGAATTTAATCACAAAACAGAATTCTTAACAATGAACAAAAGGAGCTTTTTCTTGGACCACAGGTATAGTTCTCTGTGAAAAGTGAACTCTTCTTATTTTTTTCTATATCATTTAAGCCCTTGAATTTATACTGAGGTAGTATGTATAATTACCATGAAATACTTGTTAAAATATCCCGAATTTATTTCTATTTGGATTTGAATATTGTGTTACAATTCTAATTAGAAATTGATACATTACTTTTCTCTACAGTTATATGTAACTAACTACATTTTCTTCAGATAGATTTATTAATACAGTTATTTTTAGGTGAATTAAGTATTTTAATTATCTTATACTATATAATATTGTGACTATTACTACAACAAACTAGTATTGATTCTTTCAAGAAAGTGTTATTAAATCATTATTAAAATGTTCTAGATTCTTATTCAATTTTCAGAACACAGCCAACAAAACATTAATAAAATTATTCTGCAATATTTAAATTAGGATTTTATGTGCTGATATTGATTAATTCAAGTGACTTGTTTCTGCTGTGATATACAGTGATGTAAGGTGTGTGATTTTATACATATTTTAGTATAATTTATCTTAAGTTTGGATTTTGAATTTGAACTAGCAGCATATGTGTTTTCTGTGTGTATGGAAGGATTTAATGATTAATTTGTCAGTATTTCTGTAACCATGATTATTGCAAACAAAGCAAATAGGTTAGTTGGATCAGAATATTGTGCTTGTCTTAAGCTTGGGGGAACATCCACAGCTTGAAAAACATTCAGCTTCAGTTTGGGAGTTAGCTCTTCAGGCATTTTGACTGAAGGTGAATGTGTGAAGCAATTGCTTCTAAGAAAGGGAGAAGATGACTTAGTATTGTTATAAAAATAAATTATCTGAGGGTAAGGAGTTTAGTAGTTGTTCAAGACCCTGGTTTAGTCAAAACCTGCAGTAGTATTTGAATCTAAGAAAATTTAAGTTTGGTTGAATAAAGAGTGCAGGAAGGGGAATTGAAGCCACAGTTAAATTTAAGCAATATAGAGATGATAGAGAAGGTTATGCGCTGTGTGAGTACTGTGAAGGAGATAAATGGGATTATATTTTTACAGTATGTTTCATAATCTTCCAATATGTGTTATATGTAAATAGTTTGTTTATTCTGTCCTATCTTTTGCTCAATAAAATCTTGTTCTCTTGTTATAACCTTTTTCTTGTGAGGGAGGGCAGCTGAGGAAGTTGTGCCAGGACCACCAAGAACTGGGAGTTACAGTGAGAGAGGATACTTAACAGGATGACTCAATTAGTTGATCTGATCTTTCTGAAGGAAAATGTGCTTTTAGGAAAGGGTTGTAGAAGGGGCAGCACGATGGCACAGTAATTAGCACTACTGCCTCATAGTGCCAGGGACCTGCGTTTGATTTCACCCTCAGGTATGGAGTTTTCACATTCTCCCCATGTCTTCTTGGGTTTCCTCTGGGTGGTCTGGTTTCCTCCCACAGTCCAAAGATGTGCAGGTTAGGTGGATTGGCCACTCTAAATTGCCCATAGTGTCCAGGGGTGTGCAGGCTAGGTGGATTAGCTATAGGAAATGTAGGGAAAGGGTAGGGAGTGCTGGGGCGGGGTGGGTTGCTCTTTGGAGGGTCAGTGTGGACCTGATGGGTTGAATGGCCTGCTTTCGCACTGTAGGGATTCTATGATCAGACAGATGAATGATTTCCTCAACCAGATGTACATTACTAGTGTGATTCCATAATAAATTCTGTGTCTTACATGTTTAATTTTAATTTCCCTTCAGGTTTGTCATGATCTGATATCAGCGGAATAAAGAATCCCTGCTTTATTATTTTTGGACCTTCCATGTTAAATTTTTGACAGTCAGCAGGGCTCGACAGAACAGGCATCAAGACATGATGGTTGAGGCTGAAAGGTGTATAGCTAAGATGGAGTGCATTGTGGAGGAGTTGAAGTCAGTGATGTCCATGAGGAAGGCTGAAGCTACTCTATTATCATTGAAGGTTCAGGCATCTGTCAAGGAAAATAGTCATTTGGGCTGATCCTAGGCAGAGGCTCCTGATATGTGTTCCTTCAAGACTATGGAGGAAGGAAGTGGTATTCCTGGTTGCATTTACCTGCCAAAGAGTAGGAAGCCCAGACAACACTATAAACACCCTGTGATCAAATGACTGAGCAGGCAGCATTTATGATTGAACATCAGTGCATAAAAGCCCATCAGGAAATATTGAGAAGATCCTTAAACTACTGTCAAAGGTTTTTGGGGACAGCTGTAGCCTGATACAGCAAACAGAGAAGCTCGTCGAGCATAAGCAAATCAAAGGGGAGGACCTGGTCTCTGTATCCCTAGTGCTGGTGAAGTTGTTTGACTGCATCATTCTCCTGGATCCCTCCTTCAAATTGACCAGGGACAAGGTACCAAAGTAGTACCTATTGGAAACAGGGAGGAAATGGAATTGAGGATTACTAGTGACCAACATCTATTGTCTTTCTTTGAAATACAGGATCCCACTGTCTGGACCATGGAGAACAATTGGACTTCTATGTTCAGGAAAGAAACTACTATCAGGGAGGTGGCAATTGACATGGACAGGGATGTAAACCTCGTATTTGAAGAGGCAGGCAGAGCAGACTGGTGCTCAGTCAGCACAGATCCAGTCCTTGTTGGCCTATCTCCACAATAAGCCTCACAGTTGAAGCACTGCTGCAAAGATGTATCACAATTGTGGTGGGGCTGGGCACTTCAAATGAACCTGCCTTTAACAACAAAGACCTTTACTGCTAACAGATGCAGACCTGTCATCCACTTCCATTCTTGCCAAATTGGACTTCCCACAGAGAGCCAGGTGGAGTAGTGGAGAGCTCCTTCAGCAAGAGGCTCAGACTTGTGTAGAGAAATAGAGACTTTCCCTGCAGTGAAGTGTTGTGCCTAACTGACAGAAGATTGGAACTGTCACCACTGGTCATCAGTTTTTCCACAAGCATCTCGTTGAGCAATGAGAGCTGATTGAGGTGTCTTCCCTTATCTAGCCTCTACTTGGCAGGGATAAGCTATGCCCTCTCACAGCTACATCAAGCTCTTCCACTTATCCCTCAGTCATACTTACCACAGCCCAGGGTTTCTATTAGCTTTTGACCTGATTGACATTGCACTGGAAGTAAGGAAGTTGAGAACCTCATGGTGTTGAGGTTGAATGTGCTAAGAAATATCTGACCATCCTTGGAAACCATGCATTGTGGGGGGAATCTTTAAACTTGCTCTGCACACTCAAGTATATCTCTTTCACTGGGGTCCCAGAACTGTTTAAGCAGCAGGAAATCAGGCTGATCTTATATCAGCCTACCCAATCACTGTTCTTGAAAGCTCATGCCAGCCAACTGGCTGACATTGGGCTTTGCTATGCCATCACATGTAGCAAAGCTACCCACTTGGTGTACCTCTGGGAGCTTCCTTCATCACTGTGAGTGGAATCAGTAGAGGGCCAACTTCAGTGACAAAGGTATTTACCTCCAATTAAGAACAGACACGGTCTTTAAAGCTGCTAATATCATTGCCAGTGAATCAACTGGGGGGAACATCTTTAACCTCATTTACAAGGTGGACTTTAGTGAGTTGTAGATGACCCAGAGGAGATAGCTTGTTTCTACTCTCACCAAGGACAGCACATCTTTCAGTGAAAATGATGATGAGTAAAGATGACATTGGGTATGTCATCTGGTAAGCCACAGGATTTTGACTAAAGATGATCATCCACATCTGTGTAAAGAGGACTCGGACTACTTGCAAAAATCTTTGGAGAGAGGTAAGTTCATTCACCTCCCCTTTAGGCCTTATGAAGAAGAAACATGGAAAACAGAGGATCTGTGTCCATTTTTGGACATGCAACAGCAGTGTCCATAAGGATGTTTTCCTTCAACTCTGGGACTGAGGGAGCATGACAAGTTTTCAAAGGTACAAAGTATTTCTGCAGTCGTGATTTAACCTATTCTTATAACCCATTACTGAACAAGACATTGAAGAGGCAGCATTCCAAACAGGCACAGGGAAACTTTATGAATATCCATGATGCTGTTAGGTGTCTGAAATGATCTTGCTATGTTCATGCATGTGATGAATGAAATTTTGACCAATGTTCAGTCCCTTGTTGTATTATGAACAAAATATTCATCTTTGGCTCAACATTTGAGGAGATCCTTAAAAGACTAAACACTATCTTAGATTGCTTTTGCAGGTTAACTTGAAAATTAAACCAGAGAAGTGCAGATTGTTTCATACCAAATAGTGTACCTTGTACACTTTGTTGCCAAGGAAGACAATATTGCTGGAAATAAGAAAATCCAAGTGGTAGAGGAATGGCTTTGGCCTGAGATAGGGAGGGAAGTGTATGGTTTTCTTGGTCTAGCAGGTTAGGAGGTTTGTGCAGGGCTCTGAGCAGTTGACTGACCAATTGCATGACTTGCTGAGAAAATCAGTGAATGTTGATGGAGTAGTTGGGAACGGATACACAACGTACAATACTTTATGGAGTTTCACTGGAAGCCGAATTCCAACACATGAAAACGCCTTCTACGCTGTGAAGCAAAAGCTTTTCTCACCACTTGTCTTTGCCTTCCATATTTCCATCTCGTTTTTATGCCAGAAACGAACAGCAGTTCCTTTGGGCTAAGGATGGTGCTGTCACAGGTTCATGATCAACTGTGTCAATGCAATATCACCATATATTCTATCAGGTGAAAAACAACTACGCTCAGTAACTCTTGGGGAAAATGAACAATATGTGAGCAATAATTTTTGGAACCATTTTTAAATAAAATTACCAGATGGCAAATCATGCAAGGCACATGCTCTGTCTACCATTATACAACTCCAGTGGACAGGGTTTTTGGCTAAGAGGGCAGCTTTTTAAAATAGAAATTCCTGTGACATAGACATTTCAATTCTATTTCAGTCTATTGAAATACCTTTGGGAGTTTTGAAGGGCAGAGCTTATCAGCATACCTTATCAGCAGCAAATTTAGCCAGGAAGTATTCCTTTCTTTCAACTGTGTCTGCAAGGTAGAATTGAAATAAAGTGTCAATAAATACGTCAATTGAATTTCAGACTTTTGTGAGGATTTTGTATGGCAATTGGTGCTGATAACTTATTTTCTTTATGGGTTTGAAAGATTCTAATAAGTTACAAAGGTCTTTGGCATGACTGAAACAACATCAATAATACATTTCTGGTACACTGTGTATTATATCTAAACAATGATGGTGAGCTACTGCCCTTTTCTCACAAGCATGATGGATCCATTACTCACAAGCATGATAGCTATGAGTGAATTATGATGACTTTCCACCAGTGAAGGTGTAACTAGAAGCACGGATGCATCTTACAGGAATAAAATGTAACTGACATTCTAATGCAGTTTTACAATAATTGTAGAATGGAATACATTGTTGCTAAACCTGGTTAAATGTACATGTCAATGAGGTCAAACTATACAATGATAATGAACAAATGAAAACCTCCTACTAATTGCATTCTCATCATTCTGTTGCCCACATATGATTTTGACAGATTCCCTTATGCATGAGGCATTCTTTCTTAAACAGATCTTGGAACAGGCTCAGGAGTTGTTCTGGATCAGGTTGGGGGGGATGTGGGTGTCAGGGAAGGTTTCTAGCTCATAAAGAGATCAAAATCATGATTTAAAGGTGTTCCAAGAACAACCAAAAAGAAAAAGGTAGTAAAACTGATGAATAAGACTCTTCCTCTATACTTCAAAGTGGAGGTCTAGTGCAGCCCGTTCATTTCAAAGAGTTACTGTTACTCACCTCTGGACAGAGTGTTTTTGGGAAGGGGTGGTGAGGTGCTCTGGTGGAGGGAGTTAAGGTCGAAGGGTTCTTTGGGAGGCGTCTACTGATGGTCATGCAGGAGCAGAAAGCTAACACGGAGGACAAGTGAGAATGTGGTTGCTGACTCTAAAGGAAATACCACTGTTCCTTTTGGCATATTAGCAATACCATGAAAGCACTTATCTCAGAGATCTAGGCCGACTGGCCTCCTTGAAGCTATATATTTTCCCATGATTGGAAACCCAGCCACCTGCGGTAAAAATTGTGTCTCTTCTAAAATTATGTTATGGAGCCTAATTGTGACAGCTTAAGTTACTATTCCAATCCTCATGAGTAGCTGTTTGCCTTGCCTTCATCCATCCTCTGTTAAACCTGAAAGTGAGCTGTCTCAATGTGACTGCTGTTCCATTTCCAGATGTTTTGGTTCATAATTTCTAAAATGACCCTACCCCAGTGGTTTTTAGGACTTAAGATACAGCCCATAATGTTCAACGGTTTCTGCATATTGTAGATTATGCTGATACAGTGAAACAAGAGAAACACTACAGCAAAGTTAAACATTGAGGCAGCAAGAACTGCAGATGCTGGAGTCAGAGATAACACAGTGTGGAGCTGGAGGAACACAGCAGGCCAGGCAGCATCAGAGGAGCAGGAAAGCTGACATTTCTGAAGAAGGGTCCCGTCACTAAACGTCAGTTTTCCTGCTATTCTGATGCTGCCTGGCCTGCTGTGTTCCTCCAGCTCCACACTGTATT
>NC_063344.1:45002152-45097043 GCF_021869965.1 Rhincodon typus | reverse complement strand
CATTTCCTGCAACTCATCCCTCACACACCCTCCCTGCAATAACAACCCAAACAGAATCCCCGTCGTCCTCGCGTACGACCCCACCAACCTCCGGATCCAACGCATCATCCTCCAACGCTTCCGCCATCTGCAATCCGAACCCACCACCAAAGACATTTTTCCCTCCCCACCCTTATCTGCTTTCCGGAGGGACCATTCTCTCTGGGACTCCCTTGTCCGCTCCACACTCCCCTCCAGCCCCACCTCACCCGGCAGTTTTCCCTGCAACCGCAGGAAGTGCTATACCTGCCCCTACACCTCCCCGCTCACCCCCATCCCAGGCCCCAAGAAGACTTTCCACATCAAGCAGATGTTCACCTGCACATCTGCTAATGTGGTATACTGCATCCGCTGTTCCCGTTGTGGCCTCCTCTACATCGGGGAAACCAAGCGGAGCCTTGGGGACCGCTTTGCAGAACACCAACGCTCGGTTCGCACTAAATAACTGCACCTCTCAGTCGCGAACCATTTCAACTCCCCCTCCCATTCCGCAGACGACATGTCCATCCTGGGCCTCCTGCAGTGCCACAACGATGTTACCCGAAGGTTGCAGTAACAGCAACTCATATTCCGCTTGGGAACCCTGCAGCCCAATGGTATCAATGTGGACTTCACAAGCTTCAAAATCTCCCCTCCCCTGACCCGCATCCCAAAACCAGCCCAGCTCGTCCCCGCCTCCCTAACCTATCCTTCCTCCCATCTATCCCCTCCTCCCACCTCAAGCCCCACCCCCATCTCCTACCTACTAACCTCATCCCGCCCCCTTGACCTGTCCGTCCTCCCTGGACTGACCTATCTCCTCCCTACCTCCGCACCTACACTCACCTTTACTGGCTCCATCCCCGCCTCTTCGACCGGTCTGTCTCCTCTCCACCTATCCTCTCCTCTATCCATCTTCTATCCGCCTCCCCCTCTCTCCCTATTTATTTCATATCCCCCTTCCCCTCCCCCATTTCTGAAGAAGGGTCTAGGCCCGAAACGTCAGCCTTCCTGCTCCTCTGATGCTGCTTGGCCTGCTGTGTTCATCCAGCTCTACACCTTGACATCTCTGCACCAGTTTACATACTCAAACAAATATCACATTCCATTTGCCCATATATTTCATCAATTGTCACATTCCACCCCATCAAACGTTTGGGTGCAACATATTCAAAATTAACTGATCATTGTTCCTAAACAATGTACACTTTCCTTTGATAACATTTTAATTAATGCCTATAATCCATAACTCTTCCACATTAAAAAAAGATTCATTTTAACAAGTCTTTCTTCCTAACACTTAAATTACACTCCTTCATCTTGTCACACAGATTGTTCAAATTAATAGGAAATAAATCATGGTCTAAAAGTCCTAAAAAACTCAGTTTTGCATCTGATGTTAACAATGATTGACAAACGTATTTTACATTTGTCAATCAGTTCTTACAATTCACTTTCCGATTTGCTGCAAGGAGATTTTAAAGCGCAATGTTAATTTTCAGTATTAACTTCTGAAGGAACCATTCACTTTATGTAGAAAATTAAAAATTTAAAACGGTAGTTTGTAATGCAACCTTAATGGACAAAAAGCCTCAAAAGGTTATTTTATTTCTCCACACTACTACACTCTAAACAGTCTTCTGACTTCAATCTTGACATCCTGATTGAATAATACTTTGACCAGAAAATTCCCAATATTGTAATTCTCATTTTATTTCTTCTGTCAACTGACTGATCACTGGATAATTTTAACTTTCATCATTTGGTGAAAAAATGTGATAGTGGATCAGCTGCCCTATTTACATCTCCTAATTTCATTTTGAAGGAAAAGAGTATTAAGGCAAGTCCAAATGAGCTGGTTATTTGTTATTATCTACTTCTTGGCTGGTGATAAATGTTACAATTATCCAATTTATTTGCTTGTCTTCATTTATAATATCCTAATTTTGATTATTTATTTAATACATAAGACTATTTCCATGTACTTAGTGGTCAGTGGTGAAGTGAAGGTTCAGGAGGCTGACCTTGAAAGCAGCTGCTTATAAAACAATCACAGTGACATGCATTTTCCCTTTGACATTGTTAATTTAGTTGAGGTCAGATATAGATGATTTCTGGTGTCCAACAATGGTGATGTAATCAAACAATCTAAACAGACAAACTATGGAGCTGGAACAGACAGCATTCATTCAACCAGGCCTGGGACAATCAATTTCCTATCGAATCCTGACAGGCTTGGAACTGCCTGGCCGGCTGCCAACCGGCAATTGTTTCAGAATAAATTGTTATTTACACCTCCTCCAGTGAAACTGCTTTGTTAGAAGAATGTTACACAGACTTGGTGGCACCCAGCCCAGTAGGAGGCCAGAGGCAGAGAATGACAAGGACAGCACTTGACAATTCGAGGTTTAAAACCATGTTCTGTAACCTCCACATATGGGAAGTAGTTATATCATTGGATATCCCTGCCCTCACCGCGCCCCCCTTCCCGCAACTGCTAGTATTGGACACAGGCCACAGAATCTTCAAGAAGGGTGTGAAGAGGGGACTAAAAGGGGCAACCTGGAGTCCCAGCAGCTTTCTGTTTTTTTGCACCTTCTTCAATGGCATCATCAGAGAGACTGTCCCGGTGAGATGACCCCAAGGCTAGAATCAGCCCTAGATGAAAGGGGAAGCCCAAATCAATGGCTGCAGTTCCTGCAACATCAGCCAACTCTCAAGGCCTGATGAACAGCCTTATTGTTTGGGTATTCCCAGTCCTTTCAAACAAACAGTAATCTTAAAGAATAAAAAAACCAACAGTCGAAGTAACACAAACCAACTAAGAATAAACAGACCAGGACATAAGGTTAATGTGAGTGATCTTAAAGAGGGGCAAATAGTAAATAGAGCAATGAGAAAAAATAAAGGAAATGTAGGGACCTGGGAGTATTGTGCAGCAAATCCTCAAAAGTGTAGATCATAAGTAAATAGCTACTCTGCTTGGCCTGCTGTGTTCATCCAACTCTACATCTTGTTATCTCGAGTGAAGATTTGAGACTATTTCCTTAGAGATTTAAGACTGTTTACTGTAGAGTCCTGTGAAGAGATTGATAGCCTTTGACAAAGTTTAATTAAGGTAATGATACAGTCTGATAAGTATGGTTTTTCCTTGATAAAGTGTTCAATAAAGTTGTCTGGACTCTTGTCCTCTTTCTCTATAATGCCATGAAATGTGCCTGATTTAAAAAGGGTTACTGTGAACTGGCCAAGGTTAGTCAAGGTACTTTTATCACCTTTCACTTTGCAACAATATATATTACCTTTTCTATTTGCTATATTATCTATAACACCAGCAGTACACTTCTTGGTTTTTCGCATTGTTATATTTCCTATTTGCCCTTCTTTTGCTCTCTAAGATCACTCACATTAACCTTATGTCCTGGCCTGTCTTTTCTTAGTTGGTTTGTGTTACTTCTACTGTTGGTTTTATTATCCTTTAAGATTTCTTACTTATAACTGCATCTTTAAGGTCTGAGCATTCGGTCTACCTTGCTATTCATTATCCATACCTTAGAAATTGAATTCTCCCCCACTATTTCATTCATTCTCTTTACAAGAATATTGATGCCATTCTGGTTTGAGTGAAATCTTTTCAATTTAGTCACAAATTCTTATGAATGAAAATCTGGCTGTAACTAATGTAAAATCTTTAGGTTTTAATGTAAAACAAATATAAATTATTTGTTCGTGATTCTATTTCATTGCTAATTTGCGCACTTAAAATAAAAACACAATCAGCAAGATATGTTATTGCTTAATTTTAAACAAGAGTATTGTGCCATCAACAACTCATCACAGCATCTGAAATAAACAAACAAAGCACTGAAGAAACTCATCAGGTCTCAGGAGTAACTTACAGATGTCGCCAGAACTGCTGAGTTTCTCTAGCATTTTTTTTTCAGTTCTCCAGCATCTACAATACTTACTTTTAGCATCAAAACATTTGTACATTAATGATTGAGGAGGGCATTTTACACAAGATGTGATTATACACACTTATATTGACCTCAGAAAACTTTGAAGGTTAAAATTCATGTTATATACTAATCATAATCATGAAGCTATCAGCACTTACCAACATAATAAATGAAATTTGACAACAGATTAATATGTAATTAATTTTAAACATTTGGAATCTAATTCTTTCAGAAGAATATTGGTGTAGAGAGTTTTATCAATATATTATTGTTTAACTTCCTGAACCTTCCACTTTGCCTTCTGTCCTGCATTTAAATGTAGTTTATACATCCTGTTTTACACTTCATTCTTTAGACTCTGCAGACTCAGAGAGGGTACTTCAATCTGACTAGTTGAAGATCCTCAATGGTTCTAGCCTTGTTCACAAATACCACAGATCTCCTTTACAAGCCACCATGCTGGGAAAGCCATGTGATCGCTAATCCTTGGAAATATGTGAAAGAACCATGGATAAGAAAATATGTAACAGGACTCCAGGATTAAATTTAAACACCAAAAGTATCTTTACCATACAGATATAATGAAATAAATATATAAATCTTTATTTTCTACTTTGCACTTAGAAATGATTTTCTCATACTAACTCAAAACTGACTTACAGTGAACCCCAATCCATTGTGGTTCCTAGAATATGGGTAGAATGCTCCAAGCTGCATCCATCGAAGACACATTTCATAAGTAGCATTATTGAAAAAGCCACAGATGTCTGCTCCAGTCTGAGATTTAATGGAATACATATTATTCCATGAGAAATGCTGAATTTCAGTTTAATAAAATGAAAAAGAGATTCCCACACATTCTGTAAACAACATTATAAATGGACTTACATAAGAAATTCCAAACAGACTGAACTCCATCATTCCTAGGACACAAAAAAGAAAACTCTTGTGTCATGTATTATTATATTCCTCCCACGGAGGCAAATAACTTTAACTTTTAAATAGATATCTAAACTTCTAGAAAAGGTCACATGACACCTTTTCAAGCCTTAAGACTTTGACTGTAATAAACTAAAAGCAACTTGACTAAACATTGGACAATTTATATATTTAAAATTTATATTTAAATAGACAATTTATAATTTATTGAAATGTTTCCCTCAATAACTTTTAAAACAAATAAACATCTGTCTCTACAATTATACTTTACTCTGTCACTTGAATGGACACTTTACACTTCAGAATCAGTCCAAAAGCTATTCTCAAAAATGGCTTGTTGCTTTTATTTTGTTCATTTTGAGCCAGTTAACATCTAATCTGACTTTCATGGTAAAGATTATTCTGGAAATCCCTCTCTTTAGCTAAACTGAGACAAACCTTTCAGCCTTATTTTAATCCTCATGAATGTGGTCTCTTCAATTTGAGCTTGAACTGTCACTCACAATCTGAGTAGCAAATAATTGACCAGTTGCCTATATTTCTCTTTCTCTTTCACATTGAAACTATCAATGATGTTCAGTGATACGTTAAGAAAATCCCAGTTTCTGATCCTACAATAGCTTCTAATAAACTCTTCTACTCTCAAAGCACAGCTTTATGGCAGTATGAATCACATGGGCCTTGTACTCATGTAGGATTGAATCATCAAATTGTGGGGTGTCACTTCTCACTTTCTACAGGCTTGATTTGTGTTTGTGAAATGGACTAAATGAAATATGGGAATGTGGTTGTGGCAGGAATATACTGTCACGTTTTATGTTTTTTACCCACCAGTACCACTTCCTCAGTTGCACGCAGGATTTCCAGCAAGGTCTCTTTTATGAGATTGAGCAAATGCATCCATGTCTGTGCTCCCATCCCCACCAGTTTGGTGGTGTCAACAACAATTAAGGGCTGCCTGATCCTGTGACAGGGAAATAGTTCAACGAGAGTTTTACAATGTGTTTAGGTGATATGCCTTCCAGAGATAAGTAGCTGGCATTGGGCATAAACTGTGTGCACAACGTGTATGTGTGTGTTGCAGCAGTGTTTTGTGTTTGATTGCGAGATGGATGGAATCAAAAATAAGATATCAATTTTGTAGCTTAGACAAGCAATCTGACAGGAGATATCAGAGAGAGCATTCCAACCTCCAAACAACTCATCTACCCAATTCTTTAAGCACCATCTACATTGCATGTGGAATAATCTGCTTTTGCACATTAGACTTACCAGCCATCTCAGAACCATAAGAATGCAACCAAGTTATCTATAATCCTGAGGATTGTCTAAGAAGAAGGAAGGTGATAAATACTGCCAGCGTTGTTACCAAATTGCAATGTGTACATGAAGAAGTGGAAAGGCCAGGATTGGATCGCTGGGAGACTCTAAAGGCAATTGTGAAAGTTAAGGGTGTAGTGATTGTAACAAGGTCAGCCAGGTGTCCCTAATATAATATGAGTTCCCTGACTGGGGCTGTTAATGTGGTCCAATCAGGGACCCCTGGCTGACAGATAGAAACAAGAGTGTCAGAGATTCTGTTCACTCTGAGACCTGGCTCTGAGGAAGTTTGATTAGTGTCAAGGATTTTCCACGTGTAAATAAAGGGTGAATTGGTGACAGGAAACCAGCATCTGTGGAGTTATTTCAAAGGTGAAAGTCATTCCACTGCTGGAGTTGTACATGCTATGATTTCATGTGTAGGAGTATATTTGTGTGAGTTCAAGCTGCATTGAAGGAGATAGAAATGGGAACAAAGGGGATAAAATGACAGGAAAGCATTAAATATAATTGTATTAAAGATTTAGGAATTTTATAGTTTATACCAATGATTGATTTATGCAACTGGTTCCAGGCAGCTGTGTTGTCTCCAAGCCAATGACCCGCCCATTGACCACTAGATGGGAAAGTTGAACGTGTCACCACAATCCCTCGCTCTCCAGTTATATTCTGTAATGAGCTATAAAAACAAATAATTATTTGCAATGACAATAGTAAGGTTGACACCAAAAACACAGTGAATCAATTGAGAACAATAGTTTTTTAAAAATTAGATTTAAAACTTTCTACTTTGCTCAGAATGTCGTATGAACAACTACATTTCTGTGTTCTGTGCTCTGTATCTGACATTTGTTTTACAGAGTCATAGAGTCATACAGCATGGAAACAGACCTTTTGGTCCAACCAAACCACGTCACCCGAAATCCCAAACTAAACCTGACTGCAAATTTATTAAGATTATATATTGGTCTCTCAGAGTATTGGATGGGCACAAGGTCTGTGTTCAATTGGAGTGAGGTTAGAGATTGGAATTATTTTACCAACTATACATTTATTCTTATCTTTATTTACGCATTCAGTACATGACGGAAACAGAGAAGTAGAATTGGTGTAACATAGGAATTCTCCTGCAGAATAACTTGAGGAGCTGCAAGATGCAAAATTAAGATAACATTGACATTATGGGAAGTAAGGGATTACTACAGCATATGATGTTTACAGAGCAAGTATTCATTTTATATGCAGAAATTGACTTAAAAGTTTCTTTTTGCTAAAAGTGACTACTAAATATGGAGTTTCTTTTGCATGATCAGTGTCAATTTCTAATGTTGTACACAATGTTATGGACCAGATCTGACCCCCTCAAAATATTTTAAGAAGGTAGCCTAGACCTTAATTTTTCTTATTTTATAGGCAAATGTTATGTGCCTTGCTCCAGACATAAACTATTCGATGTTAAGTAAAACACAATTTATGTAAACACGATAGTTAAAATGCAATAAATGAAAGAAGGACTTGGAATAACTTTATGAGAAAACTTATCCAAAAAATAGATATAACTGTTCTAATATAGCAGCATACCATAAATACATCCCTTGGCAAAAAGGCAAATTCAAAAAAAATAGATTTGTCTCACAGGTAACCCAGCAGCAGAGAGAAACCCCAGTTTCTAGCTGTAACTGAGAGAGGGAAAAGATAGCTTCTACTTCTTCAAAACAGCTTCTGCCCTATTGAGACTCTAAAAGCAACTGCTTAAGGCTATACCTAAAAACTGAAAAAAAACTAGAAATCCTGGTCTATGAGAGCTGGCCACACCAATCCATGCTGCTTCCATTGTTCAAACTTTAAAAAAAACCAAGGCTTCCCAAGCTGTTTACTTTCTGGGTCTTCACTGGCAAGGTCATCTCCTCTGCCTTAAAACCTCCCTTCAAATAAAAAGGGAAAAAAAACCCCTTAAAACCACAGCACCACCATAACAGGAAAATGCAAATTGCTTGTCCAAGTACTACTCCCTGCAGTATCCCACTCGTCACTGCGTGCCTATCAGAAAAATATGTTGTTTATTCCTGAACTGAAAACAAAAAGTGATAGAGATCACAATGGGTCAGGCAGCATCCATGGAGAGAAAGCAAGCTAACGTTTCCAAGTCTAGATAACTCTTCATCAGAGCCAATGTAAAGTGTAGAGGGGACAGCATTTATGCTGTAGTGGGGGAGATGGAGTGCTGGGGGAGAAAGGATGTTGACCTACTCTTTATTTTCTGGTGTAGTATTCAATTTGCATCCATGTCAGTACACCACCCATAAACCCACGTGCTTTAATTTTACATGTTATTCTCTTATGTGGGACCTTAGTGAAGGCATTCTGAAAATCTAAGTAAACCACAATGATTGGCTGTCCTGTTCAACTGTACAAGTTACATCCTCGAAAAATTTCAGTGTATTTGTCGAGCTTGATTTCCCTTTTGTAATTCCATGCTGACTGTGTCTGATCCTGAAACTATTTTACAAGTGTTCTGTTATTAATTCATTGCTAGTATAATTTAGTATTATCCCCACTGCTGATGTCAGGCAAACTAGGAACAAAAACAAAGTTGCTGGAAAAGCTCAGCAGGTCTGGCAGCATCCGTGAAGGAAAAAACAGAGTTAATATTTTGGGTCCGGTGAACCTTCCTCAGAACTGATGGTGGTTGGGAAAACGTCAGTTTATATGCAGAAAATTGGGAGGTGGGTGGGGTAGGGAGTAAACGATAGGATAGAGCCCAAAGAGAGAGAAAGACAGTTAGACAGACAAAGGAGTTGCTAACAATCAGGCTGGGAGGGTGAATAGTTGTTAATGGGGACTGTTAGTGACTAACAACAGGGGGTGTGTAGTGGCAGGCTATGTGGTAACAAGGGCTGGTGTGTGGGGTGGGGGACTGGGACATGGGAGAGTTTAGGCCCTAAAATTATTGAACTCAATATTGAGTCCGGAGGGCTATAGGGTCCCCAAGCAGAAAATGGGGTGTTGTTCCTCCAGCTTGCATTGGGCTTCACTGGAACACTGCAGTAAGCCAGACACAGAGATGTTGGCCATGGAGCAGGGTGGTGCATTGAAGTGGTAGGCAACAGGTAGTTCAGGGTCTTTTTTGTGGGCAGAACTTAGATGTTCTGTGAAGCGGTTGCCAAGACTACGCTTCGTTTCCCCAATGTAGAGGAGACCACATTGTGAGCAGCGAATGCAGTAGACTAGATTCTGGGAAGTGCAGGTGAAGTGTTGCTTCACCTGGAAGGTATGTTTGGGCCCTTGGATACTGAAGAGGGAGGAGGTAAATGGGCAGGTGCTGCACCTTCGCCAGTTACAGGGGAAGGTGCCACAGGGCTGTGGGGAGGTGTTGGGGATGAAGGAAGTGTGGACCAGGGTGTCCAGGAGGGAACGGTCCCTGCGGAAGGCGGACAAGGTAGGGGAGAGGAATATGTGTCTGGTGGTGGCATCTTACTGGAGGTGGCGGAAATGGCGTCTGATTTGTCAGGCTAACATGACTGTGTTTTCTCTCTACCTTCTTTTATAAATAGAGGGGTTTCATTAGCTATCCTCCAATCCATAGGAACTGTTCCAAAGTCTCTAGAATCTTGAAAGATGACCATCAATTCATCCATTATTTCCAATGTCACTTCCTTAAGTACTTCGGAATGTAGACTCTCCGGCTCTGGCAATTTTGTTGATTTTTAATTTCATCAACTTCTCCAAGTCCATTTCCTAATTGAACAGGACATGTGGCTCTCTCCGTCTGTAAAGATCTTGTGATTAGGAAGGTTGCACTATAAATCTGAGAACCCCAAGCTACCTTTAATTTTGAAGAAGTTGCCAATCTGTTTCGGATATCATTGGGTTGATCGATACGTAAAATAAGCTGAGGTTGAGGCTGCCACTCATTTGGAGGTCAAGAAGTAGAAAAGTATTTAATTCTGCCCTAGCAATCTTCACTTTGATGACTATAAAATTCCACCTTTCCAAATTCTCAAATTATACATTTTTACAGCAATGTTTCTCACCATAAAGAACTACATCTAAAGTGAGTGCTCTGAGGACAACATTACATTACTTCATCAAAATAATACATAGAGCTGCCTGTCCTGCTACAAGATCACACACTATCTATTTCATAAAACCCCACCGATTTCGTTTTTTTGTCTGCTGTTCACTGAAACCATTTTCCTTCAATTTTAAAGAGTAGGTTGATTGCAGTATATGAACAACTGGCCAGAATTTCTTCAAGCTTTTCTTTGTTTATGTGCTATAACTTACTAAAATATTGTAGAACTCCATATAATAGGGATTCCACAATACAACTGGTGCTGCTATTAAAGTACAGTCTCAAAAATTTGAGGCCTTTAAAAATTGTTCCAACAAGTGTTATTCTGTGCATATAATTTCACTGATTTTGCAATCATACCATTTGCATTGATTTTCTGTACTTAACTCAGATGCTGTAACATCTGTTTTTGATTCTATTTTCATACTTCAAAATCAGCCCATCTACAATTACAACCATTAGTTTTACATCAAATATAATTTTGAAACCACAAGTTATTTAAAAGTAATTGACTACAACTTACTCAAGTGTTGGCTTTGTTTGTGACCATCCATACAGGTTATGCACATCATAGTGTCTCACTGAAGTTCCATCAGGTAGAAAGTGTTCACTTTCCATGCAGAGGGTTTTGTGACTCAGTCCGGAATGCTTTGATTCAAGAGCTTAAAAATGAGAATGTAACATATGCTGAAAAAGGCAGTAACTGAATGAAATAGGTAAAATGATTAACCACATGCTTCTTTGCTTGGAATTCTTGTTGAATAAGTTTCAGCCACTAAAACATATTATCTGTAACTTCTAAGTTCACAAGCTTTTAAAATTTGAAAGCAAAAACAAAATGATGAAAAACACTAATCCTTCTTTCTTATATAGAAAAGTGCTGTGTGTAAAAATCAGAATCTTATCTCTGCACCAGATTCTCAATATTCCCTTTACATTAAGTTCAGTGCTCAACCACAAAGCTGTAAACTGATTGATTGATTTATTGTCACGTGTCCGGAATATAGTGAAAAGCTTTGTTTATGAGTGGTACAAGCAAGGGATGTACAGATCAAAAAGACTTAGAGGCATACAGGTTATGTTATTTGAGGCTAGAGCCCATTCAACAGTCTGATAACGGCCGGAAAGAAGCTGTTCCTGAACCTGCTCCTGCGTGTGTTCAGGCTTCTGTATCTTCTGCCTGATGGAAGACGTTGTAGGCGGTCATTACCAGGGTGAGATGTGCCTTTCATGATGTTGGTCACCTTTCCACAACAGCAAGCTGTGTAAATATAGTCCATAGTTGGAAAGTTGGCTTCTGTCATGGTCTGGGCTGTGTACACTACCTTCTGTAGTTTCTTATGGTCATGGGAACAGCAGTTGCCCGGACAGTATGCTTTCAATGGTGCATCTGTAGAAGTTGGTGAGGGACCATAAGGACATGTCAAATTTCCTGAGCCGCCTGAGGAAGGAGAGGCGTTGTTGTGCCTTCTCAACTGTCGCATTTACGTGGGAAATCCAGGACAGGTTGTCAGTTGTCGTCACTCCTAGGAATTTGATGCTCTTTACGCTCTCAACCTCAGTTCCATTGATGTAGATAGGGGCGTGTTCTCCTCCTTTCTTTCTGAAGTCAATTATCAGTTCTTTAGTTTTGCCCATGTTGAGAGACAGATTGTTTTCATTGTACCATGTCATCAAGCCCTCTATCTCCCTTCTGTATTTTGAGTCAAGAACAAAGAACAAAGAAAATTACAGCACAGGAACAGGCCTTTCGGCCCTCCAAGACTGCGCCAATCCAGATCCTCTATCTAAACCTATCTAAGTAGTCGTCGTTGTTAGATATCTGTTCCACTACAGTGATGTCATCAGCGAACCTGTAGATGACTATATCTCAATATATTATCAGCTCTTCTTGTAGAAATATTATTTTTAAAGGAGGCAGCAACAGAACTTGGAGGAAATTGTTGCAATTTTTTGAGTTTGTTCAGCTCAAAACTTCTAGGTTGAGTAAGATCTGTATCAAAGCTTTGGTTTATAATGGCTTGTTGCTATCTCTATGCAGGGCAAGGAATAAAACCTTTCATTAAAATATGGCTGTGGCTTTGCCTTTTAGGGACTAAATGTGGGATGGTTGTGTTACGTTTTGACAAACACATAACTTGGAAAACTCAACCAATTGCATGCCAATAAGTTTCAAGCTTCAATGAATTTCTTAACCTGTATAAGGCTTCGACATGATGTTTTGGGCCATCAGAGGCTATCAGCTCATATGTTGGCTGCAGCCTTTAGCTCCTAGTTCCACTCCATAAGGGATACAACTGTCAAAAAGTTTATTTGCTTCTGGTTGCAGGATGGGGGTCGCTGGGAGAGTAAAGGCACAGAGGTGACTTTTAGGTGCCACTCCCAACACCTCTGCACCCCACATCACCCCCCCCCCCCCACCACCACGCCTCTAGTTGTCCTTCGGTTGTACTAAATGGAGGCATTCCCCAAAACAGATGGCAGGCTGCCCTGAGTACATAGTCAGGAAACATTTCTCATCCACTGGGAATGCAAGTAATACGTTGGTGGTGACTTGAAATTCTTACTTAGTTGTTAATTTTGTATTTAAGTGCCATAATTGAAGACATGTCAGAAAAGTTTCTCAGCAATCTTGTCAAGAACATAATCAATGAAATAAATTGTACCTTGCCAGTACTAATTCAATAACTATCTCCCTTACTTGTTAACTTTCCCTCACCTCCAGGGAAAATACTGTCCTATACTTTCAAGTTGGGCAAAATAAGGTTTGGTTACCAGATGAACTGAGAAAAGGGTTCCTACCAGATTTGTTACATTCATAAATTCAAACGCCAACTGACAAAACAAAAAGTGGAGGCACTTATATGTTTAAGCACCCAGATCTCCTATTTGCGTATTTAAGAAGTAGCTACTTTTAATATGTATTGACCCCATTTTGAAGATACTACTGCTTTGTTAACATTGATTCGATCAACTATTGAACTACCCAGAAGTTAAACTGAAATTGTACTGTTGATAAAACAAATTCTTTTTTACCTAACAATCTATGATTCACTATAATGACATATTTTAGAACAAAATATTCAGCAAAGTTGAAATTTGACAGAGCAATTCAGTATACAGAGATTTGCATTAAACACAGACCAGCTGTTTCCAGTCTAAATGACAAGGTAACATAGACTATCAATCCCCAAACTCAACTGATTCTTTTGCATTTTCTTTGAAAGACACGTTTGATGAATCCATTAATTGGAAATGTCCTAACCTGGCATATAAGGTGGATAGTTCAGTTTGTTATCATGACACGTATGAACAGATCCATGAACAAAGCTGGCAGGTTCATTCATGTCCTAAAAAGAAAATAAGAAAAAATGCTTTTGCTGTTTGAGATTTGGAATTGCTCTTTAATGAGACAGAAAATGGACAGCAAAAACTCACAATCCATAGTCCATCAAACTTCAAGGTTTTCTCATAATACTCTTTTATTGCTGTATGCCACCAGTTGATTGTTTCATTGCGGAAGAAGTCCGGGAAAGCAGTATAAGATCGATAATGCTGTAACAACACGAAACACCAATTTAACAAAACCAGGATAATACCTTATATATGCTATTTTAAAATGATTTCTGCACCTTCTTGTAGCTTTCTTCCTAATTTTCTTGTTCAGGCCAATCATATTTCTCTGCTTTCTTGGTTGTTAATTATTAATTATGTTCATGTTGAAGTTAAATATGACTCCAGCTTAATCTTTTCAGGTTTTCATTGTCAGTGCAAACATTAATGGCAAATCATATGGTTTCAGATAAGAATTAAATTAATATATTTAAGGTTCAAGAGTGATTATGTTGGAGGAATATAATTAGATACGCAATTTGTTCGATAAATAAGGCTTACCTCCACTTGATATTCCCAGGGTTTTGACGTATCAACTGTTACATTTGGAAGATCTGGCCATACCTGCAATTGGCATTCACGAAGTTCAAAGGTTACAAATGCTTTATGTATTTTTCAGCTGTTATGATATACAAATCATTGAATTTATGGTATGAAACTGGAAGCAAGAAAATTGTCTTAATTACAAAGGTAACCAAAGCCACTTCATAATGTTGCTAAGTTTCAAATGGATTTCAAAAATTAAAAAAAAAACTGATTACCTTCCCCCATATAACATCAGTGCTTTTCTCCCATTTAACGAAGACATCATTATGGATTCCAGTGGTAAAGGCTTCATAAGGTTTAGTTTCATTACCTGAAATTGCTGGATCCTGCATAATTTTTTTAAAAATGCACAATCACAAATATCAAATCCATAGCTCCAAATTACATTATTAATTTAATTCATGTCCTTTCTTAGAAAAAATGAACAAGAAACTTACCAAAATGATAATAGTTCGCATCCCTTCACTTCTTATTTTATCAAAAAAGTCTGGCAAATTCTGGAAATCATCGGCATCAAGAGTAAAGTCCAACTGCCGCTCCATGTAATCAATGTCAACATATTGCACGTCCTTAAAAAAGTTTTAATCCATAGAAATCCTGACTAGTTAGAATATGCATTATTTAGGTTTCTGTATATAATCTCAGCTATCAGTCTCAAAAAAGATGTGAAGGTGCCAGTGTTGGACTGCGGTGGACAAGGTCAGAAATCACATGCCACCAGGTTATAGTCCAACAGGTTTATTTGAAAAAACAAGCTTTCGGAGCGTAGCCCTTTGATCAGGTGAAGTGAGAAAGTAGCACGCAGAACACAGAATTCATAAGTAAAAGATCAAAGGGTCACACAACTGATGAGGATGTATTAAACAAACCTAAGATGCTGTTAAATCTTTAACCAGTTAGAAGGTTTTAATTGATTAATATGCATATGTAAATCCCCGAATTTCTTTCAAGTCACTGCCCTGAGAGAATCAAAGGTTTTATGAGTGTAAAGAAGAGGTGACATTTTAGATCAGACAATGCATGTTCAATGTGATGCCTTCTTTAGAATCTGTTTATGTTTTGGTTTGAAGTCAGACTGGTTTTATTTCTAAAGTAGGAATTTATTAAATGCCACATTGACTGACTGTCTATAAATTGTGTGCTTTTTGATCAAAATAGAACGTATCTGCAAATACAAATTCACCCCATAGACTTACATGTGTGTCTGTGTATGGATGGGCGTGTTGGTGGAGAGATAGAGTGTGTGTGTGTGTTTGTTTGCATGAGAGAGTGTTTGTATTTGTACATATGTATTCTCACACATACATACATATACACACACTCCCTCACACAAACTCACACACACTCCCTTACACAGATCATCTCTCATACACACACTGTCTCTCAAGCATAAACATGCATGCATACACTCTCTCTCTCTCTCCCTCACACAGACATACGCTCTCGCTCACTGTCTCCCTCACAGACACACACACACACACACACACACACACACACACACAAAAACACACACAATCTCTCTCTCACAAACATACACTCTTTCTCTCTCTCCCTACCCACTCACCCCCACGCACACACACACTCACTCTATTCCTCTCTTAATCACACACACTCTGTCTCCCTTTCAAACTCACACACTACACACACACACACACTCCCTCCCGCGCGTGCGCGCGCGCACACACACACATACACGTGAATCTATGGGGTGAATTTGTATTTGCAGATATATTCTATTTTGTTCAAAAAGCACACAATTTATAGATAGTCAGTTAATGTGGCGTTTCATAAGTTCCTACTTTAGAAATAAAACCAGTCTGGCTCCAAACCAAAACACAAACAGATTCTGAACAAGGCATTACACCTAGCGTGCATTGTCTGATCTAAAATGTCACCTCTTCTTTACACTGATAAACCATTTAGTTCTCTCAGCACAGTGACTTGAAAGAAATTTGGGGACTTATATACACACATATTAATCAATTTAAATCATCTTAGGTTTGTTTAATACATCCTCATCAGTTGTGTGACCCTTTGATCTTTTACGTATAAATTCTGCTTCTTTCTCCTTTCACTTGATGAAGGGGCTACGCTCCGAAAGCTTGGGTTTTCAAATAAACCTGTTGGAGTATGACCTGGTGTCATGTGATTTCAGTCTCAAACAATTTGCGTAATACATAGTTTGGAGACCTGATTTTCATTGAAAGCCACAACTCTCTATGTCATATTGAGCCCAATGTCACAGAAATACTATGCAAGCACACTCTGCATTATGTATAGAGTCTTCCTGCAAAACAGAATGATTTTTAATCTAATGGGGGACAAAAGAGATATAAAGTATATAACTATTAGAGTTCCTAGCACATGGCTATAATCATACCACTGAGAAACAATATGTAAGTCACCTATTTTAGGAGATTTACATCAATTGGCTATGCAAAGATTCTGACAGATTTGCTGCTGATTTTGCAACAGCATGCATCTGAAACTAATTTCTATTGGCGTAAATTGGTTTATATTATCTTCAAAATCCTTTTTTTACATCAGTTACTCTTACTGCATTAATTAAACAATTTATATTCTTGATAGACTATTAGATAGAATGATACAATATTTGCATTTAAGTATATAAGTAGCATACATATGGAATTTTTGCATTCTTCATGTCAGTGTAGAGATCCTCAATTTCAGTGGTATTCTTGTATCCATATCGACATAACTGAAATCCCAGTGACCAATAGGGCGGCATGACTGGGCGGCCAATAAGCTAAAAAGTACAAGAAAAGAATTTTTAAAATTTGTTTTCCAAGCTGGGAAAAAAATTCACATCTGGTTCTTAGTTTCAACATGTGACTATACATGCCTGTTTAGTTTAAAGTGCAGAATTTAGAAGGACTGATGAATTGTTAGGCTTTTTATCATTATAATTTCCTGCTGAAGTCATATCAATTCGGTAGGATGCTTAATGGTTTCATAGCTTTTATGCAGAGGTGAGTCGGTGCTTTTTCTAATATACAATGCCTGGCCTGACTGGGGCTTTACTGATGGACAGTTAAGTGTGACGAGTAGGTTGAAACTTGATATGGAAATATTTATTCTGGTTCATCCTCACCACACAGAGTTTTGATCTCTGACAGTGTTGACAGTACCTACCTACCTACCTACCACCATGTGAATAACTAAATAAATGAGACAATAAGCATTCATTCATGGCACCGAAATTGAAATTCATCCACTCACCATGCATAGATTAATAAAATCATATTAATTTTTTTACATTGATATCGTTAGGGTACAATTAGGAGGACATACAAGTTGGTATAGTGCCACAATGGGGAGGTTCAAATGCAGAATACTGGGATTGGCTGGATTATGTTTGGGTGATCTTTTAAATCAGGCTTGTCCAACAGGTGGCACATGCAAAGGGCTACAGTGTGTGCTCATGGAGCCATTGTTCAAAATCTAGATGAATGTAATTAGTACATTTTACATGAACCTGGTCCTCCAATCAAAGATGATTTCTCACATGTATATGCTGGTGATCAAAGGATTTTAATAAGCTTGAAGCTGCAGCAGTGACTCTGTGGCATGGGGTTTGAGGCGGCTATGAGCTTGGGAAGGTTGGAAATGAGTGTCGGACTTCGGTGCTGGGGAGAAAGAGAATTGGAGGTGGTGGTGTTGTAGTGGGGAATGTTGGGGGTGGGGGTCAAGCAGGAAGAAGGAACAGGGAGCTCACAAGGAATAGTGGTTGCACCACTGTCAGCACTGCTCCTTAGCAATACTGATCACTAAATCTCCCTGACTTGTGTGAGTAATTGTGTGCATGAGTAAATGGTGAGTATGAGCGAACATGAAAAAATGTGATATGTGAATGGGAAATATGTGTATGTTTGAGTCAATAGCTTGTGGTTGGGTGTGAGTGAATGCATACATGTGGTTTTGAATGAATGGTTGTGTGGGTAGGTCAATGAATAGGTGTGAGTAAGCGAATGGATGTAGGTGAATGGTTGGGTGAGGGAGACCATTGTCAGGCATGCACAACAACCAATGACCTTTTCCTCCTGCTTCCACAAAGCAGACTAGTAGAATAGGAAGTCAGAATGAAAGGCAACACACTTTTCTGTGAATTCCACTGAGGTCAGCTCAGAACATCAGTTTGGACCAGTTTGGGCCGAGGGGCCTATTTCCTCTCTGTATTACTCTATGACTCTATGGTGACTGAGGTGATGTGTTTTTCTACAAGTTAGTGCACATCATGCACCACAAAGTTATTACTATGACAGATAACTTGAAGTTTAGTAACAATTATGGGACTAGATTTATCTAGGATATCTGGTCGGCATGGACGAGTTGGTCCAAAGAGTCTGTTCTAAGCTGTCCATCTCTGCGACATGCCTAATTAACAATATACATTAGTATGATACCTCAGATTTACAAGACAGTGGTGGGGGTGTGGAATGCGCTGCTGGCAGAGGTAGTGGAGTCGGTTACTTTAGAGACTTTTAAACAACTCTTGGATAGGCACATGGAGAATAGTAAAATGTAGGGTATGCAGGGTAGTTTGATCTTAGTAGAATAATAGGTCAGCACAACATCAGTGGGCCAAAGGGCCTGTACTGTACTGTACTGTTCTATGTTCTATACGTTCTATGTATACTCAATAATATGCATCATGTACATAGTTCACTGGCTGACTAACGCATTGAACCTTTGTCCCACAGACTGCTGACTTGACTGCTTGCAATCTATACAGAAACTAAGACAGAGACCATGAGAGTGATGGTATGATGCAATTTAGATCCCATAAAGATAAATTGACTTTCTGATGTTCAATAAAATAACAGCCACCACAACTCCGCTTTCCCCATAAATGCAAAAAAGTTGTATATCCCTTTTTTAAAAGATTTTATCTGATACATTTGTTGACCACACTGGAACTTTCTATCTGCTTAGAAATGTGGAAGACTGTATTCTTTTGGCCACTACTTCTTCAGCATTCTGCTGTGCTCTTTAAGTCCTATTTCTGCAGGAAAGATGAGGTGCATTAATGCTGATTGGAATTTGTTCTTTTGCAAAATTTCTTGCAGATGGGAAATGTAAAACTTGCCTTGTGAATTAATCCTCCATCATCATTAGATTGAGGTTCATCAAGATCTCGAGGATACCGTTTCTACATTTATATTACCCAGGTATATATATACATTTTTAAATATACATATTAATACTTTGTTTAATAGCAATACTGAAATTAATTCAAACCAGACCATTAAGGCACAGATACTTACTGCTGTGTATTGTTCAACAACATTTTCTGGGTTTGGACCAAGAACCAGATAAAAATCCAGGATTCCTCCAATAGTGCGATATGTCAGAGAGGGATAAGGTTGAACTGTTACATCTGGAGGTTAGAAATATCATAAATACTATAAAATTAGCAGTAATTGTTAAATTCAATTTCAGGAGGAAAGGAAGTTAAATGAAAGAAAATCCCTGATATTCACTTTATAAGTAACAATTTATCTTTTTAACCCTAACAGTGAACAAATTAACCGAACTACTAACAAACCGAATAAATCCCCCCAACTCCTAACCGTTCCCCAACTGAAAAAAATTCTACTTGTATGCTATTACAGTAAACACAAGTCCCACTTATAAACCCAAGTAGTAAGAGAGAAATAAACTAAAACTTAGTCTCTCAAAGTCCACACAGAATGTATCTTCTGGAATGCTCTGCCTTCTCCACTGTTTCTCCAGTCGTAAATGCCTTTCTTCTGCTATTCTCAAGTCATAAACACCCTTCTTCTGCTGATCCTGCTGTCAGGGATGTTTTGCCTGTGAAGATTCTTAGCTAGAAGTGCCATGGTACCTTTTATGTATAAGATAGTGCTTTCTTAGAGAACTTAGCGATTTCTTGCAAGAGCTAGGCACTTATTTCTTGGATGGTGATTCGCTCTCCCACTAATTTTCAAAATTCCTCTCCTTATATACCTTGGATGACCTTTATCGATTTTCTTACAATAGCATTGGTCCGAAGTTGTCAGAACCATCAGATTTAAATTCAATTGGTTTTCAATCACTAAGTGCTTGGTTTAAATTAATTGGTTGATTCCAGCTAGTTGCCAAAACATCTAAACAAGCCTAAGGTTTTCAATCACACAGCCAATTGATACGTTTTAATTTTAGAACTGGCTGTACTTGTTCAGCTGCTTACAGACACAGTTTAGTTTAAATCTCCAAGCTTAGACAAGCACATCACCTCTTAAAATGACTACACACTCTACACACTCTTCCTCCCATTATCATTTTTTCACAAACAAATTCCAGCTTCCTGCCTTCCAATTCATGATCATTCCACACAACTTTGTACCACTAGTTTACGAGGTATTGTCATTAAGTTCTCAGTGAAAATATATGCAAGAATCATTTCCTGACATAGGACATTGACTTATCAAATTAATATTCACAATAACAAATTTGCTTTATTCTGAGTACATCAACATACTTATGAAAATCATGATGATATAGATCAAAATAGTAGTTGTAGAAGGCTACGTTACGAATAGTTTCACAATAATATGACTTGTAGCATATAGAAAGAAAGATTTGCATTTATGTAACAATTTTCATAACCTTGGGATGTCCCAAAATGTTTTACAGCCAAGAAAGTACTTTGAAGTGGATCTACCGTCAGCAAATTTCACACAGGAAGATTCCACAGTTAATAATGCAATACTAATATGCAGATAATCTATTTATGTTTTGTTAATTGAGGGATAAATATCGGAAAGAACTCTAGTGATAACTTCCCTGATCTTCTAAATGGTACCTGGATTCTTTGGCATCCATTCGAGAGGATAAGCAGGGTCAGTTTAATGTCTTATCTGCAATCAACAACTCCAAAAGTACAGCACTTCCTTCATGCTATAATGGAATATTAATCTTGATTTTTGTGTTCACGTCCTGGAATGGTACTATTTTCTGACTCAGGCTAGCACGCTACCAACATTCCCATGGCTAGCATGAGTACTAATGGCCATAAATTGCTATTGTGGTCATCTAAAAAATCAGGGAAAGATTCAATGACAAGGTGATAATTTATATTTAGTGATTTTTTTTGGCTTGGAGACAGTAAACATTGGTGGAAGAATGAAGGTTGAAGTTTCATTCGTTGCTTGATTTAAATTCGTTGACCAAAATGCACTGGTTAATATACTTGTGTCGCATTCTTGACTTTACTGTTTTAATATTATTAACTTATTTTAAATACCAATTTATTAAAACAGATGGAAGTACTAAGATATTTGTATTCCACAGATTGAGAATAACTTAGAATCTCACAGTTCTACAATAAAATTAGAAATTGCTGGAGAAACTCCAGAGTGAGTTCATTCTCTCCAAATGTTGAATTTCTTCAGCATTGTCTGTTTTCATTTCAGATTTCAAACATCTGCAGTATTTTGCTTTTATTTCCTCTTGTTTCATTTTACTTTCAATGTCTTTCAATGTCATTTAAGATAAATTAATTTAAGATTTTAACCTTTTACTTTCTTATCATCTGTTATTATCTCCTTGAAGAATTATTTGGTCTTTATATCAGTTTATTAGAATAATCTTTCAAATTTATATCATATGATATCTATTGTGTAAGATACAGATTGTTTTCAGGCAAAGTCATAGTCACCAAGGCCTAGATAGGTCTTTAGACCAAGAACAAATTGAAGAATGGTGAGATAAACTAATTTTTCATTCATTATTTATTAATATATTGATTATCTTTGCTGTTACTTATTTTGGACACAAAACCTAATTAAATAAAATGTGCCTAATTCTTTGAATATTGGGATTTCTTAGTAACATGCAAAGTCTGCATGTGCTTTTGAATACCATTTATAATGTGGATATAAACTCAGAAGTTAATTGATATTCTGTCAATAACAACTTAAATTTCTACAGCACATTTAATTTACAGGAGCGTCATAAAATAAAATATGATATTGTGCCACTGAAGAAATATCAAGTCAAATGACCAACAGCTTGGTCAAAGAGGTAAGTTTTGATGAGTATCTTAAAGAAGGACAGCTTTGGAAAGAGGCAGGGGGTGCATATAAGCTATTTCAGGCTTGGTGCCTAGACAAATGAAATTACAGATGTTAAAGATGGAGCAATTAAAATTGGAAGGCACAAAAGGCTAGAATCAGAGAACCCAGAGGCCTTGAAGGGCTGCGGAGCTAGAGAAGATTACAGAAATAGAGAGGATTATGGGTAGAGTTTTGCATTGTGTGAAGATTACAGAGGATGGAATGTGGGAGATCAGCCAAAAGCAAGCTGGAAGAATCAAGAGGTAACAAATGCAGTGATGAGATTTTCTTTAGTACAATCATAGGATTCAGCAGCAGGTAAAGCTGATAAATAGGTGGTATTATTGATGATGCAAACATGAGGTAAGAAAATCATGTGAAGTTTAAGTGTGTCTCCAGGTTGTAAACAGATTAGCTTAACTGCAGACCCATGTCAATGAAATGGATGTAGTTAATAGGTAGGCAACAAAGTTTATTTAATTTGATGAAATTTCTGATCATCCAGTTCTAGGTGATACAGTCTGGTAACTTAGCAACCGTGGAGGAGTTGAGAGAGGTGCTGGGGAGATAGAATAGCGTGGCTTCAGCACGTATGTGAAAAATAATACTGTGCTTTTGGACAATGTAACAAAAGGGCAGATAAGAAGTAAGTGGAAGAGAAGAATAAATCCCTGTGGGGTATCAGAAGAAATTGTGTGGAATGGGAAGATAAGCCACTACAAGTGATTTTCTGGTTGAGATTAGATAGATAAGAATAAAACCAGACAAGAGCAGTTTCACCCAGCTGGATGACAGGGGAGATACACTGAGGATGCTGTGATAAACCATTTCAATGGCTGCAGACAGGTCAAGAAGGTTATAGTGAATTTAGACTAGACTTCTGTTATATTTTGGACTTTGTTGCCAACAAAAGTATTTAAAAATCATTAACATGACATTTTGAAAGTAAAACACTTAATTTGGCACCTTAACTTACCCATTGCATTACTGTTCAACAATAGTACACCATGGGCTTTGAAATTTTCTTCAAGACCCATATAAAAAGGTTGGCTCCCATAACAGTTCATTTTATACTGCAAACATATATTAAGTGAAAATCAGGCAAGAAAATCTACAATGGCATCAGTCAGAACATTGAAAACTTAATCATAAACTTTTGATAAACTAAAATCAATGACTAGTAACTTCAATCATACAGAGGACGTTGTTTCAGCACTAACAGCTTAATTAAGATTGTAATATGCAAGAGTGTAAGCATTTTTCATTGGAAGTATGCCACCCGACATGTTGTAAGGGGGATAAAAATAAGTGTTCAGAGCCCATGCCTGAACCTGAATACACAAACAGGGTTTGCTTTGTCCTGAGGCAGCCAACAACATCTGCATGCTGAAAAACCAGACATTGGGACTGCCTGCTATCAAAAGATAAACTTTTCAAATGTATTTATCTGAACAAATACTGGAAGCAGTAGGAATGAATCACTGACAATTGAAGAATAAAAACGTGACTGCTCTCACTTGCAACCCTTCTTTAAACTGATTTTGTTGTCTACCAACCCAGATTTTGAATGCCCGAATATTGACCTTCGCTTCTAACTCCAAAATCCCTCCTCATTCTGGTCTTTGAGCCAATCACTTGGACTCATAAATCCCATTCCCATGGCCTCTGATATTTCCTTTGACCTCTTAACTCCTGACTCATGGTTTGCCTGAGGGCCACTGCAAAATCGTAGCGATCCATTCCTGGGTTCCACTAGATTGATCATTATGATGCACAATATGTCCCCGCATCCTCTCTGCATCCAAAAATAATACAAATGAGAACCTTTTCTCTTTTCATGCAAACCCTTCAAATAATTTTAATAAAATTCATCCAAATATTAACTCATGTTCCTTTTCAGATATTGAATAGCTGCTATGCATTCCTAGCATTTTATGTTTATTGCAGATTGCCAACATTCTTGATTTGATCCATTTGTCTCATTAACAATCTACTGTGCCAGTGGTAAAGATGTAGAATGCTCTATTTAAAATTCTATCCTATGTGTAAATTGAGTGCTTCTTCCTGTCAGAGACAATCAACAACATCCATCAAAGTATTACGGATGAAGTTTCTTTCAATATGTAAATGTCCTTTACGTAGCAACTACTTTACCACTGAGGACATTGATATTCTTATTATCAAATTATATTTATGTTAATAAGTTATTTGCCCTTTGTTCACTGAGCAGAAAATTTAATTCAGTGAAAGTTTTGTTTTAGTGAAGACAGGGTATTATAGTTGTCCAGTGTGGAGAACCAAAATGCAACAAGCATGAGATTCTATTAGTGGATAATGCCATCTGAGATCTACAGATGAATCACATTCTTTTTGCACGCACTGATCATCATAGCTCATCGCTCACTGTCTTTCTGTGACCTGAGAAGGATGTAGATCACTGCCACTTTAAACAAGAAATGACTTTACATTCTCAGAGGAATGTTTCCAATAACCAATCCAGAACAATTTATTATGTTTCCACGAATGTGTGAGGGTGGGTGTTAAGTTGATGTTTCCTAACGTCAGTGTGTTTCAGATCTGAGATTAGATGTAACATTTTTGTTGCTGTATATTCATCAGCTCAGTCACTGCTGTCTCTAGTATTATCTAAAATCTAAAATCACACTTTTCATATAAACTTCATTTATTTTCACTGTTAAAATCTATATGCCATTCATTTTCTTAAACATTTCTGCATTCTTTTGAACCCAAATTGTTCATTGTCTTCAATTTTCCAGGATTGATAACATTAATGTTTGTCTCTTCTCCTTCTACCAATTCGATTTGCCATCTACTCCATTTTAAAATGTCCTCAAAGTAGTCACCTTCAATACATTCTGAAAGAATGTAACATCAATGCTGTTGCTTAGGAATACAGTGTAAGGTGCTAAAGTGTCACATTTCATTAACAACCTCATAATCATCTTTGCGTTGTGATTATGTCTGAGGGCAAAAAGAATTCTGCCCCACCTAAGTACAAAAATATTGGTAATAAAGCTAACAAAGGTAACTTAAAAATAACTAAGAAAAGTAAATTTCAAAATAGTGGATTGAAAATTACACACAGACAAAAATCTGTAATTGTGCTTTTCATTTGCAATTAGGCATGACACACATATGATGGAGGAAGAGGGGAATTGAGCCAACAATTTTACCTGCAGCTGTATTTGTTATGCTACTATTGCCTTTTTTAGGTGTTATCAATTGAAAAAAAATTCTTGTATTTACAAATCACTTTTTAAATTGGTTTTTACAGTGCACTCTATTACCATTGGCAACATAAACTGATGAATAATTAACTCCCTGGTTGATATTTCTTTGTCAACTGTTTTAGTGGAGATGTTATCTTAAAATAGACAAGTCAAGCACCTTTACTTTGACCTAGATTGCCCATATGAAATTTATTTAAAATATTTGGTTTACAATAAAAGATAATGGAGTTTCATTTGAATCATCTGATAAAAATAATTTCTCGCATTGTGCAATCTAACTCCATTTGTGAAAATGCAAATAAATATCAGTTTACTTTAAGTCAACGATGTTCAGCATTCTAGTCTAGGATGCCGACATCAGAGTAGAGATCATTGCTCTGGCATAAACAATCCTCGAATAGAATGGAGGTTGCTACTCCTGTATGAACCTGCATACTACCATCAAACAGGAATATTCAGTCATTTGCTTTACAATTTTGAAGACAACAGTCCTGAATAGCAAAGATAAAGGGTTACAGTAAATCAAGGCTCTGTGATTTATGTGTGAATGGGCTCTGTTGTTCTTCACTGTAAAACTTTGTGCAATTGTAATCACTTTGACTTACAACATTGAATCCCAGCATTGATGCGTAGCTAGGGTAATTCAATTTTTCACAGCACTTGATGTTAGTAATAAAACACAATAAGCACAGCTAAGGAAATAAGTTTTAAACTTACACCAGGTGGCTGATCTTTGGCAAACATTCCCCAAGTATTCCAGTTCAGATCGTGTTTGAAACTTTGATGCTCAGTTTCTCCAAAGCCATAAATATATTTTGAAGGGAGGTGGGTTGAAATTTGTATAAATTGGTCAGTAAATGTTAAGCCAGGCAATTGGGAATTCCAACTGCAAAAGTAAAGAAGAATGGAATTTTTAGCATTTTGGAATTCATGAAAATGTCAATGTCTAACAGGGTTCTAGTCTAGTTTAGACTGCTATTACCAAGTCCAAATTCTTAAGCATTCACGCAAAAGACGATATTAATTTATAAGTTGGGAAAGAGAAATTAACAGTTTGCTTAATCCAAAGCAATTTAATGTGATGAAATCATGCAATTAGATGCTAACACAGTAGGAGTTTGTTGTAGTATATCTATTGTAGAAGAAAAGAGCTAATTATTTCGAATGTGTTATGTTAGACAATTACAGGTCACTACTCTGAGTCCATGTCAGTAGTATTTCACCTCGTCTCAATTAGTATTTGTCAAAAATTAAGGCTGCACTGTACAATTTTCTAGTTTCCACTAGTTGTGGGTGAGATTCTTGCTTCTGGCACAAAGGGAATATTGCATCTGCGTGGCTTAACTACCAGTATCTATTAATAATTATGGACAGCTAACCAGAGATTAATGAATGCATTTGAAAATTCATGCCAAAGTTTACAGAGAATATTGGAATAGCATAGAAAAAAGGTTTTGAATATGTATAAAGTATATAATGATACAACAATTACAGCAACAACCTCGAGCAATTGAATACACTTTCACTTCAGAACAGAGTAAGCAGATAAAGCTCAAGGTTAAGAGGCAATGTTTTAAAGAGGGCCTTAACGGCAGACAAATTTAAGAAGAATTTCCAGAGATTATACCAGAAATTCCAGAGATTCCAGAGTTATAGTGGTGAGAAAAATGACATTGGGAGAGATCATGAAAATACTTAAATGTAAGGAAAATAATTCTGGAGTTGAGGTATTGGGGCTTGAGATGTAAATCATTGAACACAGGACATAAAAGTGGGACTTTGGATAGCATAAGCAGTAGAATTTTGAATAAGTTTTGACATGGAAGCTGGAGGGAGGGGCCAGCCAGGAGGAACTTGGAATAACCAAGCCTGGAGAAAACAAATCTATGACAAACATAAAACAACGTGGTATAATAACAGGCTTTTTGGCCCACCGTGTCTGTACTGACCATGAAGTCATTCTAAACTAATCCCATCTGCTTGCACATGGTCCATATCCCTCAATCCCCTGCCTGTTCATGTGTCTGTCTAAATGCCTCTTAAATGTTGCTATCATATCTGCTTCTACCCTGGCAGTGCATTCCAGGCACCTTCCTGGAATGTAGGTAACCCTCTAGGTAAAAGACCTTGCACATCTCCTTTGAACTTTCCCCCTCTCACCTTAAGCCAAAGGCCTGTGGCATTTGACACTTCCACCCTGGGAAAATGACTGTGACTATCCACCCTATCCCTGCCTCTCATTATTTTATATACTACTATCAGGTTGCCCCCTCAGCCTGACACTCTAGCAAAAACAATCCAAGTTTGTCCAAGATCTCCTTAGAGCTAATATACTCCAATCCACCAACATTGTGGTTAACCTATTTTGTACCCTCTTCAAAGCCTCTACATCCTTTCTACAGTGTGGTGACCAGAACTATACACGATACTCTAAACGTAGCCTAAAGTTTCTTCGGCTGCAACATGATTTACTAACTTTATACTCAATGCCCAGACCAATGAAGGTAAGCATGCCACATGCCTTCTCAACCATCACATCCACTTATGTTTTCTCTCTCAGGGAGCTATGGACTTGCATCCCAAGATCCTTCTGTATATCAGAGCAGTTAGAGAGAGTACTTCCCTTTTGCATTTGATCTCCCAAAATGCATTGCCTCACACTTGTCCTCATTAAACTCCCCATCTGCCACTTTTCCACTCAACTTTGAAACTAACCTATATCTTGATGTATCCTTTAACACTTTCCTCACTATTCACAGCCCCTCCAGTTTCTGTGTTTTCTGCAATCATACTAATCAGACCACCTATATTTTCATCCAAATCATTGATATATATTACAAACAACAGACATCCTACCACTGATCCTTGAAGAACACTACTGGTCACTAACCTCCAATCAGAAAAAAACATCGCTCCACAACTACCCTCTGTCTTCGATGACCAAGCCAATTTTGTATCTAACTTACCAACTAACCATGGGTCCCATATGACCTAATATTCTGGACCAGCCTATCTTGAGGGACCTTGTCAAATGCTTTAGGAAAGTCAATGTAGACAACATCCACTGCTCTACCCTCATCAATTATCTTCATCACTTCTTCAGAAAACTACATCAAATTTGTAAGACAAGGCCTCTCATGCACAAAACCATGCTGACTATCCCTAATAACATGGTTCTTCTCAAAATACAAATAGGGCATAATGAGATTATCTACCTTTAAGTTTTTCGAGAAATTCAACACCTCCTTCTTAATATCGTCATGCCGTAGAATATCAACATACTCCTCCCTAACCTTACCATCATCCATGTTGTTCTCTTTGGTGAATACCAATATGAAGTACTTACTCAGGACCTCACCCACTTCCTCTGGCTCCCAGCATAAATTCCTTCCTTTGTCCTTAAGTGGACATTAATTTTTCTCTAGCTACCCTTTTGCTCCTAATATACGTACAAATGCCTTGGGATTCCCTTTAATCCCACTTGTCAGGGACATTCATGGCCCCTTTTAGCCTTCCTAAGTCATTGTTTCTTTCCTGCTTTTTTGTTATTCCTCATGCACCTTGTCTGATTTTAAGTTTCTAAATGTTTCAAATGCTTCTTCTTTTTTTCCTTTTTGATGAAATGTTCAATATCTCTTGTCATCCAGGGTTCCAGAAACTTGCCGTCCTTATCTTTCATTCTCACAGAAACATGCTAGTCCTGAACTCTGATCAACCAGCTTATGGATGAGGTTTCAACAGCAAAATGGCAGAGGCAGGAAAGGCAATTTATAGAGACACAGTACTGTGTCTTTACAATAGAGAAGAGATATATCAGAGCTCATTTGAAGTTAATCAGGAGAGTACAGACAGTATCATTCAACCTGAGATAGCAGTCAAGATAAGGACATTGGTTCTCAGGGTACATATTTTGAAATTGACACCAAAGACAGTGTTTTCAATATTCTCAGTGTTTGGATGAACATTTTACTATTGTAATTAAGGCAGTTTTGTGATAATAGCAACAGTAAATTCCATTTTTGTAATAAAATGTTTCAAAAGATTTTACAGGTGCATTCTGTCATGACAACAGTTCGGAAACTCAAAGTTCTGAGAGCAATTTTAAGTTGTAATTCGGAAATCTTTTTTTTTATAAACAGCGATGATCGAAAAGAACCAGAAGTACAGAATCTCAATAAATCTGAACAATTAGGGATCATGACACTACCAGCATCAATGCTACCGGTAACCTTCAGTGCCAGGGCAATAACTTTTAATGATCAGTTCTTTGTGAAACAGTTCAGAGACTGAGCAGTACAATGGCTTCTTCAACTCTTACCTTTTCAAACTCCTCTATTATAGAATACTAATACTTCTTGCATTTACTAATTAATAAATTCACACTTTGTTAACTCAATAAAGCCTGGATAAAAGGGCTCCTTTGTGAAAACAAACTGGGATTATATACATTATTATATTGACCATTTGTTATATGTTTGGTTTCTGAGTTAGTAATCAATGGATTTTCTGTGTCTCTAGTTAATAATTAACTTAAGTATTTCTGTAACCATGGTGATTTATTTTACAACAGTTTTTGAGTCCTGATTTTAGAATAATTGGGTCTTGTGCATGGCTAATAGATTTTTTTGTTTATTTTAGATTGTTTTTCTAATGCAGCAAGATAAGTAACAGGGCATTACATTTTCTTAGAGACTTCTGATAATTTTAAAAACATTCTCAAAGTGTTCAAAGACAAATTCCCAAGGAAAACAATAACAAATTACTCAGGTGTGGTAAAAAAATAAGATAATTTTATGGCTGAACTGAAAATCTCCGATGATTATATTGACTTTCAAAAGTTTATGTTAAAAGTATCACTGAAAGCATTGCTTCTTTGTAAACAGTATTCAATAATATTGAAGCCAGTAGATCCACTCAAAAAAATCAATTAGTTCTATAAAGCTAGAGTTAGCCGTTGTGGATTTAGTTAATTACTTTGTTAGCTATGACTTATTTTATTAGAAGGATCATCTGCTATAATCAAGTTCCACTATGTTCTGGTGTTACATTGATTACTTGTACCTCATTACTATTTATCTCCCTTTGTGTGGGAGAATTTGAAAGTTATTATCAGTACTGGCTATAAAATCAGAAACAAAATATAATCCAAAAACCTACTACTCACATCATTACACCTGTACTCTTCCTTTTGACCTGGATCCCAAATGGAAAATTCGTAAATTGAACCTCATAAAGTCTTGTAGAATTATCACCTTTTGTCCCTTTGGGGATGTTCAGTTGGACTGGAACCTCAAATCGTTTTGCCTTTGGGTCAAAAATCTGGAGAAAAATTAAGTTTTGTCATTAATATCATTAAATTCGAGCAGTTAACAAATATCATCTTAGCAAACTTAATTGTGACATGCTTTGTTGTTCAGGAAAAAAAAATCCTACATTACTGTCTCACTTTACAGTGAGAAAAGCAGTAAACTACAATAAAAATCTTTTTCACCGTCACCACGATCCAGTGCCATTTTGAATGGTTCTAAGAATTAGAAAAAAAAAGATACAGTTTAAAGAGAGCCCATCAGTCCTGAGCCAGCTCATCTTCGACGACACCTATGCTGCCATCCCTCCTCCACTGCCTCGCTGCTATCTACTCCGGACCCAATCAATACTGAAGCCATCACTCTTCAGGCACCATCTTTCACCACAGGGCCAATTCTCTTTCGCCTACGGACCCACCCATGTCAGAGATGCGTATATCGCCCATCTTGTCAATGACACTGTGATGCCCTCCTGCCACAGTGTCACTGCTGCCAGTGCTGGACCCAACCATTGGCGAAGTTACTGATCCTCAGGCGCCATCTTTCGTTGCTGGGCCGACCTCACCGACATAGCCTCTGCCAATGTAGCAGCCACCAATTTCAAAGCTAGGTTCAGTCTACACTCCAGAAAAGTAAGTAAGTGCCTACTCACTGCCGCCACGAGGTCCACGCTGGGATTCCGAGCCATTGCCATTGCCGTCCAAGCTCAGAACAAGAGGTAAGTGAAGGAAAGGAGAAGAAGAAAGAAACAAGGAAGGAGAAATAAAGAAAAGTGATTGGAGCGGATGAGCCTTGACTGAGGAGTCCTAAGCTGGCATCTGGGTGAGTTCGGCTGATTAGATGTAATTTGTTCAAATTGGCAGGTGAGGTTGAAACGGCAAGGCTTTTAAGGCTTTTAAATTTTTCAGAATATTAAATGTTTTCATACCTGCAAAATACATCTCTGCAGTCCATGGCACCCAGCACCATAGGAAACTCCATTGCACTGAGAAACCCATGTGCACATTCCTCCTCATTCTCTCTAGTTTTAGGAACATAATTAACTCCCTTTTCCTATCAGTCACCACATTATGCTGCAAAAGATGGTGAACTGAGAAATGTTTAGCATACTATCTGCTTCTGTATGAAGAGGTTTAGGGCCTTGGTAACCTTTGCAGTCACTGCCAATGCCATGTTTAACCTCGTACGAGGCTGCAGGTGGCAGATCTTCTTGAGCATCTCCTAAATAACAGGGAGATGTTCCTGTTTTTATCCTTTACTATGTTTGTTCCTAGCTCACCCTAAGATAAGAGAATTGTTACCTCAAGTTTCTGGGTGGATAAGGCCTTCCTGCTGACAGCCCAAATTTCCACTTTTTATTTAGATTATTGCATTTGAATATTTGAATAATTAACATTTGTACCTCGAAGAACAACATTGAATTACCAGGAGCAGACTATAAATTTAACGTGGTTTCTATTTAATTGTAAACTTGCAAGCTTTCTTGACTTTTATTCTTCCATCAGAATCCTACCTTAAAATTCAACATATTGTCACTCAGGTATGTGACATCAACTTGCAGGATTTGCACAGTTGGTGTTAGGCCTGGGTAACTTTTCGGATATGCTTTATTCCTCATAATTTCGGCTCTCATCCCACGTTCTGTTACTATAATTCTTTTGTCTGTGTTCAGGAGATAACCATAGTCTTTCTCGTAAAAACAGTACGGTTCAGAAGGTGTGGAACTGCTCTGCAAAGAGAGAAACCCAGGTTTCATAACATACAAATGAGGAAAAATATACAAGTTTATTTAAATTAATGCATTTAAATATTTGTCAACAGATGTGGAGTAAGATTAAAAAGACAATCCAAAACCTTGGAACATGCATTAAACCAGAACCAAGTTCCAATTCTCATGCCCTGTCCTTCAGAATGATCGCTAATTTCTACCTTCATAACATTTTTGCTGATATCCTTATTCACAGTTTTTATTGTCTCTTGCTTCAATTATTCTAATTACCTTCTGTTGAATTTCTCATCTACCATTCTTCATTGACTTTAACAAGTGCTAAAAATAGCAGCTTTTAATCTGTTTGGTATTAATGTCTGTTCCAAACAATCCCCTCAATGATTAACACCAGATTCATCAATGCATCATCTTTAAAACTTTTCTCCTTCCTTCAAATCTCTTCATAGCTTCACACTATCCTATTCTGACAACCTCTGAGCCTTAAATTTTCTTTTACTGTGATGTAGACTGTATGGTTTTATATACACATACATATTTAACATAATTTATGGTAAGTTTGGATTTTGACATAATGACATATGGGGTTTTCTGAGTCCGAGGGAATTCATAATTAACATGTGAGTGTTCCTGTAGCCATGGTGATTTTTAAGAGCAGTTTGAGAAAGCTAGATTTCAGAACTATTGGGTTTTCATTTATCTTAGGAGGGATTAAGGCCCAGTAACTAAGCAAATGTGCCTCAATATTTCAGTTAGGAATTTCTGATTTTTTTTGCTTACGGTGAACACCTATAGTTTAGATAGAGGTTTTATTTAGTTTTATTTTCAATTTTTGGCAGTTTTGCATAAGTTTTCATGTGTAAAGTTATTCCTGAGGAAGGGTGAAGACAATTCAATTTGTTAATATTAGATTAGCTTAGAGTAAAGGTTAGTGAAAGTTCTGCGTTAGAAGTGTTCAGATAAAATCCTGAAGAGGTAACTTGAGGGCAAGAACATTTAAGCTTAGGTGAATGATTGCTTCAGGAATAAGCTATAACATTTTCCAGACAGAGACCCATCAAGCCATAAGAAGAAGAGATTTTTCTGGATGACTGCTTTAAAAAGAATGATCTTGGATGAGGCACAGTCGTGTTTTAGAATCTGTAAAACAGTGTTTTTTGGAATTAATAGGATTATATTTCACAGCTTGTTTCAAAATGTTTAAGTTTGTGGTGCAAGTTAATAGTCTGGTTTTTTCCATTTTGTTTTCATTCTGTTTCATTCAGTGTCTAATTTGTATTTGTGAGTCTATTGATATTCCAGTGACACTAGTAGTCTGCCTGACCCTGAGTGAAGGAACATTTCTGTCAGAATGGCGAAGATTATTTTTCTAACTATTCTGTACTGTATTACATTCAAGGTGCCCATTTGTATTCTTGCACAATATACCGAACATTTTTATTGCAAAAATATACTTTATCCATAAAGATCTTTGTGCACATATACAGTTATTGATGCAGTTCACAACACTCTTTGCACATGAAAAAACAAACAGCCATAGGAACTTGGCATTCCCTGAAGTTGCAAAAAGCCCAAGGCATTTCTTACTTATACAGGACAATATTTACAAGCACTTGAGGCACCATGAGGGTCTGATAACTGACAAACTCCCACGGTACTTTGGCAGAAAGGTGGTCTCTCCATCTGTGCCTTGGCAGGGCTGCCCCAAGCTTTAGTTTGTCCCTCAGCACGTAATCCTGGACCATGGAATGTGCCAGTCTGCAACACTCTGTTGAGATCAAAAACAGAAGTTTCTGGAAAAGCTCAGCAGGTCTGGCAGCATCTGTGAAGAAAAGTCAGAATTAACGTTTTGGGTCCAGTGACCCTTCCTCAGAATTGATGGTAGCTGGGAAAATGTCAGTTTATAAGCAGAAAATTGGGAGGGGGATCGAGTAGACAGTAAACAATAGTATAAAGGATAGAGCCCGAAGAGAGAGAAGAGCAGTTGGATAGACAAAGGAGTTGATAACGGAGATAGTAGGAACTGCAGATGCTGGAGAATCTGAGATAACAAGGTGTAGAGCTGGATGAACACAGCAGGCCAAGCAGCATCAGAGGAGCAGAAAAGCTGACGTTTTGGGCCTAGACCCTTCTTCAGAAATGATAACGTTCAGGCCAGAAGGGCGAATAGCTGTTAATGGGGTCTGTTAGTGACTAACAATAGGTAGTGTGTTATGGCAGACAAGATGATAACAAGGCCTGGTGTGTGGGGTAAGGGGCTAGGACATGGGAGAGTTTAGGCCCTAAAATTATTGAAATCGATATTGAGTCTGGAGTGCTGCAGGGTCCCCAAGCGGAAAATGAGGTGCTGTTCTTCCAGCTTGCGCTGAGCTTTGCTGGAACACTGCAGCAAGCAGAGACAGAGATGTTGGCCAGGGAACAGGGTGGTGTGATAAAGTGGCAGGCAACTGGAAGTTCAGGGTCTTTCTTGCGAGCAGCAAGTAGATGTTCTGCAAAGCGGTCACCCAGTCTACGCTTCATTTCCCCAAAGTAGAGGAGACCACATTTTGAGCAATGAATGTAGTAGATTAGATTCTGGGAAGTGCAGGTGAAGTGTTGCTTCACCTAGAAGGTATGTTTGGGCCCTTGGATAGTGGGAGGGAGGAGGTAAATCGGCAGGTGTTGCACCTTCGCCGGTTACAGGGGAAGGTGCCGTAGGGCTGTGGGGTTAAAGGAAGAGTGAACCCAGGTGTCCCAGAAGGAACAGTCCCAGAGGAAGGCGGAAAGGGAGGGGAGGGGAAATTGTGTCTGGTGGTAGCATCTCACTGGAGGTGGCAGAAATGGTGCCTGATGATCTTCTGGATGTGGATACTGGTGGGATGATAGGTAAGGTCAAGGGGAACCCTATCGCTGTTGCGGGAGGGAAGACAGGGTGTGAGGGCGGAAGTGCAGGAGATGTGTCGGATCTCGTCGAGGGCCCTTTCGACAGCGGTACTCGGGAATCCTTGGTTGAGGAAAAAGGTGGACATTTTGGAGGCTCCCTTGTAGAAGTTGGCCTCATCTGAACATTTGCGACAGAAACGGAGGAGCTGCCACCTATTGTTAGTCACTAACAGTCCCCATTAACAGCTATTCACCCTCCTAGGCAGGAGTTATCAACTCCTTTGTCTATCCAGCTGCTTTTCTCTCTCTTTGGGCTCTATCCTTTATCCTATCATTTACTCCCTATATCATCCCCCTCCCTATCTTCTGCATATAAATCGATGTTTTCCCAGCTACTATTAGTTCTGATGAAGGGTCACCGGACCTGAATGTTAACTCTGATTTTTTCTTCACGGATGCTGCCAGACCTGCTGAGTTTTTCCAGCAACTTCTGTTTTTGTTCCTGATTTACAGCATTCGCAGTTCTTTTGGTTTTCACTCTGTTGAGATCAACTCTTTGCACTGGAAGGCCAACCTATCTTGGGCAGACCAAAGAGAGTTTTCCATTGAGTTGATGGTTCTCCAGGCACAGCCGATGTTGGTCTTGGTGTGATTTCTGAAGAATAGACCATAGGGCATAGAGTCCTACATCACAGAGCCACTTGAGACAAAACTCAATAAAAACCACTGCATCTGTCTCCAGATCTTCTTTGCAAAGGCTCATTCCAGTCGGAGATGTCTGACAGTCTCTTCACCAGCACAGCTGTTCGAGGGCAGAGTGTGATGGCAGAGAGAGTCCAGGCATATGTGAAGGATCTCACAAATCATTGTGTTTTTTTTCTAGCAGTAAGCAAAATTCAAAGTATTAGTTTCTCTCCTGTTCGGAAAGATCTTTTACTCCATTTGACTCCTTTGTCCACCAATGACCTACTGCCCACAAACATTTAAGGTATGCCTCCAACCATGAATTTTTCTGCCCTGTATGCTCATTGCCCATGTCAGATATCCAATGACAGTCAATTAAACAATGTTCAAAATAGCTGACAAAGTAGCAGAAAATCTCTCAAGCGCAGCCATTGCTAATGTTCGGCTGATAGCAGTAGCTGTGCATTGAGATCTAGCAGCATACTAGCCTTGCAGAAATCCAAAGAACAAAGAGTAGAAAAATCTAGAAGGATTTAAATCAGCATGCATGTCTAAAATGTGGTGCAAGCCTATAAATGTGTGGACCCCATACTATCAAATTCTTCTTCATTGTTTTCAACTTCAAAATCCATCAAATTTCATGTCTGACCTTTAAGTAGTGGGCTGAAATGAACCCATTTGCTTCCTTATCAGGTTTGCTCAAGCTAATTGGCCAGATAATCCACTAATAATATGGTAATACAGTGAAAGTTTGAATAGACCCTGTCTCATGAACGTTGTTGGATTTTCCTGCTTCTATTATGGTGGCAACTTATAATTGGGAGCATGTCTGCCACTGATAATGGAATTCTAAATATTCCTTTAAAAAATCCATATACCAGTAATCATTATTGGATACTGAAGATGGTAAACTATTTTTATCGCCATGAGTCTGCAAACCCTGGAGTGATAATGGTCTGAAGATGCTCAGGTAGCTGCAGGTTCAACTCTGCAACTCTTTGCATACGTACATGGAGCTCAAGTGGAGGCATTCATCCAGCTGATAATAAAATAAAATTGCATGCCATATTTGAGCTGCCTGAAATGTAAGTGATGATCAAAAATCACCCCCCACACCTCTTACAAACTGATACTGCAAAGCACAAATCTGCATCTTAAGGTAATTTTTATATATGTACACACTAAGATTCATGTCAATATATCACATAAAATAAATGTTTGTCTCAAATTAATTTTCTGTCCGTGGATTACTTACTTCCCATATACAACCCCGCTTTTTACAAGCAGCTTCATTTGCATTTACTTCAGGGTGACAGTCAATCCTTATTGAAGAATTCCATTCTACTGAATATGATTCTCCTAGTTCTAGTTGAAGACCAGTAAAATAAGCAACCTATGCAGAGAAAAACACATTTATTGGACAGGTCAATTATGACTTCCAATGAAAATGATCCCTTTTAAATCATAATTCTAAATAATGGTGTAAATAATGACCTTCATTCAGTATCTAGTGCTTCTCTTGTGTATGAGAAGTCTATTTTCCTGAATAATACAATTAATCATGTGAACTTAAAATTAGTTGTAATGTTTCAATTACTTTCTCCTTTCTATGGTACCACTGACCACAAAAATGTTTTTCACTTGTTGAATACTAGTGATCCAGTTGCCCCGAAAATACTTGCCACCGAACTTCAAACGAATCTGTCTCTGGAGCACGTACATAGCCTGGAATTCCAGTGCTTTTGTAGCAGGAATCCCTGTTACAGTGGAATACCTAATGTACTAATCCATTTAATTGATAAAGACATTATTTCATTGTCAGCTCAAAGAATTTTATGAAAGATTGTGGTGAGTGTACATGCCAGGTTCATGTGTCAAAGTGGAGTATGGTCTGAGAAAGACAAAAGACTTAATTATACAGGAAAATCCAAATTGTTCAAACACAACATATAGGCAGATACATGTCTTTGTCTACTTTATCATATTCTAACATGAACAGCAACAAACTCTGAGAATTTGCTTTGCAACAAACAAGTGTCACTTATACAGATCATAATCTTTAAAATCATCTTAATGTTATCAACCTTGCCCTACAAAACAGTCTAATCTTACTTAATTCTCACTCTGCATACATTATCTTCAAATTTTGAGAACAAAGTTAACTCCGGAACAAATAACCTCTGCTGCAAACAGGACATATTTAACATCATTTTTGACATTGCATTGCTAAAGGCAAAAGAAAATTCAACTGTTCTGACAAAGTAGCACAGAATGGTACAGTTAGAGAACAACAAATTTTAGCAAGAGCTATTGAGAATGTTAGAACGTTTCCATTACCTTAGTGGTGGCATTATAAATGATATTTTCTGGTAATAAAATTGTGACATTCTGGCCATGTTTCACAATGACGGAAAGCGGAGCATTATTCATGCCAAAGACTTTTATTTCTCCAAATTTAAGGTTGTTTGGGTCAATGTATCCTCGTTTTACGACTATGATATCCAAAACATTCTAAAAGAGAATAAAAACATACAAAATCAATTCCATGTTTCATTTCCCTGGAAGAGTTGAAACTAATCATTCAAATATTGGTCTGCATTATGTCATATCTAGGTCTTGTGTATATGTTGGCTGCACAAAGAAATGAACTTGATTACTGAAAAAAATCAATAGGGAGGAAATATGTTTAAAGCAGGTATTCAGGCCGTAACTGGAATACTGAATGCAATTCTGGTCACCACATCATAGAAAGAATGTGGTCGCTCTAGAGACGGTGCAAAGGAGATTCACCAGCCTGAGCAGGAAGGCCTGAGCAATGAGAAAGGATTGGATGGGCTTGATTGTAAGAAGAGGCCTGTTAGAAGTGTAGAGACATAGCAATATATAAAACAGGAGCAAGAGACCACTCAGTCTATATGATCATGACTTATCATCCAACTCAGTACCCCATTTCTGCTTTCTCTCAATACCCTTTGATTCCTTTTGACCTAAGAACTTATATCTAATTTCTTCTTGAAAATATTACATAGTTTGGCCTCAACTGCTTTCTGTGGCAGAGAATTTTATAGGCTCACCATTCTGAATGAGTAGATATCTCGTCATCTCATTCCAATAGCCTGTCTCACATCCTTAGCCTATGACCCCCAGTCTGGACTTTCCAGCAACTGGTAATATCCTTCCTGTGAATACACTGTACAACCTGATTAGAAGTTTATAGGTTTCTATGAGATTCTTCCCTCATTCCTCTAAACTCCAGTGAATAGAGTCCTAATTGATCCAGCCCCTCTTCATATGTCTATCATTTCTGCAATCATACCGAGTTAATCAATTTGAGACCATGATCTCTGCTCCATTTTGTTCCTTTTCCTTTGCTTGTGTTTTTTTTTAAATCCATTCAACAGCAAACCTGTTCTAGGCACATGTTTGCTTTTTGTTACTTTTTCCCTTTCCGTCCATTCAAGTTAGAACTGGAAAACTAACTTAAAATCTCTCCTGAATTTCACCCTAGTGCAGAACATCTTTTTGCCATTATCCCATCTACCCCTTCCTCAACACTTATTACATCTCTAAACTTTTCCAGATCTGAGGAAAGGTCACAGACCTGAAACTCTAATTACATTTCACTCATAAATGCCACCATAACCTGCTGAATGCTTCCAGCAGTTTCTGTTTTAATACTTACAGCCTTGTGTCACTTTACAGTATGTGATCTCTAGCTCTCTAAGTTATAATACTTCAAATGCAGAACCAAGTTATTTTTGTTTTAATGGCATGAGTGCTTCTATCCCTAGCATCAATTCTGATAATGGTCAAGTTTGCTACAAAGTGACAGTCACCATCTGATTGCTGTTCCACTCCTGTTTTTCTGCAGTTCCACATTTCTGACCAGGAATTCCAATTCCAATTTTAAATGTATGCCTCTTGGTTATTGATCTCTTTGTTAAGGGTGACCCTTCCTAACTATCATCTCTTTCTAGGCCCTCAAAATTATGTATAACCCAAATTAATCTCATTTTAGCCTCCTTTATTCCAAAGAAAATAATCCTAACCTACCCAAATTATCTTCATTGACCTGGCAATATCTACATAAATCTCCTTTGTAACCTCTAGTGTAATCACATCCATCCTGTAACATGCTGGTTGTAACTGTGCTCCAGCTGCGCACTCACAAGTTAGTTATGCAGTTCTAACCATCCCTTTAACCAATCACACTGAAGGTTTATGAAATAAAGACAGTGCTAGGACCATGACAGAAGTGTCAATTGGAGCAGGTAAATTCCATGTAAAATCAGGTAGACAAAGCAAAATAGAGAGGAAAACAAAGATTGGATTAAGGGAAAGAGGAAAGATGGACAGAAAATATTTCAATAGAAAGGAAGATCTTTCGTTTTTAAAATCCCCACATCAGAAGGATAGATTCACACTTCAGTGACAACAAAATTTGTTGCTAGTTGCTCGTTAATGTCTCACATGTTGTTAAAAGGTTATTTAGAATTGACAAAGCTCCATTGACTATAAAGAGATTGTTTCATATTCATTGCAAATTGTTGCTTTCAGAAATACAGATAAATATAATAATCTGATCTTCTATCCAAACTTTCTCTCTATTCTTTCCCACCAAATAGTCCAATAAATACCAACGTAAAAACAAATCAATCCTCCACACACTATGAGGATTAGAAATTTGATAGCATAATTTGCCACTTAGAGGGACAAATGAAGGACATTTAATTATTTTGAGTCTTACAATAAAAGGTTGACACTTTTTTTTGTTATAGCTTGAACTGATTCTTTTAATATCCAAAATGACATGACAATGGTGAAGGTCCAAAAATGACAACATCATAGCGATTAATTTGCCTTGGTGAATCTGACAAGGCCAAAAATATACATACTATTGAAGCTGGCTACCTACCAGTTTATTTTGAGCCTTATTTGGGAAATTTAATGAAGGTAAGCTTTCAGGATTGAGAGGATGCAGGTGCTACCATATAAAGTATGCTACCACTTAAAGTTAAGTGATGTTTTGTATGGAAATAAAAATGTTGCAGCCTTTTTAAAGATAGAAATCTAGTATTTTTTTTGTAAAGGTGATATGGAGAGAATAAGTATTAGATGCAGTTTGAAAGTATAGACACCGTAACATGGAAGCAAGATCAGAGGAGATATAGTTGACAGACATGAGGAAGATGCTCAACTCTTCTGAGCATCCTTTCCACAAAATAACAGGGCAGCATGCCTAGAAGGAGCTTGTAAGAATACCTCTTACATCTGGGAACAGATACAGGAAAAAAAAATGCACACACCACAGTATGGACAAAGAATTTGCTCAGAGGCAGAAAGAAAAGGTGATGATCTGTCTTCTACCAACTCCTTTGTTACTTCAACCAAGTCCCCATGACATCATCAGATTGGATAGTACTTAACTGCAACTGATCAAATATTAAACCTTTTAGACCCATGTACAACACCTCCCTCACACCAGCTCTTCTGAATGGTATTGACTAATACTTACACTTGAGTCGGTCACATTGCCAACATGCAATGTAAAATTAGAACTATGTCACACTCAACTGCAAAAAGCTTCAGATTAACCCTGGATTAAATTTTGGTTTGCCCATACACATCTCACGGCAGTAAGATAATTTCCAGTCCAAGACTTTTATATTGCACTATTTTTAATTGACATTTTTTTATGTGAACTTTCTAAGCTCATTATTGCAATTATCTAACTGTTCTCCTACCTTGAAGTAAATTATTTGTCTTCCTTCATTATTTGGAACTAGATCAAATGCTGGATTATTTTGCATGTAATATATTGATGTAGCAAAGTTTTTGGATGCACTCTTACAATCTTTGTCTTTAGTGATCACAATTTTTTTTGTCTCAGAATACTTCAAATTCTCTGGCATTACTATTCTATAATTCATGCAAACTTCTCTTGCTCCTGTAATTTTCATCCTTGATTAATTTCCTCCTCTTCATTAACTAATATACTCCCAACATGGAAATAGTCCCTTGCATAGAAGAAATTAATTGAAGAAGATAAAGAAAACAGATGGGCTGAGGAAATCATGGAGTGATGCCCTGGGACTGTGCTGGCCGGTCTCTGATAAACATAGCATTGCCTGATGTAAAAGGTTTGGTTTCAGTCATTAGAGAGTTTTCTGTTTGTTTGTCTCACTGAAGTTAGCTTTGAAGTGCTTCTTGGTACCATACTTGGCTGATAACTCTCTGATGGATATATTAAATAGCATGAGACAACACCAAATAAAATGAGACACGCCAAGTTTGAACCCAAAAATTACTATGACACTGCAAATGCTGAATGGCCTATTTAAATTATTTTTAATGCAACTTTAATAAGGAAATTAATTTGGTCATTTTAAATGAATTAACACATCCTCTAAGAATTCCATTGAAATGATGAAAAATGACATTTGAGTATATACTTTGGTACGCTGTCCTATTTTAAAATTTCTATGGATTGGAGAATGAACACATCCCAAACCTTTGGAAACAGATCTGAAAGCAGTTTGTTTTGACAAAGCATAGTATTTATGAAGTTTAAAGGGATAGATAGTTACTTCTGTAAAGCATCTCAACCAACAATTGAGAAATGTGCTCCAGTACAAATTGAGCAATACATTTTGTAATGCCATAACAGATAAATAATTGAACCAATGTGGAAAAAGCTAACCTCTGCAACTGTAAATTGATAGGCAGTATAAACTCCCTCTTTGTATGTATCTGAAAGGCAAAATCAGTGCAATTTATTATTCAGCAGCACTGCATCAGAATCACCAGTCACAGCTATCTATATATGAGGCAATACATTTAAAAGCATTTAGGACTGAGAATTAAGAACAACAGATCACCCCTACAGGCAATATAACTGCTTGATTATAAATGTTGAATTAGCTTACCAACCATGTGCTAACCAGATTTAATGCTTCCTTTGAAATGATAGTCTGAGTTCAGAAATAAAGTATGTGGCTTGGACAATTATCTTGATCAGAGACTAACAGAGATATAATTGGCAACAATCTCCACCTTTTATAGCAAATAAATATTCTGAGGAAAATGATTTTTCTGATCTGACATGTAGAGTGTTGTTTAGTGGATATCCAGTATTTAAAGCAGCTTTGGACTGCTGTAGTAATTAAAACAATACCTTTCGATTCTCCATCATCCCAGAATAATTCTCCACTAGCCTTCCCTTGTTCATCAAGGGCAACGAGGAGACCCAGTGGGTTCTTCCGACTATGTATAAGAATAAAATATTTATTTGATGCAATTCAGCAACATTTTCATTATCTATAATAGTTTAACATAAGTGTGTTTAACTTCAGAAAAGTTAAATATGAATCTGGCTGTACTTGCCTAAAAAAGGTAGTGTTTGCTGGTTGCTGTGTTGGGAATATAAATCCACCTCTGACATGAAGCCCCAGTTTATCGCCTGGTAAATGCATATCCAGAAACTGCTTTCGAGATGATATGGCAGAACCCTAATTTAGTAATAAACAGAGTTTTTAAGAATACATGCATACTGCATTTTGTTATTATTTTGCATGACAGCACTGGAAGATTTGAGCATTATAATGATGGATATTAAATATAATTTCTGCATCAATTTATGTCTTTAACCTGGCATGTAATGTAAATACTGTACTATTGTCCAGATTGGCCATTTTGCCCAAAAAAGAATAGATTTATGGAGCCAAAGTTTTATCCTGGAAGTTGGTAGCGGAAATAAGAAATTTCCATATTTCACATTCCCATCTCAGGAAATACTAATTCTAGAGGTATGGCATTGAACCCGGGATGGGAGGGGGTGAGGTCATGTTGGTGGAAGGTGGAAGGTGCTAACAATGGTCAGACTAACTGACGTGGGAAACATTCTGAGACATCCACAGGGATTGCTGGATGTGAAGATGGAATGTTTAAAAGGCCAGCCTCAGTCTTATGGAACTTTGTCCAAGTTAGAATGAAAACAGAAAAGCCAACTTCCATCCCATTCCTGCTTACCCCCACAGACTCATTATGGTCACCAATGGTGCCTCATGTCCTCCAAACAATCCCCACATCCACTTGTCAAAGAGTACACTTTGTGCATGCCTCATCCCTGAAGAATACTTAATGAAATCCATAATAGTATTGAAACATGTGAGTCCCTGCTTGATTGTCAGCATTGCTGTCTAATCTATGTCATCAATTTCACAAAGTTCATTTATATAATGTTAGAAAGTTTCAAATGCCAGCAGTTTCAGCTATTGAAACTTTGCATTATTGGATGATTGGCACTTTTTTATTACTTTGAAGTAGGCAAGAGGTACTTTCAGCATAGTATCATGTTTTCTTTGAATTTTTTGAAAGCTTTTTTTTTACACATTCTACAATCAATTTCAAGTTCATTGTTTCTTTGTAGTGCATAGTTGTTGAATGGGCACTGAAGTACCATAAACTGGGGCTTGAGGAGCCATTCTGGTATGGGTGGAGAATATATTTTAGTGTTTTAAGTTTCTTTTGAAGTTAACTTTCAAGAGGTACCCTCATGCAGACAATGGATCATGAAACCGTTGAAGTGTCAAGTGTATGGGTGCCAGTTGTGAGGATTGGTCAGGATGGGAGAGAGATTATACCTGGGTTGGTGATGGAAGTAGACGATATCAATGAGACCAGCAAGTAAGGGATTTGCTGTGTTCAGCAGGAGGTGTCAGAACTGGTTGGCAGGGTATGGTGAGGGCTTGTTGGAGATATCTGAAAGGTGTCAGGGCTGGTGAGGGGCGTTTCTTGGTGCTGAGCAGGGATGCTGTGGCCAGCACATGAGGAGTATGGCTGGGAGTGGTGGTTGATACTTAGGGCCAGCCAGTGGATGTGTGGGTTGTTGGAGCAGTTGATAAGAAGTATGGCTGACAGTGAGTAGAGTGGGGTGTTGTTCAGGCATGGAGAGATATCTGTCCAAAGAACAAAGTGTTAGGCCTGGAGGGTTCTGCCAGGGTTGGCAGGAGGTAGGGAGCGGGGAGTGTATACAGTAGGGTTAGGGTTGGCCAGTGGGCGAATTGTGTTGGGTTCTGGGGTGAAACGAGTGTGAAATGAATTTGGAACCGAGGCATTTGATAGCTGGTGGGTTTGTCGGAGACCCTGGGAGGTGTAAGGTGTCAGGGGAAGTTCTGTTGTGGTGGAGCAGTAAGTTGCAAGATCAGCTTAACACTTACCCAGGAGTTAGATTAGCTTTTAACTGTCTAATCTTTCCCCGGTAACAATTTATTAACAGAAGATGACCCCTCCAAATCCTTTAACCTTAAGGGAGATTTTTGGTGAGATCCATATATGGGGGAGTTACACATCATAATCTTCAGTTTACCAGGTAATTCCTGCAGAGACTGTTATGTCTGGAATTCCATGGCATTCAAATGCGCAGTTTCAGTCTGTGCTGCTCTAATGACTATCTGGCCGTTGGAATATCCGGGCCATTAAATTCAGTCATACAGCACTCTGAAGCCATTAAAAATGAGCAGAACTGATTTCTATCCTGATAAAAAATAAAATTAGCAAACTGTTGGGCAATGCGATAAGCTTTCAGCCAAGCTATTACCTTGGAATTCTTCACGGTGATAAGACAGTTGCATGCTGGATGATAGAAAAAATAGCAAATATTGCCTTCCTGTTTTTTTTGTCTTGACCAAGTTGACTACACCTCCCCATTCCTGTTAAGGTTTGGAGGCAGTAGAATTAAGTTCAGAGACAACAATAAAGACCTTTAGTGTTTTCTTGTAGTAACTATTATCATTGGAATTGAATATCTGATTTACGGCCCAAAGTATACTTAATCTGTTTTAAATCTTTTGATGTACTAGATGGTTAAGGAAAATCTTTAGTTCTCAGAAATGATAGCACTGATTCCTATGTGCGTTATCCTAGCAGGGAACTGTAGCCAAAAAATTGTGGGTCTGCAGTGTATAATTTTCTATCCATTAATTTAATAGATGGAAAATCTGATGCATTTGAACCATGATTTATTGGGTGTTGTTCATTGTCAGTGCTATCGCACTGCAGGAGTGTTCAACTGTGGAATAAGAATTTATGAGTTCAAAATTGAATTAAAGTGATATTTACTGTTTCATACTCATACCAAACTGCATCAGGCACATAGGCATGGACAATTTCCGTACTCTGAAAATAAAGGAAAGTATATAAGAATCATTGTTATGAATTTTTAAGAAAGGTATTTAGCTTACATTTGAAAAATGAAATAGGAAAGGCATCATTTTTATTTCAGCCTGACAGACATTCCTTGGCTTCTGGTGTGCCATAATTCTACAATATTTTCAGCCATAACTCATAACTTGTATCTCTGGAGCACAATGACTGGGATCAAACACCACTCTAGAGAACTGACCACATATAGTTGGCACTCCAGTGCAGTGCTGAAGAAGCACTGTAAAATCAGAGGTGCAACTTTTCAGGTGAGATGTTAAACTGATTGGCAAAAATAAGGAGAGAAACAGTGTTAATATCTTTATGATATTAAGGGCTGAAATTTCCCATTTTTGGCAAAGGGTTTTCTTGAGTGCCCCCTGTGGCTGATGCCACTTTTCTCACGTAATCCTCTGCTCTACATCTTATTTATGTAATTGGCCTCTAATATGCCCATCTCATGCAACTGCATGGCAAGAGAGGTGGAAATATTTGCTGCTGCAGGGAGCTTGCAACGCTTACACTGGTAGTGCCATATTTAAGCCCCAGCTCCACACCACCTCAGATTCTGCAAGCCAGAAACTGAACTTTACACTGTGGTCCTGCATCATATAAATATATGAATTAGGAGCAGATATAGGCCATTCAGTTCTTCAAGAGTATGCCACCATTTAATTAGATCGTGGCTGATTTATTTCTATTTCAAATTTCACATTCCTAGATGTGTACTTGATAAACTTTGAGTACCTTGCCTAATAAGAATCTGTGAACTACACCTTAAAAATATGCAATGATTCTGCCTCTACCACCTTCTGAGACAGAAAGTTGCAAAGTCATTCAAACCTCTGAAAGAGAACATTTAAAAGAGTGACCCCTAAATTAAAAACAGTGCCCCCTAGTTCTGGCATACTCCTGCTCCCAATTCATATGTTCATATATTATGCTGCAAAATGGAACTCTGAGATGTGTCACCTTATACAAATGTATCTAATACAATTAAAGTATTTGTGGTACACTGGGGAAGTGGAATGGAAATCAGACTGCTTTACAGCTGAAATAACATAAAAGTTTTGCAACTTGGTAAAATCAAGTGGTGCACATATTTAGCTGTACAAGACAATATTTCTGTTTAAGTAGTGATATCACTGCAATATAGTGTTACAACAAAGTAGCACCAGGATTCTTTGAGTTAGGAAAGACTGCCTGATGACAACCCTTGGATTGGTCCAGCTACAATTTGTACCAGATTTGTAAGTGTAGAGTAGCCACAGAACTCCAGAGTCAGCAAACGGAAAACATCTCTTTCTCCCAACTTTTGGTGTGAGTGAAAAGACAAAAAAATTTAAAAGAAAGAATTTAAATCTTTAAAAAAAACCTAAGCGCCAGATCAACTATTGAAGTGAAGAATGACCATTGCTTCACACACAATGTACCATCATGGCTAAAATGAAAAGAACTGTGAGAGACAGTTTAACTCACCCCTGTGATCTGTACTGTTGATCTTCAGAATTTTGTTTTCCCTGTCTATATTTTTCTATCCATTGCACCTGGGTCAAAATATTTGTCTCTTGTGTATTCATGAATGAGTTTTTCAGTGGATATAGTTTTAGTCAGATGGTAGTTGATATATAATCCTTTATTTTCTCAGCTATTTGTCAAATAATAGGTATGTTTCTATTGGAGTTATCTTATTGTTCATGGTGAAACTTGTAAATTGCTTTTGTACTGAATAATAGTCAGACAAATTGGTCATCTTATTGGTTTCATTTGGTAGTTACACATTGTAATGGCTTGTGGAAAAGTAACACTCCAAAATCAACGCACTTTTCCCAATTAAGTTGTAACACATTATAGAAATTTATGAATTGCACAGTCATTTTTAGTCACACACTGGTCTCAAGTAGAATTCAGAATGACAGTGACTTTTTAACCTGCACCCTGCATCTCAAGCTCCTGTCCCCTCCTTTGCTCTATAGGGTCTAATCTTTTTATCTTGAATTTCCCCCTTTCATTTCCCCAGTGATGCCTTTCAATGAAGCCCTTCCCTAGACTTGAGTTTCTCACTTTCCCCAGGACTTCATGAGTTTACCTTAATAGGTTACCTGACCATGAACCATTTTCCCTGGAATGACTTGTACGGACAGCCTTGACTGGGCAGTCAAAATAATAGGAAAAAGCAGACCAATCAAATCACATTAAATTCAGTGAAAGCATCCAATTACTAATGAGAGAGTAAACCATAAACTGCTCTGTAAGAAATTCACATATGTTTTGATATTTTAAAAATCAAAGTCATTCCTACTCTACAATACTAGAGTGATAACTTTGTCATTTGTTACTAGTTTGTTCATTGTTTAAATATTTTTAAAAAGACAGCTTAATTAACATACGGGATCCAGTACAGGTGTGATAAGAAGAGCAGGTCCCCATAGGAACTGAAGGTCGATAGTCCATGTTGTTTTGTCTGTAGGAAACCTTGTAAAAGATAAAACAATTTACATGTTTGAATATTGTTGCACTTGAATGTCTTTATATTGTGGTTAACAGTACATTAAAGTGAAATTTGCTACTTTATCATCAATTGTAACAGTGAACAATTAATACAACATTACATATGGAATCAGGAAAATATAATCAATCTGCTTCTACATTTCCTGATAAATTGTTAGAAACCTATGTAACATTTGTTGTGATTTGTACTTATACAGCATAACTAATAGAGCAAAATATTACAAGGCATTTTACAATTCAGGCCAGGAGGGATGATGAAGCCCAAGCAGAAACAGCCACTGGACAGGCCACATTAATGCTCCATATTTCTATCATGTCTTAGGATACAACCAATTTCATCATATGAATGGTAACTGGAAGGTTTCTGCTCGGACTTATTTTGTTTGTGATTCCTAATTACCACACAAGAAAGAAAATGTATCCTTCTATTTGGGATATATTTGAAGTGTTCTCTAGACATGTAGTAAGCATGATATAATAACAAACTGCACAATTCTCATCCATACTGATCCTGTTAATGAACTTTACCTTGAATCATACAAAATGTCTCAGTATCTTTCCTGTACTGTGAAATCTGAATACTGTGCCATGCTTTTCATCCACCAACTGTGACAGGTAACTTTTCTCTAGATCTCTGACAATTCCATCTTAAGTTGCTTGCTGGAAAATTTGCAATAATAATTTGAGGTAATATATTGTGTGGAAGATTTAGCCCCACACTCACATCATCTGAGATGTCATAGTTCTGATCTATATGGGTGGCACATAACATGGATGTGAAAGCAAAAAAATACTAATGAATCAACCTAATGTGAGCAGCAGGTTTGACCATATTTCCATGAATTATATTTACATGGATTTCATCTTCCATTTTGTTGCTGTTTAAATTAATTTCAACAGAAATTGTTCATTTGATCTCAAAACTGTTTAAGCAGAAAGAATACCACATGTATACTGAATTTCATTGAACACAATTTCAATGTCATTGGGGACTTAATTTCCCTAGAATGGTTTGATAATATGTTAATATATGTTTAATAATTAACAACATTCATTGATTCTTTAAAGAACTTACTCATGAAGCAGTGGTCGAACTACAGTGTCTCCATTAACATTGGCCTTGTGAAAGAGCGTGTAGAGGTAAGGAAGCAATGTATATCGAATATTCAAGTAATGCTTGGAACTGTTCACTAAAAGGGAGTCTTCACCATAAAAGGCAGGATCTTGAGGCTACAAGGCAAGATTTGAATTATGATGGAGAATTTTTTTGTTATTGTTATTAATTAAATCTGACCTTAGGCCCCACTAATTATTGGGTCAATATATATTTTCATAAGTTGCATTTTCTAATGTTGCAATAAAATATTGAATCTCAACTCACTTTATAATTCTCAGCATTGTGGTTCCTAGAAAATGGATAAAATGCTCCAACCTGCATCCATCTCCTACATAGTTCTTCAGGTGAATTGTCAAAGAAACCACAAATATCTGCTCCTATCTGTTAAAAGGAAGTACAATTGTGACTCTTGCAGCTCTTCAAGAGTTAAGACTGTTCAGTTTCTATAAACAGTTAAGCTCTCCATATACAAACCATTGTTGTGATTGACATTTTGTAATCTTGATAATGCGTGCCAAATATTACACAAAAAGGATTTGTCATCAAGACATATAACCAGTTGAATGTTGCTTTTCTGACTTTTACTGTCAATTTGGCTGACGTATGCTTAAATTAACTTACATATGGAAAACCAAAAAGATTAAACTCAAGCATTCCGGGAATTGCCCACTTGATGTCATTCCAGTTTGCTGCATTATCTCCCAGCCAGTGTCCTGAATAACTTCCTGACCCAGCAAACGTTGATCGTGAAAGAATAATGCTTCTTTTTCCAGGAAACACACGGTTAATTACTCTGCAATGTCAAGCAAAGGTTTTTTTTTGTTATAATGTTGTAAAGACGACTTTGTATTTCCTATTTTTGCTCATGGACTAAAAAAGGAAAATACCGTTTTCAACCAAGGAAAATGTTCAAAGAGATGGTTGCAATCCTAAAAATCATGTTTGGAAGCACACTGTGAATTGTATACAAATTTGCATTTGTTCCTGGAACAGAGAAAGCAAAATCAGACACTATGGAGCCCATGATTCTGAACTAAGGGACAATTACTTGCGAACAATGTTTTATTTTTAATTGTGATGAATCCAGGAATAGTGGGATTTATAGTGATTGTAACAAGGTCAGCCAGGTGGACTTCATAGAATATGAGTTCCCTGATTGGGGCTGTTAATAAGGTCCAATAATTGAGCCCTGGCTGATGGATTAGTACAGGAATTTCAGAGGTTCTCTTCACTCTGAAGGCTATCTCTGAGGAAGCTGGATCAGTGTCAAGCTCTCTCCACGTGTAAATAACGGGTGACTTGGTGACAAGATACCAGCCTCTGTGGAGTTATTTCAGTGGCAATGAGAGAAAAGCACGCTCCTGAAGAAATCAGTCGCAATAGTCACTTTTGAGTTGGGGTAAGCATTTCTGGCATCATGCCATTATTTGGGAAGCTTGACCTGTTCAATCCTGTCATCAAAGACTGGGCCCAGTATGTGGAAAAAATGTGTTATATTTTTCCAGGCAAATGACATTGGGGCAAATGAAAAGCAATAAATAATTCTCCTGACAGCTTGTGGACCTTCAGCTTTTTCAGTTATTAGGAGCCTAACTTACGCTGAGGTACCAGATATTAAAACCTACAAGAGTTGAAGGATTTAGTTAAGGAATATTATGATCCCAAGCCTCCTCTAATTCTGAGGTGCTATTATTTTACTTGGTAATCTGAGAACCAGAGGAATGTATATCAGTATTTTTGACTAGGTTAAGGCAACTGACAGAGGCATTTGACTTTGGTTTAACCCTTAATGAGATGCTGAGACACTGTTTGATATGTGGGATTAATGATGTAACCATGCAAAGGCACCTAATAGCTGAAGCCCAACTAAATTTCAAACAGGCCCAACTGGCTTTATCATTGGAAAATATGGCAAGTGGAGCACGAGTTGCAGAGTACTCTGATGGAAGTGAACACCCTTACCAGGCCAACTGAGCCTGGGGAACACCAGCTGAGTGCAGGCAATTGAATAGCCTCACTCTGGACATATCCCGAACAGAGGGATTCTAGGTCAGCCCACAGCAAATCCCAAAACAAAGCCAAACCTTGGCCAAGCGGTTAAAATTTTTTTCAGGATCCAGGCCAGCAAGTCATTGTAGTATACGGACTCAAGACAGCAAAGGAGTCCTATTAAACCGAGAGAGTACAAGAAATCATAGGCCAGTATCCAGGAGAGTGCACAGCCTGGAAAGTCCACCAACACCTGTTTGAAACAGTTAAATTGCTTAGCAACATCCGAATCAGAACCAATCAAAATAAAGGACTGATTAAATGACCACCCAGTTCTAACGGAGGTCGATACTAGCATGGCTGTTTCAGTGATCACAGAACCAGTCTTTAACTAAATTCACTTTGGATTCCAAGCCTTCAGTTTGCGCAAGACCTCGGCTAGGCTGAGAACTTATACTGGGGAACCTTTACAGATTAAGGATACAACTTTGGTTCTGGTCTCTTAGGAGAAGCAGCTGATATGGTTACCACTGATTGTAGTAAAAGGCTTGGGCCCAAGCAAGCTTGATGGGGCAAAATTGATTGAGAAAGATTCACTTAAATTGGCTCAACATTTTTCGATTAGAAAATGGCTGCCTTAGGGAAGTCCTAATTAAATACCCCAAAGTTTTTCAGGAAGATCTGGGTATTATCAAACGATCCAAGGCCACCTTGCATGTTGATCCATGATTCTGCAAGGTCTGCCTAGTACTATTTGCCTTATGTACAAAAGGAGAGGCAGAAATCAGAAGGTTGAAAAGTGAAGGAATCATTAAACCTGTGCAGTTTGTGGAATGGGCAGCATTAGTCAGATCAATTGTGAAGCCCAATGGGGCAGTTCACTTTTGTGGGGATTTTAAACAAATGGTAAACTACTTCTCGCAGCTAGATAAAACCCAACTCCTTGCATTGAGAGTTTTACGCAAAGCTGGCAAAGGGCTGTCTTCACGAAGCTGGACGTTAGCCATGCATACCTGCAATTGCAGTTAGATGAGGATCCCCAGAAATATGCTACAATTAATACAGGATTGGTGCCAATATACGAGTCTGCCATTTGGGGAATTGTCAGCCTGTGCAATTTTTCAGTGGACAATGGAGAACATTTTACAAGGTCTATCCCGGTTACCATTTATCTAGATGAGGTGCTAATAACACAGAAGACCAATAAGGAGCTTTTAGAGAACTTGGACATAGTCTTTAGATGTTTCTCCAAGGTGGGTGAACACCTTAGAAGAGAAAAACGTATGTACTCCAGGCACCCCAAGAGACCTACTTGGATTACAAAGTCGACAAGACCCGGTTACACCCATTGGAAGATAAAGTGAGGGCAATCAAATGTGCTCCAGTTCCCACATCTGTACTGGAGCTTAGGTCTTTATTTTTTATGGTGAATTATTAGGGAAAGTTCATACATAACCTGGCATCCAACCTGGTACCTTTGTATCAATTCTTAAAAAAGGGTCAGCCTTGGAAATGGTCGCGTAGACAAGCTATAGCTTTCAGGGAAGTGAAAAAACAGCTATCATCTTCTAAGGCGTTGGCACACTATGATCCTAAGGTAGATCTGGTATTGACATGCGATGCTTCCCCATATGGCATCGGGTTAGTATGAGCTTATTGGTGGCCCAATGGCGAGAAACACTCAAAAGCGTATGCATCCGGGACTTTGGGTAATGCAGAGTGTAAACATGCCCAGAAAGAGAAGGAGGGTTTGGCAGTCAGACTTGGAGTCAGGAAGTTCTGCCAATACCTTTATGGACTTAAATTTGTAATAATAATGGACAACAAACCCCTGCTAGGTCTACTTAAAGAGCACAAGGCAGTGCCACCCATAGCAATCAGCAACACATTCACAAGCATTCATTTCCACCAACACCAACGCACAGCAGAAACGTGTACCTTTTACAAGAAGCAGAAATTCAACAAAGTCCCTCAGATAGCACCTTCCAAACCCATGATCATTACCAGCTATAAGGATAAGGATGGAAGATACACAGGAACGCCACCACCTACGATTTCCCCTCTCAGCCTCTTAACATCCTAACTTGAAATATTACATTATTTCTTCAGTGTCTCTGGGTCAAACTCCTGGAACTCCTTCTTTAACACCATCGTCGGTGCTTAAGCAAATGGACTATAGTGGTTCAAGAAGGCATTTCATGACTACCTTCTCAGGGGTAACTAGGGAAGAGCAATAAGTTCTGGCCCAGCCAGTGACATTGAAATCCCATGGATGAACAAATAAAAATTGCATCGCATGATTTTAGCAATTTTGCCAATTAATTATTTTGAATTACTGTCGTACCATTAAAAGTTGATTACTTTATCCAATGATACAGGGGACTAACACAATAAAGAATACCATCAACTATGGTTGAGCAATGTTGACTTGAAGGGCCCCAAGTTCAAGATCTCTGGTGGCCTACAGCAAGGGGACTACAATTAATTGCACTGCACTTGGCGCAAGAATGGTACAATCATTTATGGGTTGTCTGGCTATTTTCCACTATTGAAAGTGCATAAGTGCTGAGTTGAATATGTTTTCAGAACTCATTCTCAAGATAATGGTTCCTGAAATTCTATGGGAATGTCCCTCATTTCCTGCATAACTTCAATTGAAGACAAATGGAAATTGTTTTCTGTCATATATTGGCATTTCTCTGATAGTGGTATTGGCATGAACTGAAGTGTAGCACAAGACTTAGGAGACTCTTTCAGAATTTCAAGACCATGATATTAACCATTTCAACTAAGCAGTATAGAGCACCTAGGGATTGGCAAACAAAAGAGAGAAAAGAACACTGATAAACATTTTCTTGTCATATGGAAATGCATTGCTCTTTTGCTCTGTATCAAATCAATTTTGAGAAATGATCTAAAGCCAATATATACAATTCATTTTAATCTTCTCTTCCACTTGAGTGAATTCTGGCTTTTAGAATATATGAAGTGAATAAATTAAGTCAGAATTTCAGATCATGCATTACGTAGACTAAATTTCCAAGCTGAAAAAGAATAGCAATTCAAAAGCCTAAACTGTTTGATTGTAATGCCGGAATGTTCCAATTGTTTTCATATAGATTTTGTTTTGAAAAAAGTATATTTACCCTTAATTGCCAAAATGATTCTATGATAAATTTGGCTGTTGTAACCACAGGAGATCCTAGGAAGATAAATACCTTGCAATCACTAAAGCAGCCTATCTAATATCAGATCCTCAGTGAAAGTAGGTATGAAATTAACGATTGTTCGTATATACTTCAAAGAATTCAGACACGTACAAAAGTAGATACGAGACTGAATATAGTCGATTTCTGAATGAATTAGTACCATAAGTGATTTTGCATGGACGTGAATGTTTAGCTGGTTGTTATAAAATTGGAACATTGTGGATCAGCTCCCCATTTTATAAACCATCTGATTTTCCTGATATTGATTGAAATAGAAACAATTATGTGATTGTTTCTGTAATAAGCATGCAGTTGATCCACAAAAATCAGTTTTACAGTAAGGCTGTAAGAAAAAATTCATCCAAAAGTCTGAACTGAAGCAAAATGTTCTAGGTTCTTGCTAAGATTTGTAGCTTGGATTGTGGGTGAGGTTGTCAACAACCTCAAGCAGAATGTTTGGAGAGGGTCTTTAACTCCAGCAGAAGTGCTATGATAATTGGTTTCGTAAAACAATAAAATCATTAACAAACTCCTTCACCTTATGACACTGATTCACCTCAACATATGAAAATTTATTCATACATTTAACACTTACTGTTCAGTAGCAAGTATCATTGAATGTCCATAAAGACTGTGAAGATCATAATGCATTCCTCCAGTTTGTTGGGCATCCATGCAAAGGGTCTTAGCATACATCAGTCTATCAACAATCTCTTCAAAAGAAAAAAATTCATTATATGGAAGTTCATATCCAAAAATGCAAAGAATATACATCTAACTTTGGCATAAGTTCTACTGAGGCAAAGTTAGAAACTTATCATGCAAATTCCACTGTGTATGGATCTTGTCTTACATGCTTATTTTGATTCTGGTATGTAGCAATGTCTTTCCTTGTAGATTAGGATCTCTCACTCTCAAATCTCAATATCAAATCTCAGGTGACAATGCAGGGAAGTCATGAAATATTCCCCAGAAAATTTGTTTCATTAGCAGTAATCCAACTAATAAGTAAAACAGAGCAAGATAGAAAGAAACTAAAAGAAGGTTTGAATTATATAAGAAAGAATTTGACCTGTTCAGGAAGCAGCTTCTTTACACCAGTTAACACAGCTAATTTGTATATAGAAAATTCTGGAGGAAAATTTCTACCTAGACCTAGGGCAAGTTCAAATGGTGTTTGTCCCTATTTGAACAACAAACCAGCTGGCAACGAGAGATAGTAAGAACTGCCGATGCTGGAATCAGAGATAACACGGTGTGGTGCTGGAGGAACACAGCAGGCCAGGCAGCATCAGAGGAACAGGAAAGCTGACGTTTTGGGTTGGGACCCTTCTTCAAAAATGGGGGAGGGGAAGGGGACTCGGAAGTAAATAGAGAGGGGTGGGGTTGAGCTGGGAAAGGTAGGTGGGATGGTGATAGCTGGTAGGTAGTGGCAGGGATTGGTCAGTGAGTTGGGAGAGAAGATGGACAGGTCAATGAGGTGGGGATGAGAGCGAGGGCTGGTCATGGGATGAGGCTGGGGTTGGGGAGATTTTGAAGCTAGTAAAGTCCACATTAAGACCGTTGGGTTGTCGGCTCCCAAGGCGGAATATGAGGTGTTGTTCCTCCAGTTTCCAGGTGGTGGTGTTGTGACACTGGAGGAGGCCCAGGATGGACATGTTGTCCAGGGAGCGGGAGGGGAAGTTGAAGTGGTTTGCGACTGGGAGGTGTTGTCGTTTGTCATGAACCAAGCGTAGATGCTCCACAAAGCAGTGTCCAAGCCTCCACTGGGTTTCCCCGATATAGAGGAGGCCACATCGGGAACCGCGGATACAACAGACCACATTAGCAGATGTGCAGGTGAACATCTGTTTGATGTGGAAGGTATTTTTGGGGGTGGGATGGAGGTGAGGGGGGAGGTGTAGGGGCAGGTGTAGCACTTTCTGTGGTTGCAGGGAAAGGTGCCGGGGGTGGTGGGGCTAGTGGGGAGTGTGAGTGGACAAGGGAGGCATGGAGAGCCCTCTCATCCCCTCCCTGCAACAAAAACAAAGACAGAATTCCCCTTGTCCTCACGTATCACTCCATTAGCCTCCGGATTCAACACATCATTCTCTGCCACTTCCGCCACATGCAATCTGACCGCACAATGAAGGATATATTTCCCTCCCCACCCTCTCTCTGCGGCTTCCTCGTTCATCGGTGAGGCCAAGGGGAGGCTCGGAGACTGCTTTGTAGAGCACCTACGCTCGGTTCGTGACAAACAACAACACCTTTCAGTCACAAACCACTTGAAGTTCCCCTCCTACTCCCTGGACGACATGTCCATCCTGGGCCTCCTCCAGTGTCATAACGACGCCACCCGGAAACTGGAGGAGCAGCACCTCATATTCCGCCTTGGAAACCTACAGCCCAATGGTCTCAATGTGGACTTTACTAGCTTCAAAATCTCCCCACCCCCAGCCTCATCCCAAGACCAGCCCTCCCTCTCATCCCCACCTCGTTGATCTGTCCGTCTTCTCTCCCACCTATCCGCTCCTCCCACCTCACCAATCCCCACCACTACGTATCTGCTATCACCATCTACCTTTCCCAGCCCAACACCTCCCTCTATTTATTTCAGAGCCCCCTTCCCCTCCCCCATTTCTGAAGAAGGGTCCTGACCTGAAACATCAGCTTTCCTGCTCCTCTGATGCTGCCTGGCCTACTGTGTTCCTCCAGCTCCACACTGTGTTAAACCAGCTGGCAATACCTGGAATTAGTCTTTCCTTCAAACATTTTCCCAGAAGGGATTTTATTCTTTCCCCTTCAAAGGACAATATTGGATTAATTTGGGAAACCAACATTCACTTCAGACGGGGACGGGAGTTTGGGGTCATGATCTCCAAGATCATAATTCAGCTATTGGAGTGGACAATCTGTTGAGAAAGTCCTGGGAAGAGCTCCAAGATACAATGACACATGCATTCGGTTTTTATTTCCCCACCTCACAGTTTGTGGGAATGGGAGGGAAGATAACTGGTGTTTCTCAGGGTCTGCCATTAACACACCCATATTCCCTTTGGCTCAGAGTTCATTGCGAGGATGAGTGAACATATCTCAGTGTCTAACACAGGCACATATGATTTTTTTTTCTGGCACAAAGTTCTCTGGGAGAGGAGGGTACTTAGCACATGGGTCCAAGTTTCTACTTGGGCCCGATGTGTTAGGCAAGATTTTCTTAAAATATTTTTTATTTAAAAGCTCATAATTTGTATATGTTTAGAGTAACCATGCACTATAGATAGGCAGAGCGAGAACATTATTATCTTGCCCTCTTGTTTTGTTTTATGGCTCCATCCCTCACCCAAACTCAACAATTGAAAACCACCCCCTCAACCCAATTCCTCTCCCCTCAGCCCAATTCCTCTCCTATCGCACCCCACTCAATAACTCTTGTAGGCCTAAATTTTCACTCTGAAAGCATATCAAATCCGAGGTATATACATTTCATTAGAATTTTTAGCCAGCAGAAAACTAACCACATTGATGTGGAGATAATAAGAACTGCCGATGCTGGAGTCAGAGATAACACAGTGTGGAGCTAGAGGAACACAGCTGGCCAGGCAGCATCAGAGGACTTCATAAAACAGAAAAAACTCAAACATATAAGATGAACAGGTGATTTTCTGAAGAAGGGAACCAATCCCGAAACATCAACTTTCCTGCTCCTCTGATGCTGCCTGGCCTGCTCTGTTCCTCCAGCTCCACATTGTGTTATCACATTGATGTGGTCTGTGCAAAATCTGTTTGCTCCCATGTCTATTTGACCACTACCCGGTCTTAGGACTTTCCAAACAGAGTTTCCTCAACAAAAGCTCATCCCACAACCCAACTGTAGGCCCTGATGCTCAATTGGGAACCCTTGTCCTGAGGCAGTGAAGTGATGATGGCTAATGCCTTGGTGGAGAGGATGAGGTTGGAAGCATCTATCAGGGGCAGGCGAAGAATGGGGGAATGGAGGAAGAGGTAGTCAGGCACCCAGGACATCTGATATGGAAAGCGGCGCTTGAAGGATGTGAACACCCCCTCATCCAACGCCACTGCAGAAAGACATGTTGGGTGCCACCATGACATGGGGGGCAGCCCTGACGTCTGAACATGGTGCATTGCTCTTCTATGAACATCCAGTATACCCTACATAGTACCCTACATAGTACTCCACGCTGGGAAAGATACTAGTGTGAATGTGTTTTGTGTGCCTTGAAATATCAGGAATGGTCTGATCATGATGTCAAATAGTTATTCAATGGACTTGATGCACCTCTTTGAAATGTGGACTGTATAGGATCTGGGAACGTATACACTAAACACATGCAGCTGAATTTTGGCTACTATGATTCAAGGAAGAGCTCACTCCATTTTAAAATAAAACTTGAAATAAGTGTTGGAAATCTGAAACAAAAACAGAAATTGCTGAAGAAACTCAGCAGGTCTGGCAGCATCTGTGGACAGAAAACAGAGATATCATTCCTGGTCCACTGACACAGTCTGATGATTTGGAGTGGACCATTTAGGATGAAGATGAGGAGACATTTCTTCACCCAAAGAGTGGTGAGTCTGTGGAATTCATTACCACAGGAAGTAGTTGATGCCAAAACATTGAATGTATTCAAGAGTCAGCTAGATATAGCACTTAGGGCAAATTGTGTCAAAGGTTATGCGGAGAAAGCAGGATTAGGCTATTGAGTTGGACAATCAGCCATGCTCGTGATGATTGGCAGAACAGGCTTGAAGGGCCGAATGGCCTCCTCCTGCTCCTATCTTCTATATTTCTATGACCCTTCAGTGGACAAAAATGTTAACTCTGTTTTCTCTCCACAGATGCTGCCAGATCTGTTGAGTTTCTCCAGCAATTTCTGTTCTTTTTGTGCAAAATAGAACTTACTTGGAACAAAGGGAGGATTGTTCCATTGATTCTTAACACATCCCTTTACTGAACCAAACTTAAAACTTGACACTTCATTCATATCCTGCAATTGAAAGATATAACAAGATATATATAACAATATATACTGACAGGTTTTACAATTAGTCTTCATAAAACAGAGAAAACACAAACAAATAAGATGAACAGGTGAGATAAAAAATGGAACATACTATCCAAAGTCCATCATAATTTATCGTTTGATGGAAGTTTGCACATTCCTCCACCCACCATTTAATGCACTGGGGATTTGTATAGTCGGGGAAGACAGTTTCACCTGGCCAGACCTAAATGAAAAGAGATAAAGAAACAGTGGTGTGTTTATGGATTGTGAATTTTGTCTTTATAGCATTATAAACAATAATGGAAAAATAATGTTATGAAGCAGAACATGATTAACTTTTAACTGTAAAGAACTTCAAATTTAGAATTCCATTGTAATAGATGGGTGTTGAGATCATTGCGTATATCAAAACAATAAAAATGCATTATTGTAGTCAACATCTACATATGTCCGTTTATAGATTAATATTTCCAGATTTTATCTTTCAGGAATTCGCATTCCATACCATACGTACAAAAAACAGTTACCTCTCCTAAAAGGGGTGTCTTTCCGTCAGATTCATGGACCCACACTCCCATTTTTGTGCCCTTATCATAAGATTCATAGGGACCATTCGTCAGTGCCTGTGTGCTAATGGCTGGATCCTGAGTTATGATGAAAAAAGCAGAATTATAAGCAGTCAAGTCACAAAAACTGTCAATCACATTGTGTTTCCAAAAGGTTGATATATTATCTTAATTTGTTTTGCAGATGCAGTAGACAATGGTAAAGCAATATTTATTACCTAACCTTAGTTGCGCTGAGAATCCTTTCCCTGAAGACATTAGTGAAGCAGTTGCATTTTTTGTGATGACCTGGCAGCTTTCATAATGTTAGCTCACAAATTTATGAAATGTAGTTCATTACACAGTTGGGATTTGAATGCAGCATCTCTGGTTTACCAGTCTTGTATTAATGTTTCTAGTACTGTAGTATTTCAGAGCACAATGTTTTTGCAAAATCATTCTTAGTGCAATGCTCTTCCAAGGTTGTAAATGAATTATTTTGATCATAACAACAGAAATACAGGTAATAGTAGCCTGTCTTGTGATATTTTTAAATGTTATTTTTGTTAATGTTTATTCTTTGTGTTTTATATTCATATAACAGCTTGACATACAATCATTATATATTTTTGCTTCTTTAAAACTCTTCATTCTAATTTAAGTTATTTTCAAATAATCAATGAAATGGACAGCAGTAAGGTTATGCAACTTACCAGAATGATAATGTATCTCTGGCCATGTGCATGTAAATCGTGAGCAAATTCAGGTAAATTGCGGAACTTTCCCAAATCATAAGTAAAATCCTTTTTATTTTCCATGTAGTCAATATCAGTGATCTGGATATCCTAAACAATGTTATTTAACACACCATTAGTCCATAACTGATAAAGGAATCTAAAGCATAGATAGAATCTTTACCAAAAATTGAGATTGTTGCCCTAACTTGTATTGACAGAAGATCAAAATATTCTGTATTTAATACTTCTTTTCCTTATTTTCAATACTGGTTAAGGCTTTACCCTGTCTCGTCAAAAATATTAGATAACAAGATGTAGAGCTGGATGAACACAACAGGCCAAGCAGCATCAGAGGAGCAGGAAGGCTGACGTTTCGGGCCTAGACCCTTCTTTAAAAATATTATCTTCTGCAAAAGTATAATATTGTTGATGGCATTTGAAACCACACTTACGTATTTTATTTATTTTGCAAGCATTTCTATTGCCTCAATGAGTGGGACGGCTAGTTTAGTGGCAGTTTAGTTTAGAATCTAGGGCCTGAATTTCCACAACCATTGAGAGCTTCTCTATCATTGTGAAAATAACTCTGGAGTTCTGAAACTACAAGTCTCGACCCAAACATAATTGCACACCAATGGTTTATAGTCACAGTTGCTAAGATAGTACACTGCCTCCTGTCATGTCTGCTTTCATCAACTAGATGAGTGGGAAACACTATATGCAGACCAGACCTGGTTGGAGTAGGTCTAAATTTTTCAGATGGGTATGGTGCTGTTTTGGAGAGGAAGGGTAATCTTTTCGATTTGGTCCCAGGCCACTTATGAGGAGGCCATATACCCCTTAGAAAAGAAAAGTTCTTTTCTTGAGGTAAGCTACTCTTTGGGAGGTTAAATGTAGTTGTAAATATGCATAAAAAGTGCACAAACCAATTGAAACTGTCAACAGAACTGTCAAAAGGGGCTGTCAAACTGTCAAGGCATTTAAAACACCTTCCTTTTAAATATTGGAAAAAATCCCTGTCGTGTTTAAAACAACTTGTGCTTGGTATTTCACTCTGTTGACACATATAAGAGGTTTATCATGACTGGATTAGTGAGGCATGGCTGATTTCACAACCTTCCATTATCACAGTCTGGTTCCTTTCAAATTACAGTTTGATAGACACCACCAGGGAGTTATAGACTATTTCAAGTAGGCTCATGCCACAATGTTTATTTTTAAAAATGTTACAGCAAGTTAAAAGTAGTGAGTTTACTTTAAACAACTGGAGTGTTTGTTTTTCGAAATAGTGAATTATTTTGTTGCAATTTATGAACTTAATCTAATCTCATCATGAGTCCTGAGTTCTGCCCATGCTGGATTCTGGGTAAGTTGGCACAATAGGTATGAGAGCAAAGCATAATGGGTGAGAGGCATGAGTTGGCACTAAGTTGGCATTAGAGTCTATAAAAAGAAATGTGGGGTGTGAAAGGAAAGGTTAGTTAATATAGAGGTTATGAAGAGCCCTGGGGCTGGATAAAAGGCATAAGGTTGAATGCATTGTCATGCAATGTTAATGAGTTGTGTGTGGGCTGAGGGAATGTGACGGGTGATGTCTGACGGATGGTTTATGTTTCATTATTTTTAATTTTCTTTCACAATGTACAGGCATACTGAGGCACCTAACCCTTCTCCACATCTGATGACCTCAGCCTCTACACTCTTCCTGGGATCACTCACTACAAACTGAAAGAATACACCGTCATGTAATGTATATGAGGTGTGTGTGGGCTGAGGGAATGCCACCCCCAGAATGAAAATTTGACACCATGGGGTATTTTATCCTAGGTCAGATTTACAGAACTAGGAAATGTCCTAATTTTGCTGCCTTGCCCTGAGAATAAAAACTCATATTTAGATTATGGTAAAATGGATACAACTTTCATGTTCAATAGGTGATGGAAATTTCATCCTGTACAAACTCAGTTAACATGATAAATAACAATGTCACCACAAATAAAATCTTGCTTTTAAGACTTAATCCATGTAAATATCCAACTTTTTACATACACATTCTAAAATGATAATTAGAGTTGAATAAAGTTATGTGAATGAAAAGTCAATCACAACCTGCAAATTCTGCTCTCTGTCTCCATCATCTAAAAGTATAATTATTGTTCAACACTAAACAATCAGGTAATGGAGTTTAGAACATAAACCTGATGTTAACATAATTTGTTTATAGAATCACACATTATAAACATATACTTTCAATAGAAGTATCTTATTCAATATATAGGTGTATAAGTGAATTAACAATTAATGGCCATATTGAACACAATTAAACAGTCAATTAATATATAATTACCACTACTGGATTAAAAAAAAAACTACTGCATATGTATTTCACATATACAGGCAGACATTTTTAAAATAAACAATTACTCAACAATTTGTGCAATGTTTATATATTTATTTCATTGGCTAAAACAGAAAAAAAGTCATTTCTTATCATAATTCATATCATAACTACAATGAAGGAGTACAACATATATTGTTATAACTTGGGAACTTAATTTTTTAAAATAGAGGTGGATGAGGTTTTACTGTTCATGTTAAGACGTTTTAAAAATGCATGAATAGTTTTGTTTGTTTTTCTTTCCTTCATGTAATAAACTCTTGTTCTTGTGTTAAAGGAACATTGACAGCCATGTGTGAACATGTCCTCTGACAAACCTCACAGTATCTAGTGAAAAATTCTATTGTCAGTTTTTATTCTGGGATCTGATATGTCCAGCCTTACAATTAATCAGAAGCATAAAACAGCAAAAGGTAAGCATTCAAAAATTCCTGGATAAAACCTAGAAACTATTTTTTCTTGTTGATCTGGTTGGGAATAAGGCAATTATGGTTCCTGACATGAGGACAAGAAGAAACAATTGAAGTGGATCAATTTGGTGGTGACAGAGTGAAGAAAAGAGACCAGATCAATTTTTGTCGTAACATGTTCATAAGAATTAGAGGCAGTCACCACAATAATTAACCTTTGGCTTAAGTTAAATTAGAATATTTGTGAGAGGATAATAGCTGTATGTTGTTACGTTATAAGTCAGAAAGACATTATTGCATTTGTTCCCATTATATTGTCTTCCTACAATCTCTTGTAGCATAGTTACTCTTCCCGGTAAGATACTGAAACTATGAAATATTTTCCAAGTTATTCTGTATCATCCATGGAATCCTTCTTTCAGCAAAAGCTGACAAACTTGAAAATATCATTTTCACCTCCAGTATGTCAGTCTGAGCAAAAGATTATCTAAGGACCAAGATTTCAAATCCAAGTCTAAGGTTGTGAAAGTTTATGGTTTCCTATGTTTTAGTCCACATGACATATGAGACAAAAAGTCAGGCTCTTGTTGAGTCACATATCTTGAAGTTTATTAATGACACTGATGATTTAAATGGCTACAATAATACTGACTTCCATTCATTGTCTGAGTGCTGTGCTTACTGATGTTATTTCGTGTCACAAACACAAAACTAACTGTGTTTTGATCCTGTGACATAGAGATAGTGACTGAAAGTGAATTTGGTTCCTTATTACCACAATATCACATGTAACTGTCTTAAAGGCAGGTACCTATCTAGTTTGGAAATCAAATAATAATTTGTTATAACACATGTCTGCTTTACCCTTTAAGGAATGGGATTCCTTTTCCTAATAAAAACATACCAAGATAAATATTGATATATTGAGCAGGATTTTGAAGCTGTGTCAATTATACTCAGATCATCACTCTGCTCCTTTATTTTATACATTAAGAAAGGGCTCCATATTTCTGACGTGAGATTCTGATCAGAGCTCCTTGTGAAATATTATGTATACTTTAAATTTGACCAGTCTGTTGTAGTGCGAGAGAGTTGGTGCAATTCAAACAACACTTTTCTTTTAACAATCACATTCGCCATAGTCTGCAATTTAAACTTTCAGCATCACAGACAACTAATTTGAAAAGTCCTTTGAAAGTGTAAATACATAAGGTAAGTATCTGCTGCCCTTGCTCTAGAGGTTTGGAACATGTTGTCTAAGGATCTTTGTTGAATTTTTGAAATACATTGCTGCTCCTGAGCGTCAGTCATGGAGGGAGTAGATGCTAGTGGATGTGGTGCCAATCAAGTGGGCTGCTTTATCCCGGATGGTGTCAAGCTTCCTAAATGTTGTTGGAGCTGCACTCATCCAGGCAAATGGGGAGTGTTCCATCTTGTATCCGATTCATGCCTTGTAGATGGTGGACAGGCTTTGGGGAGTCAGGAGGTAAGTTACTCACTGCAGTATTCCTAGCCTCCTAGGTAGCACATTGATAACAATCTTCTTGGGTGTTGGAAATGAGCATCATCTAACATAAATCTGCTGGATCAGTTTTTTTCAGTTGTCACCAAAATGCATAAGATCAGTGTTGCAGTCTGGAATTTTTGGTGTTGGAACCAATAGATTTGTTACCGAATGGACCTGTGCATGCCGGTGATTCATCTATTTCAATAATGTAAGCATTTTTCGTTGTCTATTCCAAGAAGCTGTATTGGCATTTAGTTGGATGACGCAAATGCACAAGATGTTAAATCCATTATAAGCAGTTAGCTAACCTTGTGTGGACAGCACCATGCTGTGCCAGTTTCTACTGTTAGATGCACAAAGGAATGCTGTTATCAATGATATAGTGCAGACATTGGCATATAATACATATTGTTTGTTTCTTTTGGGATTTACCCTTAGTGAACCGTCCTTCCGACGGTTTCCCTGTGGTGTGTCAAATTGACCAAATTATACTGTCTGACTGGGGCTACAAGTTGCACCATTGTGATTACCTATTGGTTTTTACTGACTTGCTTGTGCGCCATGGGTGGAAATTTGGAAGCTTCTTTGGCAATGTTCCTTGCTTGGCTCTTCTTTGCATACTGCTGTGGAGCACTGTGTTGTACCTTTGGCTTCTCTGGGCAATTAGACTTCCAACACATTTTAACCCAATGTCCTCATATAGAACATAGCAACTGTCACAAAATGCTGAATTCCATTTTGGTGACATGCCACACATCATACAAGGTTTAGATGTTCCACTGAACCTGTTCATGGCTGCAATAGATGTTCCAGAGTCAAGTACTTGCAGGTGCTTTTGACCTCCTAAAATCCTTCAAACTTAAAACCGTCTTCTGGTACAACATAAATGGTATATTCTTTGGGAATGTCCAGAATTGTTTTTCTGAAGGATGTACTAAGTACAGACACAATGGCCAGCTCTGTAAGGCTTTCAACCAAGTTAGCTTTGGTGAAATCATATTCTGTACCTATGTCTTAATACTTGCCTATAAATCCATCAATTTTTTCATCTGGCTGCTGGAGATATAATGTGAAATCAAGTCTGTGTGTCCTAAAGTTGACTCAAACTTTGCACTCATCCTCTAAAATCTGAAAAGTTTTGACAGGATCTTTGCTTACTGAAGTTAATGTATCTTATCACACAAATAGCTGATTGACTACACTGTCACCATAACACAGAAAATATGATTGAAAACAACGCAGGTGCCTTTATACCAGAATGTCACATGCTGTGAAGTCATGTCACTATCATAAGGATAGTGGATTTGTATTGGAAACAATTCCATAATACAAGAAATGTGCAGAAAAAAATAACAAATGCTGGAGAGCAAAAAGGGTCAGACAGCATCTATGGAGAGAGAGTAGGTTAACATTTCAAGTCAAGGTTACTTTTCATCAGAGCTGAAGTAAAGTGTGGGGGGGCAGCATTTATGCTATAGTTTGGTGGGGGCAGGGCTGGGGGTAGTGTGTGTAGGGCACTGTTGATAGTTCAGATTAAGTGACTGGAATATGAGAATGGCAGAACAATGGTGTGTCTAACTGCCAGACTTGAAAGGACAGAAAGTGGGATGAGGGGAGGGGAGGACATGACAACAAGCTAAAAGGAAGGGAAGAAATGTTCACAATTTAAAGGTGGTGAACTCAATATTAAGTCCAGACGGCTGTAAAGTGTCTAGTCTGAAAATGAGATGTTATTCCTCCATTTGCACTGTGATTCACTGGTACACTGCAGCATACCGAGAACAGACACATGGGCAGGATGTTGTGTTAAAATGACCAGCAGGTCGGGGTCCTGCTGGCGCACAGACTAGAGGTGTTCTGCAAAGAGGTTACCCAGTCTGCGTTTGGTTTCTCCAATGTAGAGTAGGCCACATTGGGTGCAGCGAATATAATACACAAAATTGGAGGAGGTACAGGTGAACTGCTGCTTCATCTGGAACACTATTTAGGCCCTTGGATAGTGAGCAGGGAGAGGGTGAAGGTGCAGGTGTTGCATCTTCTGCGGTTACATGGGAAGGTGTCGTGGAGAAGTGAAGTGGTGTTGGTGGTTGTGGAATGGACTAGGGTGCCCTGAGGGGAATGATCCCTGCAAAATGCAGACAGGGAGAATGAGGGGAAGATGTGCTTGGCGGCGGCGTTCTGCTGGAGTTGTCTGAAATGGTGGAGAATGATTCTTTGAATGAAGATGCTGGTGGGTTGAAAAGTGAGAACAAGAGGGACCTGATCACGCTGTTGTGAGTGATGGGAAAGGGCAAGGGCAGGAACACAGGTGATAGGTTGGATGCGGTTGAGGGCACTGTCAACCACAGTGGGTAGGAAACCATGGTTGCGGAAGAAACAAGCCATGTCAGCAGTGATGTTTTAGAAGGTGGCATCATCCAAACAGATACGATGTAGGTAAAGGAACTTGGAGAATGGGGTGGAACCCTTGTAGGACGTGGGGTGTGACGAGCTGCAGTGAAGGTAACTATGGGAGTCAATGGTATTGTAATGGATGGCAGTGGACAATTTATTCCCCGAAATGGAGACAGAGAGATCAAAGAAAGGAAGGAAAGTGTCGGAAGTGGATGATGTGAATGTTGTAGAGGGGTGTAAATTGGAGGCAAAATGAATGAAGTTTTCAAGGTCCTGGCAGCAGCATGAAGTAGCGCTGAAGCAGTCGTCAATGTACCGAGAAAAGAGTTGTGGGAGGGGCCCAGCGTAGGACTGGAGCAGGATCGTTCCACATACTCCATAAAGAGGCAGGCAACATGTACAGAAACATAGGCAAGTATGGAATGGAGCATAGAAACAAGCAGGCCACTAGTGGTGTGGAGAAAGAAGCACGCTGGGATCAAAATGGAAAAATAAGCAGCAGAGAATGGTGTGAGGCTTACTGGGAGTTGGAGCAAGGCAGGCTGAGAGTGGAACAGAATAACAAGCAGGCCAGGGTTGGCCAGGAGAAAACAATGAAGTTTGGGAATAAATATACTGATCATATTGGAGTTCAATATTCAGATATGCTAGGGGAATTGGGCCAGTTTGCATCATTTCCAAATGGAGATTGGAGGAACAGACAGGCCAGCAAACGAAGTGGGATATGAGCTGTGAGTCTGAACTGAAAAGGAGGGGAGAAAATAATTCTCAAAATTATGTGATAGCATATGGAGTGAATTTTCTGGTGAGCTTTTAATTGATTTGTTCAATCAATTGATCAGTTAATTAAAATAAAAACTAAAAACAAAGCCAATTTGATAATTTGTCAAATAATTAAAGTCAACGTTTAATGAGTTAATCAGATCTAGGGACATGTAGTTAGAATTAAGTAAAAGCAGCATTAAAGTTCCCTGATTTCATTAACAGTTTAAAATCAAAGATTATTATTAAAATGGCTTAGTGATATTATTTCTGTTAACCAAAGTAAAAAAAATAGTGATATCAGCCGAGGATAATCAGCTAATTGGTAATGAACTGATGAGTCTTAATTTAAGTACTGTCTTTGGTAATCTAATAAACAGGAACATGGCAGGGAAGCTTGATGCTGCGGAGTGCACATTCTGTTCCTTGTAGGAAATGAAGGACCCTTCTCATGTAGTGTGGAAGATTTCCACATGTGCCAGAGGTTTTGTCAGCAGCAGCAGCTCCTGGTATGACTGATGACTAATGTAAAAGTCAAGGCTGAGAGTTTTGTAGATAGATGTGTTCAGCCCATAGCTTGAGACTGTGAAGTAGAGAGGGAATTAATGGCCGCTGGATAATCAAGGAAGCAGTGCGGCAGTTGCAGGCATCTCTTTTCTCCAATGTGTATTGTGTTCTGAAGTGCAGGAGTGTGGCCATAGCCTATTCCATGGCATCATGTACATTTGGCTACACAGAAAACCAGAAGGAAGGTGAGGAAATCAGTAAAGGGAGCTTAACAGCTGTGGCTGCTGACATAAATCCAGGATGGATTGATGTCTCCACTGTAAGCACATGGAGCACTCTGAAGGGAGAGGTTGAACAGCCAGTGGCCATAGCCCACTAAGGTACAAATGACATCGGTGGAAAGAAGGATAAGCTCTCTGAGTCTGAGGCTAGGGAGCTTAGAAAGACATGAACAGACTCCAAAGATTGCTTAAGGAAGAGTAGTGGTAATATTACTGGACTTGTAATCTAGACGCTTAGGCTGACAGTTTAGTAATGTTGTAATTGTACAGTGTCTTGGTGAGACCACGCCAGGAGTATTTTGTGCCACTTTGGTGTTCTTATCTGAGGAAGGATGTTCTAGCTGTGGAGGCAGTTAACAAAGGTCTACCAGAGTGATTCCTGAGGTGATAGGACTAACGTATGAAGAGAAACTGGATTGCTTAGGGCTATATTCACTAGAGTTTAGAAGATCGAGGAGCAATTTCATAGAAACCTATAAAATTCTAACAGGGACACACAGGGTAAGGCAGAAAAGACATGGCTGATGACTGGGCAGTCCAGAACCAGGAGTCACATTCTAAGGATATGGGGTAGGCCATTTGAGATTGAGATGAGGAGAAATTTCTTCACCCAGAGAGTAGCGAGCCTGTGGAATTCTCTGCCACTGAAAGCAACTGAGACCAAAACAGCATATGTTTTCAAGAGGAGTTATATACAGTTCTTACAGCTAAAGGATCAAAAGGTATGGGGTGAAAGTGGGAAGAGATACTGAGTTAGATAATCAGCTGTAATCATATTAGACGTCTGGGTAGAGTCGAAGGGCCTACCTCTGCTCTTATTTTCCAAGTTTCTATGAATTCACTGTTGGATCAGATTTTTGAGCGTGAGGTGACTCAAATGGATCATATAGTATTAGGGGAAATTTACGAGACAATGATCATAGCTTCATATGTTATAAACTGGTTAGGGAAAAGGACAAGGAGCAATTATATTTTAAAAATGGTAGGTGGGCCAAATTTCAATGGGGTGTAAAAATACTGGTTCAGGTAAATTGGAAACAAGGCTTGATATGCAAAAATGTAATGGGTTACTGAACTAAATTTAATGTTGAAGTAATTTGGGAACAGTTCAGGTACGTTCTATGTGAGAGAAAATAGGGCAAATGAGTCCAAACCTATCTGACTGAAAGAGAAATGAGTAAGACAAAGCAGAAAAATAGGACAAATAACAGTTATCAGAAGGATAACATAAGTGAGAACAAGCTGATGACTGACTATAACAATTGGAGGAGAAGTAAATTTAAAATAAACAAATAAGAAAAGCAAAAAAGAGTATGACAAGAACCTGGAAAATGGAATATAAATTATTATATTGGGATGGAAATAGTCAAAGAATAATGAGACAGCGAGAGGTGCCAATTGGAGACTGAAATGAGAATGTGCATGGAGAAAAGGATCATGGTAAGGTAATAAATAAATACCTTGTATCTGTCTTTACCAAGGAATATGGTAGTGCCCAGATCATGGTGAAAAGAGAGGTAGTTGAGATACTGGATGGACTAAACTCTGGTAGGTGGGACTTATTAGAGGTATTGGATAGACATCAGACCCAGATCATCTGCATCCAAGAATCTAGAGAGAAGTAGGGGTGGAAATTGCAGAAACACTAAAAACAATCTTCCTTAGACACAGGGGTAGTACCAAAGGACTGGAGAATTGCACATGTTACACCTTTTTTCAATAAACTATGTTAGGTTAAGCCTGGCAGCTACAGGAAGATCTATTTAAATTCAGAGGTGGGGTAACTTTTAGGAATAATAATATGGGACAAAATTAACTGTCACTTGAACAAATGTGGATTGATTTAAAGATTGGATTTGTTAAAGGGGCAAACCATGTTAAAATATTTTAAAATTTTGTTTTAATGATGTAACAAATGGTTCGTAATGGTAATCTGCCACTCTATCAACCTGCCACCCTCCTACCACCCTACCAAACCACCGACCTCTCATTTATCTACCACTATCTTATCCAGATGCTTGCGTAAAAGATTCCACCCTATCCAAATGCTGTTACCCACTAACTCACGTCCAAACCTTCCTTACTTACCTCATTTACGCATACTCATTCACCAAAAATAGTCAAATAACATTCAATGTTAAATAATAAGAAAAAAAGCTTAGAATTGTTAAATAATAGCAACATTAAATATTTAATCAACTAAAAAGGATGCATGCATTAGACAATATCAATAGCCTTAAATATTTAGAGAAAACTTTCAAAAAACTATGCAATAAATGACATTTACTGTATAGGTTTAATTCAACTTGCCTTGCATTTTAAATCCCTATGATGTCAGCTGCTGCCATTAAGGGGCATTCCCAACTCTTCTGGTGTCATTGGGAATGGTGTTTTTACTTTCTCCATGCTGTGTCAAGACCTTCTCTGTGTTCTATGAAGGAGGTTTGAGGGAGTGGCCAGCGTTGGAAGACTGGCCCTACAAAACATGGGCAGGTAAGTATGCAGTTTTCATGTAATTTGGGTCTGTTGGATCAGTTCTGATGTCAGTTGAAAGTTTTAGTCCAGACAGTAATAGTGAATGATTGATTGTTTTTCAGAATAGAAGATGTATAGTTGTACATCGCAGGGGTCAGTGTTGGAACCGTTGTCTTCCTTGATATATAAGTGAACTAGACTTGAATGTATAGGGCACATGTGGATGTCACAAAGTGTGAAAGTATTATGAATAATGAGGAAGTAGTCATCTGCTTCCAGAGTATATAGAGAGGTTGTTGAAATGTAAGGAAAATAGCAAATGACATTTAATACATGGATGTTAGAAGTGGTTCATGTTGGCAGAAATAATGAAAGGCAATTTAAAGCAAAGTACAATTCCAAAGGAGGTGCAGAAGCAGTAAGAGACTTATGAGCACACATATTCAAAAGGTGGTAGGGAAAGTTGCAAAAGTGCTTAATAATGTATACATGTTTCTAAACTTTTTACATAGGAACATTGGACATAAAAGCAAAGGTATTATAAATAAAACCACACAAAACACTGGTCCAGCTTGAAATATCAATCTTGTGCTTAGGCCACACTTTTAAGAGGATTGTGAAAACATTAGAAAGAATACAGAAAGGTTTACAAGAATGGCTCAGGGATGCAAACTTTTAATGTGAGAATAGTTTTTAAGAAAAAATTGGTAATGGAATGTGGTGTAGCTGGCTGAGCTGGCATTTACTGCCTATCTCTAATTGCCCTTGAACTGAGTCACTTGCTAAATCATTTCAGAGAGCAGTGAAAAGCCAACAATATTGCTGTGAGGCTGAAGCAAACCAGACCAGATAAGGAATGCAGATTTCCTTCCCTAAATGACATTAGTGAACCAGCTGGATATCAATGGTTGAACCAGCCTACAGAACATTCATTTAGATCTCTAGATTGCTAGTCCAGTGACTTTGCCAGTCTGGCCCTAACAAGGCTGAGACTGCAGTCCTGACAAAGTAAAGTTAAAGATATTTGGTGGAAGTGTTCAGAATCATGAGGGATCTTGACAAAATGAAGAGAAACTGCTCCTGTTGATGGAAGGGTCTAAACTAGGGGTCACTGATTTAACATGGTTGGAAAACGAAGCAACTGTGACATGAGGAAAAATTGTATTACGCAGCAAGTCATGAGTGGTTAGGATCTGAAATTCATTGCTTGAGTGCCCAGTGGAGGCAGATTAGATTGACAATTTTGAAAGATAAGAGGATAATTATCTGAGGAGTAAAAAGCCAGGGAATGGGATTAGCTGAAACACTTTTGCACAAAGCTGGCAGGGACACAATGGGCCAAGTATTCTCCTTTTGTGATGTTACCTTCTACAGTTTTATGCTTTCTCTGTCATAACGTTTTTAGTAAACAAACGTATCAAACTATTTTCTTTATGTTACTGATGTGATTTTTTTTGTAACAATGCACCGTACTCACATATGGCAGATTAATCTTTCTGTTCCTCGCTACTGTAGCTTCAACATCGCTGAGGTTTTTATAACCCCAGCGACTAAGTTGGAATCCCAGAGACCAGTATGCAGGCATTTTCGGTTTGCCAACCAGCTACATTATTTCAATTAAAAACAGAAATAAATATATTATGTTCATTATTGTACAGATTTCAATTAAAAACTTGTAAAAACACTTAACTCAGAAGTAGTTTCTCTTTAATAACACAAAATAGTATATGAAATTGGTTGAAAATCATGATTTTGAAATATTGTCTAGGTCTATTGCTAGTTACTGATAGTAATTGTATACGTACTGTTAAGTATTCACGAACAACATCCTCAGGTGAAGAACCCACAAAAATGTAGAAATCCAGAACTCCACCAATTGTTCTATATGTTATTGATGGACTTGGCTGAAGTTCAACCTCTGTCAAGAGAAGGAATAGAATCATTATCCATTAATCAGATTTAACCTGTGTGATCAACAGTGATAAATCAAAATTGGCTATTAACAGTGAGTATATAATAATGAAAAAGCATTTTGTGATACAGCCTTCCATGCTTTTATCTTTGTTGGAAAGGTATAATAAAAATAGTTCAATAATGGCAGCTTGCAGTTCAGAATATGTTTGTCCAATACCATACATGACTAATAGTCATACTAAGTTTCAGATCCATTATTTTGAGTGAGGTTTTCAATAACAATAATAAATTGTACTTGTAGTTAGCTATTTACATACTACAGGTAAAATTATAATATATAAAAGCACACTGGAATCAGTGAGTTGTACTCCTATGTTATGTCTGAGGGTTGAAAGTATGATATTTATATTTCAGAGAAATTTTATTAACAAATATAACACATTGGAAGGATGAAAAACAATGGAATTTAACTTCATTTCATTGCACAGAATAGCATATTTCTGTAAAAATTTTGTGTATGTTATTTAGATGAAGTATCAGTCTATTAAAATAAGTAAATAACAAAAGGTTATTAATCATGGATAAATTAATTATACGGGTCGATTACTTTCATGTGCTATTGTAAAGAATCAAGTACAAGCTTTGTGATAACATTATTTCATTGTGTCAATCATATTTAGCTCATAGTTTATATATTTAGAACATAACTTTGTTTTAGGAACATGCCATTTAGGTTTGAGGTTAAATGTAAATAAAGGAGCTTATCTGGATTTAAATAAAAGCTTAGAAATCCTGAAGTAGATGTAATTCAAACGAACTTAAGGTTATTTACACCTCAAAGTTAATCTATATTTATTTTGCAAGGTCAGAGATGGATGTAGGCATTTAAATAATGGAAGACTTGCTCTCAAATCTTACAGATACATGAAGGGTCTCCCCTTGAATAAACAATTTATGTTATGTATCAAATCTTCAGTTGTAAGAAGCTTTACAAACAAAAGGAATGCTTTGTGGGTTAGAGTGTCTGAAGAAAGGGCAATCACATCTAATATAAATTATTTATCGAGATCTCAGAATTAAAAGAGAGTTTAGTATCTGAGTATTTTTGAGTTAGGGATACTTTATGTTTCAGATCCCCAGCGATCCCACAATATTTTACTGTTAAACTAAAATTGCATTTGAGGACACCCCCACCCCCCCAAAAAATTTACATTGTCATAGAGCTAAGCTGTACAAAATGAGAAATTCCTTTGTTTAATGTCTCTGTGTGCTTGCTCCAAAGGCAGGCAAGTTGCATTTTTAGCTTTCACAGGCTATGGCTTACAGAGAAGATAGCCAAAGTTGATGGTTGTTAGTCAGGTCATCAAGCCAAGAAACTACTCATTTCATTGTCCAATAAGGAATACAGGTGGTCAATATTCGTTTGGACATTGAGAGGGAAAATAAGTTGGAAGAGTTAATTCCAGCACAGTTCGTGGAGAAAATTTACAGTAGTCCTCAAAAAAACTTGTGTCAAAGAAAGCAAACAGAAAGAATTAGTTGGGAATTATTGAGAAGAGAAACAGAAAAGGAGACTCAGGCATCCACAGCCAAGCGGTATTAAACAAAGTATCTTACTTTGAAGAATAGGTAAATCTGAGGAAAATTAAAGAAAATTCCAGAATGTTATGGCATACTTTTACATTCTGACAGAAGTAAATAATGCAAAGCTTTCACAATGTATGAGAGATTCTTCTGGAAAGTAAGATGTAAAAATCAGTGAACTACATATGCAGGTTTAAACTGTACTCTTAAGGTAAGTGTTTTTTTAAAGAAAGTATTTTATACACAGTAAAAGTTCCTTCTCCATTTTAAAAGGAGCCCTCTGTGGCACAGTTCTATTGGTCAAAATTAAATGTTTTGATTTCTCTTTAAATGTTAACAGTCCTTATCAAAATCACAGCAATTGATGCCGGAGCTAGGCACTAACATGGTAAATGCTACAGCCTAGAATGGTGCCTGACCTGATTTATAAGTAGGTCATATTCTATACGTAAATAATGATGTTTATGAGGAGTTTCATTGTGCAGTACAGTGGAAAGCAAAGTAAGCAACTATGACAGCCTAAAATTGTGTTTATGAGATGGCTTATCATAATGCCTACAAGTTATTATTTATTGTCCAAAATATTTTGTTTTAAAACCCATGTAAAGAAGAATGAAGAATGAAGTGTATAATAGGAACATGGTAATGCTTGCAGGAAGAATGAGCTAGTATTTATTGGTGATAAGCTCAAGGCTGATTCTGTCCACAAAAATTGAAAGCAGAATATGTTGTGGTGACAACCACATAAAATTGGGCTGCATATTCTGAGGTTCATCATAGTGCCCTGATGTAAGCATTAGATAAAAAGGTGAGCTTGTCACTTAGGTATGAATTGCACTCCTTAGGCTCCCAGCATCAATGTACATCAAAGGCCCATAATACAGTATCATGCTTAGATAGAGTGCCAGTGTCGCAGGGTTCATAAAAGCATGTCTACTGAAAGGAAAGATACCATTCCACTCAAATACAGTTAGGTACTGATGTTTTTCGTACCTAAGCAACCCAGTGCTTATACTGTCCACAGTACTTTTTGCAAAGTGCCTGAAACGTACAAGTTTGGAATTCTCTTCCACAGATGGTAGTTGATGCTGGATCATTTGTTAATTTTAAATCAGAGATAGATAACTTTTTGAGAAGCAAAACTATTACGGGTTACAGGTCAATTGTAGGTATATGGAGTTAGGCCACAGATCAGACATGATCTCATTGAATGGTGGAACAGACTTGAAGAGCAGAATGGCCTACTTCTGCTTCCATGTTCCTATATTTCTACCCATTCAGGAGTTGCTGTCATTTAACAATGCTGCCTTGACCATCCTCATGCATCCTGAGAGATTGCCTGGAACATCACAAGGGCACAACTTAACTCTTCCTTATTTCAACATTGAGCCATTGGTGGAGAAAGGGTATCATTCTCTGTTGAAGAACTGTGAGAATCCATGGAAGCTCAATAATTCCTATTTGGCATTACTTAAGTCATGCTTGGAATTATAGAAACCATGCAGTGTGGAGGCAGGCTATTCAGCCCATCAAGTCCACACTGACCTTTCCAACAGCAGCCCACCCAGACCCACCCCCAACCCTATCCCTGTAACCCTGCATTTCCTATGGATGATCCACCTAGCCTGCACATTCCTAGACACTACGGACAATTTAGCATGGCCAATCCACCTTACCTGCACATCTTTGGACTGTGGGAGGAAACTGGAGCATCCAGAGAAAACCCATGTCGACAAGGGGGGAAATGTGCAAACTCCACACAGACAGTCGTCCAAGGGTGGCACTGTGAGGCAGCAGTGCCAACCACTGAACCACCGTGCTGCACTGTATAGGTCTATTACAATATTTTCTGTTTGTAATACTAATACTGAATTTTAGTACATTATGAAAAAGGTGTATTTACAATTTTAGCACAATAAGTAACCACAATAAATCTTCCCTACTGTGCCTGACAAACATCTTTTACAATGGTTATTTTATAGTTATGTTTAACATTGGTGATAACAACAGCATTTGGTAATGAAAAGCCAATTGCAGTGTGCTGAAAAATGACCCAAAAGTTATTTAAATCCTCAATACAGTCAAGATCTAGAGATTTATGTCTGAATTGTTTTGGATGTGTTTTTAAGGTAAGCAGTGTAGTTTCACCATGTTACAACAAAGAACGAGTAACCACACATTCTTCAGCCCTTCAAGATGATAGTTATAACTACAGAATAGCCTTCAAAGTGATGTCCTAACCATCTCTCCCCTCCCGACTACCTCACAGACCATAAGAAATAGTAGCAGAGTAGGCCATTCAGACACTCAACCCTGTTCTGCCATTCAATAAGATCATGGCCATTCCCTGTCCTTTCGCTGTAACCCTTGATTCCCCATTGATCAAGAATTTATTCAACTCAGTCTTAAACAGGGCAAGGTTAGAAAAGCAGAGATGTGATGATGAACAGGTATGCCTGCACCTCATTAGAATCTAGGAGCAAAGCGATGGTCATAGCATGGAATTAGGTTTAACTGAGGCTGTTACATTGAAAATATTCTTCATGATAGTATTTTCTTGCTTTATGCATGTTGTCAAATCACTTTCATTCTGTTATCCAGGAGAAAGTATAAGCTACAGATACTATGTCAATGTATCTCTTGATACTTTGTATGTATCTCCATGTATGTCAATGTATCTCCATGCAGTTCCAATTCCCTTATCCCAATACTCCTCTTTTGTATTTTTCATTCAGTTTCCCAAAATTACATAAACGATCTTGATGATAGAACTGAGGGTATTGTTGCTAAGTTTGCAAATAATACAAAAATAAGTGGAAGGAAAGGTAGTATTGAGGAAGCAGGGAGGCTGCAGAAGGAGTTGGACAGGCTAGGACAAAGAAGTGGCAGATGGAATACAATGTGGTTAAATGTGAGATTATGGACTTTAGTCAGAAGAATAGAAGTATAAACCATTTTCTACATGGGGAAAGGCTTCAGAAATCCAAATCACAAAGGGACTTGGGATTCTCTAGATTAGGAAGGTAAATTCAATGTTAGCATCTATTTCAAGAGGGCTAGAATGCAAGAGCAGAAATGTACTGCTGAGGCTGTATAAGGCATTGGTCAGACTGCATTTGGAATATTGTAAGCAGTTTTGAACTTCATATCTAAGGAATGATGTGCTGGTGTTGGAAGGGGTTCAGAGGAGGTTGACAAGAATAATCCAGCGGATGAAGGGCATGTCATATTTGGAACTGATGACGATTCTGGGTCTGTACTCAACAAAGTTTGAGAAGATGAGAGGGGATTTCTTTGAGCCTTACAGAATACTGAGAGGTCTGGATAGAATGGATGTGAAGAATATGTTTCCACTAATAGGAGAGACTAGGGCCCAAGGGTACAGCCTCAGAGTGAAGGAATGACTCTTTGGAACTGCGATGTGGAGGAATTTCTTCAGCCAGACGGTGGTTAATCTGCAGAATTCCTTACTACAGAAGGGTGGGGAGGCCAAATCATTGAGTGCTTTTAAGACAGAAATAGATAAGTTTTTGATTAGTAAGTGGTCAAGGGTTATGAAGAATGAGGTTGAGAAATTGGCCTAATTCTGCAAGCTTTCAACACAGTTCAACAATCTGCCTTCTGACATTATTCATATTTTTGAAGTACAGCTCTGAGGAAGTGGCAATTGCTCTGAGATGAACAAAACTTCTGTCCTCTCTCTCAGTTACAGCAGTTCTGCTCTCAGCACTGCTGTTCCACCAGTATACTTGCTAATGGCACTCTTTCAATCAGTTTGCCCAGACTATTGCCATTCCTTCTAGGTTGGTATGGTCTTGAGCCAGACCCTCCGAGCCCAGAGCTGCTCAAAGACAAAGACATTCTGCAAGCTCATCTGCAGACTACTCCAGCAAATGTTGTCAGCTTTCCACCAGCCATATTGTAATCTTTGTAGTATAACTGCACAGGAGCACGAGAACAGGAAAACACATGCAAGTTAGGCACTAAGGGAATGCATGAAAGTGAAAAATTCAATTTTGAATTGAGGTATTGTGTGATAAAGTTATGGAATGGCTTTTAATGGTGGGTGTTGTTTCAGGATTTTATCTGGAGGATACTATGATGATACATTGCAGAGTAATGTGAAGTTGAGGATTTGTGAAGCAAGAGCAATGTGGCTATATTGTCTGTAAGCTGTGTGCATTTGAATCATCTACTAGAGAAAATAAAGTTGTTCGCCCCATGACTCCATGTGCATCCCACAGCCTCAAATCCCAGGCTTTCTGGACCATTGGTTGGCATGCAACCACACAGCCACTTCCACAGCATCGGAACTCCAGCCACATTGTGATGGGATGCAAGTCCAATGCAAGGAAAGAGCAGGAGGTTGGCTTAGGGAAGGGGCAAGGGAAGAGACCAAGCCACAACTCCAGTGGAAAGCTCCCTAAGAGAGTTTACAGTCTGCAGTAACAAGGAGGATCAGATAGCATGAGGTTTGTGGAGCAGGTGGCTATTCCAAAAAGATGTAACAGAAGTATCGTTTTTCATTTATACTTTAAACTGTTTTCTTGAGAGGATAAGTTTAAAATATATTCAAAAGAAACACAAAGGCATCTTCAATTCCTTAAAGAAATTCGGAGTACATTTCAAAAGGGAGTGGTTTTCCAGGATAATCAAAATCAAGGTCCCATCTTCAATACAGAAACAGAAGGTGAGAATTATTGAGATTTTCCTCTATCATGAAACTGAGGATGTCTTATGTACTATTTGTTCTAAAGCAATGCTGGAGGTTGGTTCAGCACTGAGGAAAAAGTGGTATCTTTGGAAACTGGGTTACATAACATGATATTTGATCCAAAAAAGTGCAGATGTATGTCACTGTTGTTTTGGATTTGTAAATTAAAGGTGGAATTTTACGAATGCTTATTGAAACACTGGGAGATTGTGAGGTGATGGTGAAGTGTTCAGAACATAAAAAGATTAATCCCTGTATGGTGAAGAATCTAACTGATAATTTCGCACTTGCAGTGGACGTGAATGCATCCAACCTTTCTTTGCAAAACATGCTTATGACAAAGTACACAGAGCTGATGGAGCAAAAATTATAGTGCAAATTGTATTTCATACATTGGTATTGGATGAAAATACAAACATTTCAGTTCAAAAATGTTGATTTTGTACATCACGTTTTAACCATAATATGAACTGTTTTACAATATTTTCTTGCAGGTATTTTGAAACTGATTGCTTATGAAGTGTGTCTATTGTTACAGCAATCAAGCAATTTTATGTTAATAGTGACCTTAATTTACAGAAGATAATGTTTATATCAGCTACAGCTTCTGTTGTGTTTGGAAAGAAAGATGGAGTAGTGGCCATATTGCAATGTGAAATCATATATTTGTCAGAACAGTAATGCAGTGCTCATAAAGAAGATCTTGGAACAGGTGAAGCTTGGAAACAGGTCTCAATTATACAAGATATTGAAATACTTCTACCAACAATGTATACAATATTCAGCTGCGGAAAAAGGATGATTTGAAGAATTTGCCAAAGACAGAGTGAAATGCAATGGCATTTCATTCTCTGAATGAATTGAGATGGCTGTCACGACACTTCGCAGTAAGTGCACTTGTGCAAAACTATAATATTTTGCTGTTTTCTGCACAATGCAAGTGAATAATTACAATGATCCAATAAACAAATTTTGCCTGAAAATGCTCAGAAAAGCCATAATATTGTGTTGTATTGACAGCTCTGAACCATGGTCTAGGTGAACCGGATCACTGCGCATTTTCTTTCAGAGATGTTGTTGCACAATAATTGAAGCTATGCAATTTGCAAAGGCCAAGACTAATAAACTGAAGACTCAGTATCTAGGTGAAACTGTTTATTGGAGTGATGAAAATAAGAGGTTCTGACTGCTTTCAACAGTAATATTTGACACTGCTGCAAACTGTAAATTTATTCACCATCTAAGCAACCACCAGGGAAGCAGATTTTTCAAACAGATCAGGCTGCAATTGCAAATGTAACTAATTATAAATTTGGAAAAGACAGTTGTATGACTGATATGAAAATATTTCACTCTTGTACCCAACTATATAGAAAGTGTGGTCACAAAGATATGAATAATATTCCAATTTTAAATTTATGGCTGTGGAAAACGTCAAGATTGGTTCTATTTGGATATTCAGGGATTTAGTGGACCACGCCCTAAGAGATGACATATTTCAAGAAATGTCCACTCCTCTGGACCTTGTTCAACATTTTAGGTATCAAATGCTGACTGTAAGCATAGATTTAGTGGAATAAACTTGATTAAGTCTAAATCCAGAAATAGATTAAAAACAGATTACTTTGACAACTTGATGCAAATAGAGTCATATGTTTCATCTGGACAAAACATCTGCTTGGATGTGTATGCAATCATTAAGCAGCAAACAAAGATAAGTGCTAAAAGCTGCCCACAATGGAGTGAATAAATTATCAGTGCCATTTTTTTCATCGTGTTTTATATGTGGTGCACTTGGATAGACACTAACTGGGACCCCAGACTTCTGAGCCAAGCAAACAATTTTGTTTATTTTGGCTGCCTTCCTATGCAGTGATACTTGCAAAATGTTAAAATGGCTTCAATTCATGCTTGGAGTTACCACTGAGCATAGAAATTGATGACTATAGTAAACTTTTAAGGCCCCTGCTGCCACTTCTTTATTCTGCACCGTGGCTGTAGGTGTGATTGTAGGAAATTGCAGTTTAGTAATCAGCTACTTGGTGAAATGTAGGTGCATCATTTGTGACTCCTCAGGTAATGGAGCAGTCCATATCCAAATGCAGCAAAACATGGACAATATCTAGACTGAGACTGTAATGTGGCAATGATCATCTCCATTTGAGAAAATCTAACCATTGCCCTTTGATATTCAATATCCTTACCATCTTTGAATTCCCTCACTGTCAACATCCTTGACTACAAACTGAACTAGACACACCAATACAGTGGCTACAAGAGCAGATCTGACGCTAGAAATCCTGCAGCGAGTAACTCACCTCCAGAATTCCCAAATTATGCTCAACATCTATAAGGCACAAGGCAGGAGTGTGTGGAATACTCCCTACTCAGCTGGATGAGTGCAGCTCAAATGACACATAAGAAGCTGCACGTCATCCAGAACAAAACAACCTGCTGAACTGACACCACATCCTCAAACATCTATTCTCTCCAGCAGGAGGAATAGTGTGCATCATGTACAAGATGCACGAAGGATCCTCCTTAGCTCCAAAGTCCCCTATACAGAAACTTTCAATTCCATTATCTTTACCATTTAGAAGGACAAGAGCAGCAGATACATGGGAACACCACCTGCAAGTCCACCCACCAAGCCACTCACCATCCAGACTTTGAAATATGTCAACTTACCTTCCTAATCACTGGCCTTATTCTGATTGATCTTTTCAATTAATCTGATCTCACGACAAACTCTAGCACCACTAGCTTGTGAACAAAAACATTTCTGATAACTCCTCCATTTATATAAATGATTTGGATGTTAACATAGGTGGTATGGTTAGTAAGTTTGCAGATGACACCAAAATTGAAGGTGTAGTGGACAGTGAAGAAAGTTATCTCAGAGTACAATGGGATCTTGATCAAATGGGCCAATGGGACGATGAGTGGCAGATGGAGTTTAATTTAAATAAACGTGAGGTGCTGCATTTTTGAAAGGCAACTCAGGGCAGGACTTATAAGCTTAATGGTAAGGTTTTGGGGAGTGTTGCCAAAGAAAGAGACCTTGGCGTTCAGGTTCATAGTCCCTCGAAAGTGCTATCCCAGCTAGATAGGATAGTGAAGAAGGCATTTGGTATACTTGCCGTTATTGGTCTGTACTTTGAGTATAGGAGTTGGGAAGTCATGTTGCAGCTTTACAGGACATTGGTTAGCCAAATTTGGAATACTGCGTGCAATTCTGGTCGCCCTGGCAAAGGAAGGATTTTGTGAAACTTGAAAGGGTTCAGAAATAATTTACAAGAATGTTGCCAGGGTTGGGGAGATTGAGCTATAGGGAGAGGCTGAATAGGCTAGTGTTATTTTTTCTGGAGCATCAATGGCTGAGGGCTGACTTTATAGAGGTCTATAAAATCATGAGTGACATGGATAGGGTGAATATACAGAAAGTCTTTTCTCCAGGGTGGGGGAGTAAGTTTAAGGTGAGAAGGGAAAGATTTAAAAGGGACCTAAGGGCAACTTTTTCACGCAAAGGGTGGAGAAGGTATGGAATGAGCTGCCAGAGGAAGTGGTGGATGCTGGTATAATTACCACATTTTAAGAGGCATCTGGATGGGTATATGAATAGGAAGGGTTTAGAGGGATATGGGCCAAATGCTGGCAAATGGGACTAGATTTATTTAGGAGAGCTGGTTATCATGGATGACTTGGACCAAAGGGTTGTTTCCATGCTGTGCAGCTCTATGACTCTATAACACAAAGCACAGTCCTTCCATCGACTCTGCAAAACCAAAGGAAAGTCAAAAGCACTCCACCAGAATGTTGAATCATAATAACTCAAGGCTGCTAGCACCTCAAGCACCAAATGCGGTTTCAGCTGGGAATATTTGGTGTTTTATAAGACTTGCAAGGTCCAAAATGGCAGATTAGTGATGAAATGGATTTTAGAGGCTGTTTGAAATCAGGACCAGCACTCTCTGCATTTGTCCAGCAGAGTTTGGAGGTACAATGCAGATCTTGCCAAAAGTCATTGTAAATGCTTTGGGATTCTATACTGTCAGTACCAACAACACGAAAGACAAACTTTGTAACTTTAATCTCCGACATCTTCTAGTTCTGAAAATGAGAAGTGGATCAGCCTGAAATCTCTTTCATCACAATAGCTAGCTAGCTTGTTAAGCATTTTCTGTTTTTCACTTCAGTATCATATCCTGATTAAAAACAGATTCTTGGCACAGGATTAACTAGCTGCAATTGCAAACCAAAACTGTAGAACCATGCTACATACTCAGATATTATTAATTAAAATGCAATTTGGTGAGTATTTTACTGAATCACTCTCCATCTTTCAATAAAAGGTAACATAGTCATCTGGAGCACACAAGACTCAATGAGCAATCCTGTGAAGTTTCTAAGGTTTGTACCTCCAGATCTCCACATGCTGAGTTTCTTTACCTCGGTTCTATTGCAGTGGTGAGAAAAGCCAAAAAGTATCTCTGATAGATGAAAGAATAAATCAGAGGCAATTCTCATACTTGTTCAAGAATCTGGATTCAGAACAGCAATGACAGATAAACATGTAATTTATCTGCTCACCCTCTGGGACAGTATTACCAGATCATCCCTTGTCATAGTCATTATAATATGCTTACCCATTGCATTGCTATTCAGCAAGAAAACACCAAAGGCTAAGCCATTCTCTCCTTCCAGACACATAAAGAAAGTGTGATGTCCATAGAGATTACTCATCTCCTGTCAAAGCAGAAAAGCAGCTTTAACCATCTTGAGAGTGCATATCTCATGCAACATTTGCAGTCATCAATTTCAATTTAATCTTAACAGCCCCACAGGCCTTACACCAGTGACAACTTTAAATTGCTTGAGGCAGTGAGCTTGGCAACAATTTACACTTACATGGTCTGGAATGAAACATCTACCTGTGTTTCTCAAGAATAATATAGGCACCAAGCAAAATGGGAAACAGTGTGTAGGTGCTGTTACAACTCAAGAATATTCCATCCTCTTTTCTTATGATCAATACCAAGAATGACAGTTGCAAGCAAGACCATACTGCCAAAAAAACTGGAAAGTATCCCTATAAGCAAATTCTTACACATTAAATTGGATTCCACGTTAACCTGTACACAGTGCTGGTTCAATGCCCATCATTGACAGTGATGTGTTTAACCACCTCAGCCTCATGCTTGGAAATTTCCAATGCAATCCCTTCACCCTGTCCTTTAAGACTTTTCTTAAAATATTACATTATTAACTAAACTTTTCTTATAAGTGTTTTGCTTGTCATCCAATGTTTTCCGTTCATTTCTACGATAGAGACAAAAGATAAATGCAATGCGTCAGATTTCTATGGATGCCTTTAAAAGTGGTGGGAGGGATGACTGTGCAGAATTACCACTTTGTTTCCAGTTTGTGCTTTTTTGCTGGGAAGGGTAGCAGCAAGAGTATGAATCAACCCCAAACTTAGCAGGGTCATTTGAAATTAATGTTAGTTAAAATAAATGCTCTTGAAGGGTAGATAAGATTTGTTTAAGTTTCATGATTGGAAGTTCTTTATTTGCCAGCTCTTTAAACATGAAATGAAAAGCCTGCAGCACTCAGAGTGATTGCAAAACTGGTGGCTGGTTTGCTTTGGTAGAGAAGTCATCTCATGTAGCTAGAACAAAAATAAATAGAGTTTATTGTCGATATTTCCAAGGGTTGTAAGTCAATGCCTATTATGAATACTTTGTTCAGTGCCAAAAGCTCAAAAGCCACTTATCTCAGTTGGGGTGAGCAGATTGCTTAGTTCACATTTTGAATGGCAATTTGGGAGGCTTTTAAAGGATTATCTGTCTTTGATGTGTTTACTGAGAAGAAATTTATTTATTTTTATAGTAGATCGACCACTGGAGCAGATTCACATGAATTGGCTTCATGAATGGCATTTTTTTCTCTGTATTTACTGTGAATGAATGAAAACTGTATTAGATTGTGAGAAGCTTTTTTTCTCAGCTCCATGTGACTCTGAGGCCTGACTACAGTGGTTCCTGGATAAGGGGTTGTCAAGTGGCATGGGAAGTGTGACGTTGCATAGATTGGCATGAATGTGGCATGGAGTTATAAGGTTGCATGGTTGGGACATGGAGGGCTAAAGGACCTAACAACTTTTAAAACAACTCAGACAATGTCTTCGCTCGTCGCTGTAGGTCTTCTACCTAGCACAACTTGGCACTCACTCGTATCACGTTACATGCAATAGGCACGTTATATTCAAGGCAGACCTGCTGAGCTGTAAAATTTCCAAATCAATCTACTAAACTCCATTGCACATATCCAGCTTGATCAGTGTCATACTGAGTGAACAGCCAATCACATGAGGTAATGAAAGATTGCTTATCTAACTGCATCATGGCATGAGTACAGAGTCACAAGTTTTTGCATGGGGAGAAGAAAGAGAACAAGTATCAAGAATATAACAGTAGGAAAGAAAAGAAGTAATATCTGATTAAGATGACTGTTTCAATGAAGATAATTTGTATATATCCCTTTCAAGTGTGAGTAAACACCACTTCAATAGTTTTTTTCTTCCTTTTAGCCATCACTTCCTGATAGAAAATCGATTTGAATAGTGCTAATTAAAGGACAAATACTGACCATAAAAATTACCCTGCTCTTCTTTGAATAGTGCTGAGGGACTTTTTTACAACTGCCATGAAAGGGTGCACTAGACCTCAGTTTAACAAAAGATGGCAACCCCAATGTTGCAGCATTTCCTCAATCTTTCACTTGCATGTCAGCCTTGATATTCAGACTCAGTCATCTGAAAGGGAACTTGAACTACAGTTTTCTGAAACAAATGCTGGCTGAATGTTCATTGCTGCTGACATAGAGTCTGTCTTCTGTACATCATTGTTCAATTGTTCCAGAATAAGGATAAAACAACAATGTGAAAACATAGCGTGTTTAAACATTTGATGGTATTACTTAAAAGAAAATTGGCATTCAAAATGGTTTTCATACCCCATTAGGAAATGCATCTCTGGTGAAGATAGGCCAGGTTTTCCAGTTAGTATCATGGCGATAGTGTTTATGAACATGTTCTCCTAGCCCGTAGATGTTGTGACTAGGAAGTTTTGCAGTTATTTGCAAATACTGATCAGCAAACCTCAATGGTGCCACCGAAGTGTCAAACCTACAGATAGAAATATATATTTTTCAAATTCTGTATGAAGTACCACTGAAAATATTTTATTATAAAAATGTAACTATAATCTATAACTTTCATTTATGCAGAAAATTTGTGTCCCTCTTTTTAACTGTTCACAACCAAAATAAGCCAACAACTTCACTCTCCAAGCAAAATTGTATTGTAAATGATCTTCCAATGAGCAATTTATGTTTTCTCAGTTCACATAATTCACATTCATCATACCTGTACCTTTAATCCCTGTACTTTATATGTGTTCCTAACAATTATAAGTTACCACAATTTTTGTTAAAAAATCCAATTTGTGAGACTAAATACATGTAAGTAAATAACATAACTTGACAAGTATGTAAGGTACGTTCTACATCACACTAGGGAAAATAAATCCAAAAATATCTGCAATGTTTGCAAAATTATTAAAAATCTATCATGTACACCAATGCTTATATCACATTTAACATTGTTCATTTTCACATTTCTCACTGTAAAATCCAGCGCACAGAGCTCCTGAATTCCCTGCATAAAGTTCAAGAATGATTTGATATGATATTTCAAATGCTTTGCTAAATGCACTATGACTTTTATCATAGATAATAACTAATTATTGTTTATCAAATTAATAGTAGTTATACTTAATCAGTCTGAGTTAATTTATAGATCAAAATACAAGCTGATTATATAGTTTTTTTCATTAGATGTGATACTTCGATAAAATTTATTTCAAGGTACAAACTCATTCTAAATCTGTAAATTACATTCTAGAGTTTCCATTTTGGACTGAACTGACTGAACTTTCATTGTGGTTACACAATGAAATTGCTCTGAAGTATGATTCAAGTTTCTGTCCAAATTCACTCGCCGAAACACAAGCATCCTACAAAATTCAAATGGAATCTTACAGTTGTTGGATGCTGCAGTTCCCCATAGAGATTCAAAATGGGTAAATGTGGCTATCAAATTTTATGCAAGGGTATCTTTCCAGGCTCGAACTAGAAACACTTGTAACGTTTTTAATGTTGGAAATGGCTGGCAGTTTGCTGTCCCCTGTTACAGAAAAGATTACTGAGGGTCTCTGTTCACAGACCCAACTAGATTTTGTTTTCACTTGCCAGATAACAGCAGAGACTAAGTAATTTTGCCAGGATTATAGGCTCCCCCACAGCGTAGGATTCGACTCACTTCATACAAACTGTTTTCTCGGCACTGCATGTTAACACTGAAATATATCACAAATGCAAGAAATTCAGTCCCTCAATCTTTGGCTGGTGTGTGACCATATGTAGCGAATCATGCAGGTCAATGATTTTGATCCTGACTGCAATTATGATGCCTTAATTATTATAACTGTCTGCTATGTATTCTGCATTTGAGCCGCAACAGCAAACAGACCAGGTGACACATGCTATCTGCTGCCTCTGATGCATGCTAGCTCATCGCGCCAATGCCCAATTGCATACAACGAAAGCTGTGCTATAACAATTATTTTAGTTCAGACCACTGGCATGCTGACAAAATAAATCTACTGCATAGATCACTCTGCATGAGTCCTGCAATACACAACAGAGCAAATGTCATGACTTGTGGTTATCTGCTGTAAACTGTAAATGCCACAAACAATTCACAGTTGTGGACCCAATCTTGATCTAAAGTACAATGGACAATTTCTCAGGTTTAATTGCTGCAGAAGCAGAAGCCTTCCAATATTCAAGTGCAACAATGGGAAGCAGTAAAAGGGAACCACCAATTCCCCATTCACCACAGTTTTACACATTATTATCCCGAAGTTGCTGACAATCATTGCATATTTGACCATAATCCAAAAATAAAAGCCAATAGAAAATAAACACCCTAAAGCAAATGTAAAATCAAAGCATGTCATGTTGCATATAAATGTCAACTAATAATTTTTGTGTTTTTTCTTAGTGCCTGCAATCTATTTGCCTTTGCTGTCCTCATACCCTATACAATGGCATATGAAGTGGGTTAGTTTAGATGGTTAGTTTGCAATGCAGAGTGACACCAACAGTGTTGCTTCAATTATTGCACCGCTGAGGTTATCAATGAGAGACTCTCCTCTCAACATCTTCCTTTGTCTGAGGCACGATGTCCTTCACGTTAACCCACCACGAATCCTCTGGGACTATGGCAACTTTGCCTTTACCTTTTACAATGTCATCTGCATGGTTATAGCATGGCTGCTGGAAGGCTGCTGACTTTCAGTAGAGGGCACTGCAAATGTCTTGGAATATGTGCCTTTATACCGCATTATTTCATTTATTTTGTTGTGAGTTAATGAGCCTAGGCTTGCCAAATCAGTTCTTAATCAGTAAAGGAATTTAGGAATGTTAAGAAAAGATAGGAAAGTGGAATTGAGAATTATCAAATCAGCCATGATGTCATTGAATGGTAAAGTAGATTCAATAGGTTGACTGGACTATTTCTGCTCCTATGTCTTATGGTATTTAAGAGTGTGTCTTGGATCACAGCGTGTATCCAAGCGGTTCTCTTCAGATTCGATTAAATATAATTAAGAGAAGGCTTGGCAATAGCAATTTACTTAAATATAGATATTTATTAAGTAAGAATAATGATCACAATGGCAATAATAAATTACTGTAGTAATAAATTACTAACAAGTGGAAATGAAAAGACAAAACAAGCAACAAGTCTCACAACTTTCTAGAAAAAGCGACAAGTCTCATGTTCTTCTGTCTGTCGGGGACCCCTCAATCAATGGCTGGTCTGGAGGCTGAGGTTCGTTCCCAGGACTGTTCCCGATTCCAAGCTGAAGCAAAGTCCAACAGCAGCAGCAGCTTATAACAAGATTCTCTCTCTCTTATACACTGTGACAAACAGCCAGCACAAAGAAAGCAGATACAGAAAGACAAAACTGCTGGCTGGTACAGAAAACACAGGATGGATAAACAAGTGCAGGTGTCATCTTCAGTTTGTAAAGGTATGTTCACAGGACTCATTCAAGGTCATGCAGCTTGTCAAGTATTATTCTAAACTTTCCCGGCCTATTTTCCCATCCTGTACAATCTATTTCTCATGCAGCTGTCGAATATCATCATTAACTTTTAGCCCTTTGGATCATTGTATATAGAGTGTTAACTTTCTGAAGACTTAGTAATACAGCTGAAAATGATTTTATCACAGAAAATAAGCATTGAATGACTTGATTTAAGCCATGAAAATGATTTGGAAAATCTTACGATGATTAGTCAGCTTCTCACTACATTAAATATATTTAATATTTAACGTCGTTTAAAATGTGTCAATCATTGTCTGTATGCCTAATAATCAATCTTGAGTTGAAAATCCTTCTTGATCAAAACAGAGAGGTCCAGGAAGGAGAGAGAGGTGTTAGAGATGGTCCAGGTGAACTTAAGGTTGGGGTGGAAGGTGTTAGTGAAGTGGATGAACTGTTCAAGCTCCTTGTGGGAGCACGAGGCAGTGCCGGTACAGTCATCGATGTAACGGAGGAAGAGGTGGGGTTTCGGGCCAGTGTATCTCAGAAAGAGGGATTGTTCCACGTAACCTACAAAGAGGCAGGCATAGCTTGGGCCCATGCAGGTACTCATGGCCACCCCCTTTGTTGTGATCCCACGAGGAGCTCGAACAGTTCATCCACTTCACTAACACCTCCCACCACAACCTTAAGTTCACCTGGACCATCTCTGATACCTCTCTCTCCTTCCTGGATGTCTCTGTTTCCATCTCTGGCAACCACCTGGAAACCGATATCCATTTCAAGCCTACCAACTCCCATAGCTACCTAGAATACATGTTCTCTCACCTGCAAAAATACCATCCCCTATTCCCAACACCTTTGCCTATGCCTCATCTGCTCCTGAGATGAGGCATTCCACTCCCGGACATCCCAGATGTCCTCGTGTTTTCAAGGAATGCACCTTCCCCTCCATAGTGGTCGAAAACACCCTCGACCGTGTCTCTCGCATTTCCCGCAACTCATCCCTCACACCCCTCCCCGCAATAACAACCAAAACAGAATCCCCCTCATCCTCACGTACCACCCCACCATCCTCCAGATCCAACGCATCATCCTCCGACACTTCTGCCATCTGCAATCCGACCCCACCACCAAAGACATTTTTCCCTCCCCACCCTTATCTGCTTTCCAGAGGGACCATTCTCTCCATGACTCCCTTGTCCGCTCCACACTCCCCACCAGCCCCACCATCCCCGGCACTTTTCCCTGCAACCGCAGGAAGTGCTACACCTGCCCCTACACATCCCCCCTCACCCCCATCCCAGGCCCCAAGAAGACCTTCCACATCAAGCAGATATTCACCTGCACATCTGCTAATGTGGTATACTGTATCCGCTGTTCCTGATGTGGCCTCCTCTACATCGGGGAAACGAAGCGGAGGCTTGGGGACCACTTTGCGGAACACCTACGCTTGGTTCACGACAAACGACCGCATCTCCCAGTCGCGAACCATTTCAACTCCCCCTCCCACTCCTTGGACGACATGTCCATCCTGGGCCTCCTGCAGTGCCACAAAGATGCCACCCGAAGGTTGCAGGAACAGCAACTCATATTCCGCTTGGGAACTCTACAGCCCAATGGTATCAATGTGGACTTCACAAGCTTCAAAATCTCCCCTCTCCCGACCGCATCCCAAAACCAGCCCAGCTCGTCCCCGCCTCCCTAACCTGTCCTTCCTCCCACCTATCCCCTCCTCCCACCCCCATCTCCTACCTACTAACCTCATCCCGCCCCCTTGACCTGTCCGTCCTCCCTGGACTGACCTATCCCCTCTCTAACTCCCCATCTACACTCACCTTTACTGGCTCCAACCCTGCATCTTTGACCTGTCTGTCTCCTCTCCACCTATTTTCTCCTTTATCCATCTTCTATCCGCCTCCTCCTCTCTCCCTATTTATTTCAGAATCCCCTTCCCCTCCCCCATTTCTGAAGGAGTGTCTAGACCCGAAACGTCAGGTTTCCTGCTCCTCTGATGCTGCTTGGCCTGCTGTGTTCATCCAGCTCTACACCTTGTTATCCCATTTTTACTTGGTTGGTTTTGGTTAGCTTGTTTTTCCTGATTCATGACCCCTCAGAGAAGGTATAAAACCGAGTCTGGATGAGGGAACATATGGTTTAGGTTTAGGTTTTGGGTAAAGGTAAGGGTAAGGGTTAGGGTTATGGTTAGGTTAAAAAAAAACTCTGTGGAGTTTGCATGTTCTGCCTGTGTCTGCAATGGGTTTCCTCCAGATGCTCTGGTTTCTTCCCACTGTCTAAAGATGTGCAGGTTAGTTGGATTGGCCATGCTAAATTGCCCATAGTATCCAGGGTTATGTAGGTTAGGTGGATTAGCTATGGGAAATGCAGGGTTACTGGAACAGGGTTGAGGGGGTGTGGGTCTGGGTGGGATACTCTTCAGAAAGTCGGTGTGGACTCGCACTGAATGGCCTGCTTCCACACGGTAGTGGATTCCATGATTCTATGAAGTTATGAAAGATAAACGTAAAAGGTCTTCCTCATGATGACATGTCAAACTATGTCCAACCACCCCATCCACTTATGGACGCTCATGATCATTCCATGCAAAACTATGTCCGAGCAACTTCCTACAGATCCGCTATTCCCGATGCCAAGCTTTGACAGCCTCATGCTCATTTGCTCACTGTACACTGCACAGAACAAATGAATCTATCGTGACAATAGAATATATAGAAAAGCTTTTTAAAAAGTCATTAATTGATAACTTCAATATTCTTAAAAAATACCCATTTCTGCTACCAGCCAATAGAAGTATCAATCATTCAGACATTTGTCAAAAACAGTAAGAGGAAGCATGTTCTGCAACTGACAAAAGAGATTACCGAGCCAGACGTATTAAACAAGAAACTTATTCCCTGGGGTTCAGCTGTTTCAACATGCTAATGAATGTCTAACTCTGTACCAATAATGCATAATGAGGCATGGCCCCTCTAGATTGGTATAGTACACGAATGGACGTAAGGGGACGTAGCTGGTTTGGAGGGCATGACGTCAAACGTTTAGGGCATGAGTAGTGTGTGGAGGTTGACAAAATGTTACTGTTGATGGCAATTTGGCCTTAATTTTCACATTATAATTCAGGTAATGTTCCACAGGACTGAGGCAGGATTGTTAAACAGCCTACCCCATCCCTGTAGCCACAATGATTGGCTCTGACTTATTTCCTGGGTCAGTTTGTCCAACTGCACCCATAAACCTCTCCTCACAGCAAGGAACATTCTGTCTTTGCAGGAACTTTCTCCTGAGTGGTGGGATAAGGCAGGAATGTTCTCAACTCACAGTTCCCATCTCAAGAATGAAAATCTAAGCCAATCTATAAGAAAATCTATTTAGAAAGATAGAATTTGGGGAAATTGATGCCGTATAAGCAACTAGGGTCTGTATTTTTTCCATAAAAATCACTTATTTAAACAGGTGGTAACCAAACTTTGTAACATAAAAACACCTTCATATGAAATTTCTATTCACCATGTACCTTTAATCTTCACCAAAAAGTAGAAAGATAAATTTCATATTAGTTTGATGATATATTGATTACAAATATCCTGTGTCAATAATGTGGTAAATATGTATTAGAAAGAAAATTGCTTACAGCACAGTTCTGGTGGACTTTCTCCTTATTGAAATTCCAAAAGGATTCTTAGAGAGCTCAACTTCATAATTAGGATTTGATGCTGCAGGACCCTCAAATGGTTTAATGATTTCATGTGGAACTTCAAATCGACTTTTGTTAGCATCTGTAATCTTAACATAAAGTCGACAAGATGAATTTGTCTGTTCGAAGAACATTACAAACATAATTAAAGCAATGCCTTAAACACCATTCTATTCACGAAGATATCAATCCGATAATAAGAGAACCAGTGTTTTTTTTCCCAATCGTTTTAATTAGAGGTTTTGGTAACAAATTATTTATTAATAAAACATAATATAAATATGTGAAAAGCTGAACATTTCAGTGTATTATAAAGAAAAATAAGACTGAACCTTATGCTGTTTTTTGCATTAGTACTAACAGCTGTGGCACCCACTTTCAATGTACTCAGTCCCTCCCTTTCTTCCATTACTGGAGAAAACGGTCCATATCAGGGCAACGACAGCCCTCATGGATCGAGGGGTATCTGACATTAAGTTTTTCGCACCCTCCCACTAGACGAGAATCCTGACTTTTACAGGAGAAGGTGTAGAGCTGGATGAACACAGCAGGCCAAGCAGCATCAGAGAAGCAGGAAGGCTGACGTC